>NC_139147.1:39411303-40011303 GCF_964270905.1 Leucopleurus acutus | reverse complement strand
TATCATCTGACAACACAGGGTTGCCACAAACCTTCAATTTGTAAAACTGCAATAACTGTGAAGCACAATAAAATGAGGTATGTCTGTGTGTTATAGCTATGGTAGATCTCTTTATTGTCCCAACCAGGACACATTTAAGAGAAAAGCAGGCACTATCAATTATTACAAGAAAATAGGTACAAATCTAGGTTTGCAGTCATGCTAACTATAGGCCACTCTATTCCCCATGATCTACCACACCAGATCCCCCCACCATTCCACAGCCAGGCATTTTAGCTTCCCCGGTAGTTTCTCTTTTTCCTCAAAACAGTAATTATGATTGCTAATATTAATGTAGTAATTGATTGCATCCTCATAACAAGTCTGAAACAAGTGTTCTTATTATTCCTTGTACCTCTGAGGCAACTGAGGCACAGAGAACCTATGTAATTGGCTAGTCAGTGATAATGCTGGGAGAGCCTGGGTTCAAACGGACACAGGACTGGCTCCAGAACCCTTGCCTCTGAATGTTACTCTATGCTGTTTTCCTGCAATGTTTCTTCTTTTATTTACTTCCTAAATTCCCTTTGTTTAGGAAGAATAACATAGTATTTGAGAGAAGAAGCCTTGAAATCAGACTCCCTGGGTTCTAGTTTGGGCTCTACCACATAGTTGGCCTTGGGTAAGTTACTCAATTTTTCTATGACTCAGTTGTAAAAAAAAAGGATCATTGTAGCACCATTTTAAGAGTCATTGTGATGAATAACTGAGTTAAACCATGTAAGATTTGAGTATATAGTAAGCTCATGAAGAGTAGTTTCTATTAATAAAATGCTACCACTTCCTCAAAGAACTTTCCTTTGCCCATTGTCATAACATTTTGTTTTCTTGCTCTGAACACTGGAGAATCACTCACTGGAGAAACACTTAAAGACTTCTGACGCAGTCCAGATTTAGTAACAGCATCTCTGGTGGTGGGACTGGCCATCACTATTTTTTAAAACCTTACCAGGTGATTCAAATGTGCAGCCAGTGTTGAGAAAACTGCATTAAAGCTTTTCTGATATGAAAAACCTTTGTGCATATGTTTCTCTTTTCACAAATTTCAAGCTCCTTGATTGTAAATCCTGCATCAGATTCGTCTTTGTATTTCCAGTGGCAACTATCACGATGCCTTATATATAGTTGGCACAAAAAATTATTAATTCCTTTGAATTAAGAAGACATCTCCAAAATATGCTCACTGTTACAGGATAAGGGGGAAAATCTTTTTGCCATCACTAATGAACTCAATACATGTCTTAATCAGAGGTTGGCAGGATCCCGGTAAAATGGTTTGGATGGGAAAGTGGCAAGAATGTGGTGATAAAGTGAAATACTTAGTTGTTAATTTAAAACTAACAGCCCGCAAACTTGGCTATGCTTTATAATCACCTGGGAAGATTTTTACCAAAAAAATTTGAGCCCCCCTGTTCCCAAGGAGATTCCAATGTTTAATCGAGTTTGAGAAATACTGACTTAGATGGATCACAACAGACTCGGGACCTGCTTCCTTTTACCCCAAGATCTGAAAGTCAACTTCTGCAGTTTGCAGTTAGGTACATGAGAATGAAAAGAACAGAGAACATCCTCATGTGTAAATGTATTTAGTTTTGTAAAAGAAGCAATAATATCAAGATGGGGAAACATGTACCCATGCATGTGCAGACACAGACACATACGCTTATCTGTTTTAAAGTTACCCTCCACTATAAGCGTATGGTGTGAAAGGTAGTATCAGTCCATAAAGACAGTATGTCCAAGACACTGTTATTTGTGAGATAATTCTTTTTTGTGAAGAAGTCAAGGAGATAGCTTTGCCAAACAACCGTCAAATATGCAGAGTCATTTTTAAGAAGGACACTGGGTCTCACTGTTTAGTGATCTGGACCGAGTCTAGATGATTATAACTTGTCACCTTACAGTTACCATATCTAGTGTTGTTAAGTACTAGCACCATTTTGCCATGTTTCAATCACAATTAATTGTCAGGTGGAAAGATTTTACATTATAATATTGGCCTGTTCAATGCTCTTTAATATTTTAACAAATAATAGGGAATAAAAGATTAAAGGAGCAATACTCTGTAAAACAAGAGTATGATTGCTTGTTCTGTGATGCACATATTATTATCATATTACATATTATTTCAAACTGAGATAAAACAGTGCTCATACTATATTAATTACGTCCTTTTAAATTTTTGTAAACTTTTTTCACTTTTCTCCTTCACTCCCTTTTCGGAATCTTATTTCAACTTTTCTTGCCCTATTTTGATTTTTTTAAAAATTCTGTTGTGAAGAACAGAGGAGATCTGGGTGAAGGGTAGTCTCCAAAATAACTTACGTGATGAAATAGAGTACAAAAGAAATATTTGAAGCCAGATAAAGCAGATGCATAGTGGGATATTCTCATCGTATTATCCTTCTACCATGAGCAGATAAAAAAGAGTAAAGCATGATTTATAATCAGTTTCCCAAAGTCAGCTGCAGTATTTTAAACAAAAAAGATTTAAACAAAAGAGCCACTATTTCTGATTATTATTCCTTCCTCTGTTTGTCCCAAAGAACTTACACTGTTTTAGTCCCTATTTAAACTTTCTAGGTGTTATACTAAATTATTAAATTATAAACCCCTTGAGAGAACATACCTTAATTGTTGCTGGATGTTTTGCATTTCCCAACAGGGTGATTTATACATACTGTGTGTTCAATAAGTATTTTATTGAACTGAAGTGTAAAGCAGTTTTTAAAGACTGCCACATTCTGAACTTTTATTAAAGCAGTGTAAATTAAACTGTGGCCCGTGGATGGGTAGCATAGGCATAGCTGTGAGACTGTTAGAAACGCAACTTCTCGAGTCCTACATAAGGCCTGCTGAATCAGAATCTCTGGGCCCAGGAACCCATGTTTAACTAGCTCTCAAGGCAATCTTTATGTCCTCTAAAGTGAGAGGATTGTTTGACAATGTATTTCACATCAATTTCTTATGAAAATAGGTAAGGCATATTATATCTGCCAATTACCCCAAAGCTGGCAGTGATGAGCAACAGACCCAGCATTATTTGGGGGGGGGGGGCGGTTGAATTAAATTTCTACAAACTAGAATAACTGATGTATCTAACAGGATAATATTAAATAGATAAATATAGGTCATTATAACTTAACCATATACTTATTTAATATCAACTATATATCAAATACTATGCCTAATAATGGAATGGATACAAATATATTTTCTGCTTTCAAAGAGGAATATTTAGGCTAAAGAGATAGTTATCTACACAAATAATTTAAAGCACAATGAAGTAAGTGTGCCAACTACTTAGTGATTGTCTCCCAGTCTTAACACCCACCGCCATATGAATCTTTGTTAATACTTGGGCTGGGATGCCACAAACAACATTTTTGGGTCGGCAGCTGGCTCCCTGTTAAACTCTGAGTGGGATGCTAAAGAAAGGCTGAAAAGCTAGAAAAAGAAAAAAGGGACTTGCTGTTTCCTCTTTGCTCCCATTGGCTTTCTACTGCAGTCAGCGTCTTTCCAGCTTCACTACTTCACCCTACAACAGTAGTTTGTTCCAATAGCTGAATCCAGTTTGCAGTTTTTTTGAATACTTTTAGAACCAGCCTCTTCTGCAGCTCTTCAGAAACACCAGAGTCGGTGGACTAGTGCCCTCTCCTCACAGGTCTGAATTGCAGTGGCTCGAAGTCCCTTTTCTGAGCTAAGAACCAGCGCCAGCTCAGAGGCTCGTCATCAGATCTTCTATGTTTTAATAATTCCACCATCTTCTGTCTGTTTCTCTAGCCCTACATGTAGTTGCTCTTTCCTGCCGTTGCTACCTCTGCGATAAGTTAGTGCTCCGTTTTTACCTTTGTACCTTTATCAACTTTAAACCTATTAACCATTCTTTATGTTATCTCTGTTAGAATAACTGGTGAGTTTTCTGTCTCCTCACTGGACATTAACCAATATAATAAATGATAGTAGATAGTGACTATGAAGTGGTCAAACAAAAGAATCCCTAAACTATTTAAGTCAGGGACTATAGGTAATTGAATTACATTCTAAGACTCACCACAACCAAACTTTTGGCCAGTTGAGAAGAAACCACTGTCAGGTCTGACCTCATTTTGGAAATGACTTTTTTTTTTTTTTGCCAAATGTAGAAAACACCTGCATTGGGGAACTATGTATTTGATATTATTGTATGGTGACATTCTTCAATTGGAAATGTCATTGAATTAGATGGCTTTTTACATTGGGGTTCTATGATAATGGTATTCGTGTAGTAATTTTATTATGCCCTTTTCCAATGAGAAAAGTGTTTCCTGAAATGTGTAGAACATGCAAAAGGAAGTAAGGTAAAGGAGTGCATGGACTGAATGTTTATGTCCCCACAAAATTCATATGTTGAAACCTAATCCCTGATGTGAGGTTGTCGTGGTATTGGTAGGTGGGGTTTTGGGGAGGTAATTAGGGTGGAGCCCTTGAGGGTGGAGCCCTCATCTATGAGATTAGTGTGCTTATAAAAGAGACCCCAGAGAGCACATTTCAAACCTTCTACCAGGTGAGGACAAAGCAAGAAGACAGCCATCTTTGAACCGGAAGCAGGTTCTCACCAGACGTTGAATCTACCAGCACCTTGATCTCTGACTTCCCAGCCTCCAGAACTGTGAGAAATAAATTTCTTTTTTTTAAATTTCTTTTTTATTGAAGTATAGTTGATGTACAATGTTGTGTTAATTTCTGCTATACAGCAAAGTGACTAAGTTTTATACATATATACATCCTTTTCTATATTATTTTCATTATGGTTTATCCTAGGATATTGAATATAGTTCCCTGTGCTATACAGTAGGACCTTGTTGTATAAATTTCTATTCTTTATAAGCTACTCGATCTGTGGTAATTTGCCAAAGCAGCCTGAATAGAGTAAGACAGGGAGTAAGGTCAGAGTTAGAGAAGGGCATTAGAACATGTGCTTGTCCGAAGGCTGCGTAGGTGGTCAGGTACTGGAGCAGGGTGATGTATTAAGAAAGTAATTGTAAAGAACTTGGGCAAATAGGCTGGAAAAAAAAATCCCTCCTATCCCTGGACCCTTCGATCTTAGTAATAAGCAAGGTCAAAAACCCCTGCAGCTGAGGTTTTGTCCTTGTCTCAGGTTTCATAGACCACATTTGAAATGCTCTGTTCCAGAACAGCATGTACACATGAAAAGTGCTTATCTGTGAGATGGTTACTTTTTCAATCTTGTTTTTTTCCTTTTTTTTTTTAAAGTTTGCTAAGATAGTTGCAATAAATTTGAAACTTTATGTTATATTGGAACATGATACAAAATTCTATTGACATTTCTAACAAAAATATTAGAAAATTTTTTACAATATCATCATCAGCCATGACAACAGCACAGCTTATTGGAATACATCCCTTTAAAAATTTACCCAAACCTAATAAATAGGCAGCAGCAAGAATTCTTAGTGTTTACAAGGTATTAGAAACACACGAATGCCAATTTCTGTAAACGATGTGAAAAGAACAATCTTATATAAGATTGGCAAGTGTGCTAGGATTAATTAGACAAATCTGTCAAGTTTTAGACATAGAATTTTGTAGACTTCACATGTAAATGTATTACAAAGGGTGTAATGGGAATTGTACTATTATTTTGCTTTTACTTAGACAGTGCTGAAAGATGTATATTTAAATGTGAGGGGGACAGTCATCTCAATTCTTTGTTTATAATATGGCAAATATCCCATTATTTAGAATATCCAGATGCTTAATTTCACTTAGACTGTAATGTTTAGTTAGTAAACTAACCTTTCATTTCGTATCTCAATGTTTTAGCTTCCTAAATATATAATCATGGAGGCAAAGTTTTAGTTTTCCAAAAATTATAGTGTATAGGTGAAGTTGTACTACATACTACATTTTATATAAGAAATTGTAAAATTCCTATTGTGGCAGGACGTTGGATAGAATTTCCTACATATTGAATATTTACTGACATGTGTCTCATTTTTAATCAGTCAAGACTTCTGACTAATGAGAATAGGTACAGGAGTATTTCATTTGTAACATGAAAATGTAATGTTCAGAGGGAAAATTTCAAGGGACAAGATTGAATATTTTCCCTAATGGTTCTTAAAGACTGCCTAATAAATATATTAGGAATAAATCCAATCTTTTCCTGTGTACTTGGAAGGGTAACACACATTTTAAAGGTTCGCTGAAATGATGTCATATGGGCTACGATAAGGACCCTGTTTATTTAGATTCATTTATCATTATTTTCATTGTAGAAGACTTGTGATACTGAGATGTCTCTGCCTGTAGGTGAAGATCTGGAGTGAACAATTTTATACTTAGATACACATTTTGGCTATATTGATCATTTTACTCTATTTAATTCCCAGTAGTTCTAGAGCTTAAACCACAGTGCTAAGTGAGAAACTTTTAAAATCTCTTATGTCAAAGAGGCATAACTTGATAAAGTCTGTGTTAGAAATGGAAGTATACTCTGGTGAATCTGACTTCGAATATCTATTCTCCTGAGACAATATGAGTATTAAAAAAATGGATTGTTTTTCACTTTTTGATGGCTTCTGATTACAAAAGTACCAAATATGTTTACTTCTCAATGGGAGATCTGGTTTCCATGGGGACCAAACCAACCTCATCTGCTGTTTTGCAGACCATGCTCCATGCACCACCTCCACTTTGGCAGGACTAGAGAGTGGCTGAACACAGCTACCCTGGCAAGTATGCACAGCCCTCTATAGAGTTTCTCCCACATTTTCCACCCCCTTCCAACAACAGAGCCCAGGAGGGGACTTCAAGGATGTGCAGCTTTCCTCCCACTTTCAAGTTGCATCACTTGTGATGCTCTTTGAAACTGGAACATTCTACATGATGATGATAAACATCCGCCATGTGTCACAATGTTTCTTCAAGTTAAGTGTCAAATTATCTGGCAATATAAATAGGTGCCTATTTTTTTTTATTGTTGTAATGCCTTTATTACAGATTCTGCACAGATCAATGGTATTTCTTACACAGATTGATCAAATATCTATCATATACTGGCAACTTGCCCTAGTTGATATATACTTAGTACTGATTCAGGTGTTCATCCTACACTTAATAGAGCTTGCTCTATGCCAAACATTGTTCTAAGCCTGGGGGATATAGAGATGAGGAAGACAGATTCTTACTCTCAATAGCTTAGAATCTAGAGGAGAAATAAGAATCACCAGAAGCAGTATTTGTAAATCACTGTGGTAAGTTTAATGGTATGATATTTGCACTGAAAGATATGGGATCATAGCAGGGACCCCAATCTCATCCTGTGACATTAAGAAAGCCAAAGGGTGACTTCCTGAGGGGCTGGCTTAAAGAATGAAGATAAATGAGATGGTGAAGAAGCAGCAGCTTGAAGCAGTAAATGAAAGTAAGAAACAGCAGCTTCTGGCTTACGAGCCAGAGGCAATTTTGTGCTTGACCACAACCTGTGAGGTGGGAAATAGTAAAAGCAGTGAGCTGAAGTCGGGTCATCAGTTTCCCTATGACACGTTAGAAACTATGGATTTTCTCCAAAGCCATTGAAGAAGTATAAAGAGAATACATAAGGAGGACCATTGGTCAGTTTTGTGTTTTTGAGTAATTATTCACAAGACCCTGTGAAATATGTGTTTGAAGAAAATGAGATGTTTAAATAGATGACTAAATGGTCACTTTTTTTTTCTGGACCAAAACATAGCCCTCATGAATGTTAAAGCCAAAAACCTTTAACATCGAAAATTCAAGATTTCACTGAATGCAGTTCACGTGTTGTCATTAAAATTGATGCGTTAACGTATTTATTTATTTCTACTTAGATTAGAAAAGAGAAGAATGGGGGGAGGATGGGATACTAGCAAGCCTGCGGACATGTAAATGGCTGCGAGAGAGGGAGTCAGTCAGCCTTGGGTCACTGGCATACACTGGAGCAATGGGCGAGAGGTACAGCGAGTCAAGAATATTCTCAAAATTTGAGCTTTCCTTTGGATTATCAAAAAATATAGAGAGTTTCTCACTATCAGAAGTAGAAAGCCAGAAGCCTAAAGATTTTAAGGCACTCAGAGATTTCTACTTCAATTACTTTATTTTACAAAAGCGCAAAGAAAGGCCAAACAGGTAAAATGATTTGACTAAATTAGACAGGGAGTTCCAATTTCCCTTTGTTCACCGTTCTTTCTACTCAGTTGTACAAAGTATAGGATCAACACAGATGATATTAAAAAGTATTGGGTATTGGGAGTGATTATAGGATTTATGTGGTCCTATGCTAGTCTAACAGTCCATCGGTTTTTTTTTGAAGATGTTCCATTTTAACAGGTTTGAGAGAAAATGTTAGCAAATGAATTGAAACCTTCCGACTTCTCTCCAGTCAAAATTAATTCATTTGAAATAACCCCATTTTCTTCTGTTATCTTATTCCCATTACTTTTTTACATTACACTGTTATTACCTTGTTGAAAGTTTAGAGTTCTGTTTAGTAAACACGTATGGAGGGGCTGTATTGATAAGATAGTTTCTCTATCTAGAGGAGGGTGCAGCCAGTTGTGTGATCATATATCATTAAAATAACAAGTTTGATTCTTTAGGAAATTCACTTTAGATCATTCTGCTTGTCGTTTACAGCAATGTTTTGTAATAATGCAAGTAACAATGCAAGGGGCAATATTAACTTAAAATATGAAGCCATTCATTACAAGAAAAAAACCCATGATGCATGAAAATATTTGTTTCTTGAAAACTAAAAAATATCTGGTAAGATGAAAAACCAAAGATTGTGAATAGTTTAAGAAAGAGTCTTAAGAAGTATTTTGGCAAATACCATTAGCATATTAAATGAAAAGGTAAAGCATTTGTCTTTCATCCAGAATAGTAATAACTATTATTCAATATTTCAAGTTACAAAATGTGTGGACATTTGTGTCTGTGTGGGTGCCATCCAGTTCAATCTTGGGCAATTGAAATGGCTAAATAACACCCATATGGCAAACAGCTTGGTACGCCCAGTAAGAAGGAAAAGGTGTTGGCAGGGAATCTGTGAAGGAGGCATTATTATTTTCACTCCTAGAGGTAATGTAAATGTCCACCTTCCAGGGCTTTTTTTCTTTTCTTTAGTTTTTTTTTTCTTTCTCCTTCCTTTCTTTCTTTTTGTTCATATGTTAGACTTTGGCTGGGTTTTCATAGAATGGAATATTTTTCAATATTAAATGCTCATGCCCAGAAAAAATTATACAGTTAGTTGCCTTGAAGGGTGATGGAAGACAACCTATATATTTAGTTTCTATAACAAGAATCAGGTGCATTCAACATAGATGGAAAAACATAAAAAATGATTTCTATCTGACAGAAATTTGCATTCTTTATAGGGTAGCATGACATGTGAAGCAAAGATAACTCAATAATAATAATTAATTGTATTAACAGTTAAGATCTACTGAATATCTGTTATCTCCCAGGGCCCTTTTTAGTAATTTCCATATGTTGTTCAATGGATTTCATTTCATTCCCATCATATGTCTATGAAACTATCATTATGACGATGCTGATTTTGCAGGTGTAGGACCTGAAGAACTGAGAGGTTAATTTAAACCACTGAGTGTGGAGTCAGGAATCCAATCCATGCAGTCATGTTCCACAGCCCTACTTGTCACTACAGTGGTATGATGCCTTTAGGTAGTAAGATATCAATTTTTAATATTTTTGCAACATTTCACAAGTTGTGGGACTAGAGAAGACATTTAAGACCACGATGTTTGTAATGGATATGGGGAAGAGCTCAGAATCTGGAGTCAGGAGGACACAGCTTCAAATCTCCATTCTGCCAGTCTTAGGAAGTACTTACCTTCTGTAAGCCTCACCTTCTTCATCTTTAAAATGGCAACATCATTTCCCACATAGTGTTGTTTTGAGGATTAAATCAAACTATAAGTGTAATGGATTTACCTAATTGCTGTCATATAGTGTGCTTTCAGTGAACTGTTATTTTTTTTTTAAAGCAAAGATCTAGTGTCTATAGAGAATATATCATGCAGACCAGTTATCTTCATTCAAGAAGAATGAAGTTTCAAATAATTTTTGAAGATTATATTTCTGAATTAGAAGATAAGCATTAAAAATAGTTTCCTTTTTTGTTTCATTTTGGAAATCAGTAGTATTATATACTTAATTCTGGTGCAATATAATAATTCTAATTTTGAATTTGAGTTTAGAAACTTCAAACTGATGCATATCAAAAGTAAAAATTGAATTTTTTGTCTGTGTTACATGAAGCAATGATTTTAACACACAACTTGAGATTACTAACATCAGAGACATTAAATATTATACCCATACCAGGGGCTTCCCTGGTGGCGCGGTGATTGGGGGTCTGCCTGCCGATGCAGCGGGTGTGGGTTCGTGCCCCGGTCCGGGAGGATCCCACGTTCCGCGGAGCGGCTGGGCCCGTGATCCGTGGCCGCTGGGCCTGCGCGTCCGTAGCCTGTGCTCCGCGGCGGGAAAGCCCACAGCAGTGAGAGGCCCGCGTACCTCAAAAAAAACAAAAACCAAACAAAAAAAAATTATACCCATGCCAAAGCGGTAACTGTTTTTTGAGGTTTTACATGGACTTTTCAATAGAACTTTTTTTTTTTAAATTATATGTACATTCCTAGAAATGTTTCTTAGTAATTACCATAGAGGGTGATGTGGAAGACAATATTTATGTTTCCTTTTTTTATAACAGAAATCAAAACTTTAAAATCTCACAGAAAATTTAGCTAAACAGTTAATTTTTAACATGTTTTGAAATATAACATCCCTAAAACAGTACACCTTTGAAGAAGAATAATACCCTTATTGAAAATTAGTCAAAACACATGACACAAAAACATCTTAAAACATTTTCTTATTATATTTCTAAAAGTATTTTTAGATATTTTTAAAAAGCACATTCAGACTGGATTAGGTAATGATGTCTATAATACAAGAGTATCTGCTAAAAAATGTATCTAAAAGAGATTAAGCATTATATTTAGTGAGAATAGTCTGTCCTAGGCAATTGAACACAAACCAATTTAAGGTAGATATTCCATAAATATGTTCAAGAAATAAAAATCTGATGGAGAGCTGATACATTACATAAACAGAAAAAAATACTACATTTTTGCTTTAATAGAGGTTAGACTTTTTATGTACTTTACACTTACACAAAATAAACTATTGCTTAGATCTAAACATTTAAGGATTTTTACTTCTAAAGACCAAAATTGTAGGACTTTCAGAATTATCTACCTTTTGACATAGACTTGGAAACTTCAAATAACTTGCAGTTCCAATTCTGTGGCAACAAGGGAAACATCACCACTCTCAGAAGTATCAATATTATTTAACTCATCTTTTGGACACACAAAGGAGCAGCCTAGGATGTGGTTTGAGAGAGCTGGATCGCATGTGCCTGGATTTCAGTGCCTTGATTTATCACTGGGGTAGATGAGCCTTACCTTGAAATGCAGGCAGAATAGTCTCTTCACTCAGTGTGCAGAAGGCTAGGTGGCAGGGCTGAAATCAATATTCACACATGGCCTGTGAAATCGAATTGATTCAAAGTTTTCCCTTTGTGATATTAGCAATGGTAAAGGATGATTTCTCAAGCTCCATGACCACTTGGAATTCATGAATTTCAAATTAAAATTTGAGTCTTCTGTAGCAAAAAAAAAAAAAAAATGTTTGGCATACTATGGAGTTCTCCATCTGGGGTGCATGGAAAGACTTCAGGGAACCAAGGGTTCTGGGACCACGGTGAGATTGTATGCTGTTCCATGTGTATGTGCATTTTTCTATAAAGAGGACTCTTAACTTCTATACTTCTATTACATTCTCAAGAGGATCTATGGAATAAAAAAGTAAGAATCATCACATTGAGAGAAAAGGAGCTCCAAACTATCACCACATGTTTTAAAGAAGCCAGGAAGAATTGACTTAAGTTTAAATTTTGTGTCAAAAAAATTGTTTTGTACAGTCTCTCTAAACAGTACTCAGAAAAGCCCTGATGAGGCAATCAGGGAACTATCCTTATTTTGATGGATGACCTGATACTGAGAGAACTATGCCCTAGAATCTGAAATACATAATCAGAGGGAGGGATAAAATTTAGAGAGTGAAAAAATCTTAAACATCTATTCAGTAAGCATTGTGTACCAGGCACTGAGCTAGGCACATCACATACATGAATATACAGGGATCAAACATCACTTGGCAGTTAGCAACATTTTTCTCAATTGACAGATTACAAAAGGAAACAAAAGGTAAGAAGCTTGATCAAGTTAACACAAATGGTAAGAGGGAGATCTGAAGTCCTTACCTAGGTCTAACTAGACTGTAGTGTTTCTTATATGTCATTATTTTGCGTGTGCGTTTAAAATCTTAGCTTCTGTAGGTAAAAAATGTTAGGAATTTTGTTTTATTCACCAGTATTTAGGATTAAGTTTGGTGCCTAGAACAAAATAGGAACTAATTGTAAAATGAATGCATCTAGGCCAAACTACCATTTAATTAGAGAAAATATGAGAACAAGAGAGGAAAAATATCTTCTTAAAAGCCATTCACCTACTTAGTGGCAAAAGTCATGGAAGCCAATATCCTGACTCCTAGATAAAGATTTTGTCTACCACATATGAGTAGTAAAGCCCATTCCAGAGCACCTCTCTATCCTTGGATCAGTACTGGATCTCTGAAGTAGATGACCTTTCCTAAATGATTCTAAATAATTGCACTCAAGAAACAGTTAAATTAACACTATATCCTTAACAAGTTTTCACTCTGTGCTTAAAAACAATTTGTTCTTGGGGAGACCTTCAAGATGGCAGAGGAGTAAGACATGGAGATTACCTTCCTCCCCACAAATACATCAGAAATACATCTACATGTGGAACAGCTCCTACAGAACACCTACTGAATGCTGGCAGGAGACCTCAGACTTCCCAAAAGACGCCCTCAGGTGACCTACATGCAGAGGCAGGGCCAATCCAAAGCTGAACCTCAGGAGCTGTGTGAACAAAGAAGAGGAAGGGAAATCTCTCCCAGCAGCCTCAGGAGCAGTGGATTAAATCTCAACAATCAACTTGATGTACCCTGCATCTCTGGAATACCTGAATAGACAATGAACCCAATATTGAGGTGGTGGACTTTGGGAGCAACTGTAGACTTGGGGTTTGCTTTCTGCATCTAATTTGTTTCTGGTTTTATGTTTTATTAGTTTAGTATTTAGAGTTTATCATTGGTAGATTTATTGATTTGGTTGCTCTCTTCCTTTTTTCATATATATATATATATATATATATATATATATATTTCCTTTTTCTCTTTTAGTGAGTGTGTAGGTTTATGCTTCTTTGTGTGATTTTGTCTGTATAGCTTTATTTTACCATTTGTCCTAGGGTTCTGTCTGTCCGTTTTCTTTTCCTTTTTGTTTTTTTTTTTTGGTATAGTTTTTAGCACTTGTTATCATTGGTGGATTTGTTTTTTTGGTTTGGTTGCTCTCTTCATTCTTTCATTTTTTTTTAAATTACTTTTTAATTTTTAATAATTTTTAATTTTAATAACATTATTTTATTTTATATTTTTCTTTATTTCTTTCATATTTTCTCCCTTTTCTTCTGAGCCCTTTTCTCCCTTTTCTTCTGTGGCTGACAGGGTCTTGGTGCTCTGGCCGGGTGTTGGGCCTGTGCCTCTAAGGTGGGAGAGTTGAGTTCAGGACATTGGTCCACCAGAGACTTCCTGGCCCCACATAATATCAGTCAGCGAGAGCTCTCCCAGAGATCTCTGTCTAAACGCTACGACCCAGCTCCACTCAATAACCAGCAGCCTTCAGTGCTGGACACCCTATGCCAAACAACTAGCAAGAAAGGAACGCAACCCCAACCGTTAGCAGACAGGCTGCCTAAAACCATAATAAGGTCGCAGACACCCCAAAACACACCACCAGACTTGGCCCTGCCCACAAGAAAGACCAGATCCAGCCTCACCCACCAGAACACAGGCACTAGTCCCCTTCACCAGGAAGCTTACACAACCCACTGAACCAACCTTAGCCACTGGGGGCGGATGTCAAAGACAACAGGAACTATGAACCTGCAGCCTGCGAAAAGGAGACTCCAAACACAGTAAGTTAAGCAAAATTAGAAGACAGAGAAACACACAGCAGATGAAGGAGCAAGGTAAAATCCCACCAGACCAAACAAATGAAGAGGAAACAGACAGTCTACCTGAAAAAAATTCAGAGTAATGATAGTAAACATGATCCAAAATCTTGGAAATAGAATGGAGAAAATACAAGAAACATTTAACAAGGAACTAGAAGAACTAAAGAGCAAACAATGATGAACAACACAATAACTGAAATTAAAATTCTCTAGAAGGAATCAGTAACTGAGGGGGAAGAACGGATAAGTGACCTGGAAGATAAAATAGTGGAAATAACTACCGCAGGGAAAAATAAAGAAAAATGAATGAAAGGAACTGAGGACAGTCTTAGAGACCTCTGGGACAACATTAAACTCACCAACATTTAAATTATAGGGGTCCCAGACAAGAAGAGAAAAAGAAAGGAACTGAGAAAGTATTTAAAGAGACTATAGGTGAAAACTTCCCAAATATGGGAAAGGATAGTCAATCAAGTCCAGTAAGCCCAGAGAGTCCCATACAGGATAAAACCAAGGAGAAACACGCCAAGACACACATTAATCAAACTATCAAAAATTAAATACAAAGAAAAAATATTAAAAGCAGCAAGGGAAAAACAACAAATAACATACAAGGGAATCCACATAAGGTTAACAGCTGATCTTTCAGTAGAAACTGCAAGCCAGAAGGGAGTGGCAGGACATATTTAAAGTGATGAAAGAGAAAAACCTACAACCAAGAATACTCTAACCAGCAAGGATCTCATTCAGATTTGATGGAGAAATTAAAATCTTTACAGACAAACAAGAGTTAAGAGAAGTCAGCACCACCAAACCAGCTTTACATGCTAAAGGAACTTCTCTAGGCAGGAGATATGAGAAGGAAAACACCTACAATAACAAACCCCAAACACTTAAGACAATGGTAATAGGAACATACATATCGAAAATTACCTTAAATGTAAATGGATTAAATGCTCCCACCAAAAGACACAGACTGGCTGAATGGATACAAAAACAAAACCCATATATATGCTGCCTACAAGGGACAAAAAATTCAGACCTAGGAACACATACAGGCTGAAAGTGAGCGTATGGAAAAAGATATTCCATGCAAAGGGAAATCAAAGAAAGCTGGAGTAGCAATTCTCATATCAGACAAAATAGACTTTAAAATAAAGACTATTACAAGAGACAAAGAAGGACACTACCTAATGATCAAGGGATCAATCCAAGAAGAAGATATAACAATTGTAAATATTTATGCACCCAACATAGGAGCACCTCAATACATAAGGCAAATGCTACAGCTATAAAAGGGGAAATCAACATTAACACAGTCATAGTTGGGGACTTAAACCATCCACTTTTACCAATAGGCAGATCATCCAAATGAAAATAAATAAGGAAACACAAGCTTTAAATGATACATTAAACAAGATGGTCTTAAATGATAATTATAGGACATTCCATCAAAAACAACAGAATATACTTTCTTCTCAAGTGCTCATGGAACATTCTCCAGGATAGATCATATCTTGGGTCACAAATCAAGCCTTGGTAAATTTAAGAAAATTGAAATCGTATCAAGTACCTTTTCCAACCACAACACTAGGAGACCAGATATCAATTAAAGGAAAAAAACTGTAAAAAAAACAAACACATGGAGGCTAAACAATATGCTACTTAATAACCAAGAGATCACTGAAGAAATCAAGGAGAAAATCAAAAAATACCTAGAAAAAAATGACAATGAAAACAAGACCACCCAAAGTCTATGGGATGCAGCAATATCAGTCTAAGAGGGAAGTTTATAGCAATACAATCCTACCTCAAGAAACAAACAAAAAAAATCTCAAATAAACAACCTAACCTTACACCAAAAGCAATTAAAGGAAGAAGAACAAAAAAACGTCAACGTTAGCAGAAGGAAAGAGATCAGATCAGAGATAAATGAAAAAGAAATGAAGGAAACAATAGCAAATATCAATAAAACTAAAAGCTGGTTCTTTGAGAAGATAAACAAAATTGATAAACCATTAGCCAGAGTCATCAAGAAAAAAGGAGAGAAGACTCAAATTAATAGAATTAGAAATGAAAAAGGAGAAGTAACAATTGACAGTGCAGGAATACAAAGGATCATGATAGACTGTTACAAGCAACTATATGCCAATAAAATGGACAACCTGGAAGAACTGGACAAATTCTTAGCAAAGCACGACCTTCTGAGACTGAACCAGGAAGGAAAGAAAATATAAATAGATCAATCCCAAGCACTGAAATTGAGACTGTGATTAAAAGTCTTCCAGAAAACAAAAGCTCAGGACCAGAGGGCTTCACAGGCAAATTCTATCAAACATTTAGAGAAGAGCTAACACCGATCCTTCTCAAACTCTTCCAAAATATAGCAGAGGGCGGAACACTCTCAAACTCATTCAATGAGGCCGCCATTACCCTGATACCAAAACCAGACAAAGACGTCACAAGGAAAGAAAACTACAGGCCAGTATCACTGATGAACACAGATGCAAAAATTCTCAACAAAATAGTAGCAAACAGAATCCAACAGCACATTAAAAGGATCATACACCATGATCAAGTGGGCTTTATCACAGGAATGCAAGGATTCTTCATATAAGCAAATCAAACAATGTGATAAACCATATTAACAAATTGAAGGAGAAAAACAATATGATCATCTCAATAGATGCAGAAAAAAACTTTTGACAATATTCAACACCCATTAATGATAAAAAACCCACCAGAAAGTAGGCATAGAGGGAACTTACCTCAATGTAATAAAGGCCATGTATGACAAACCCACAGCCAACATTGTTCTCAATGGTGAAAAACTGAAACCATTTCCTCTAAGATCAGGACCAAGACAAGGTTGTCCATTCTCACCACTATTATTCAACATAGTTTTGGAAGTTTTAGCCACAGCAATCAGAGAAGAAAAAGAAATAAAAGGAATCCAAATCAGAAAAGAAGAAGTAAAGCTATGACTGTTTGCAGATGACATGATATTATACATAGAGAATCCTAAAGATGCTACCAGAAAACTACTAGAGCTAATCAATGAATTTGGTAAAGTAGCAGGATGCAAAATTAATGCACAGAAATCTCTGGCATTCCAATACAGTAGTGATGAAAAATCTGAAAAAGTAATTAAGGAAACACTCCCTTTTACCATTGCAACAAAAAGAATAAAATACCTAGGAATAAACCTACCTAAGGAGACAAAAGACCTGTATGCAGAAAACTATAAGACACTGATGAAAGAAATGAAAGATGATACAAACAGATGGAGAGACATACCATGTTCTTGGATTGGAAGAATCAACATTGTGAAAATGACACTACTACCCAAAGCAATCTACAGATTCAATGCAATCCCTATCAAACTACCACTGGCAGTTTTCACAGAAGTAGAACAAAAAAATTTCACAATTTGTATGGAAACACAAAAGACCCCTAATAGCCAAAGCAATCTTGAGAAAGAAAAACGGAGCTGGAGGAATCAGGCTCCCGGACTTCATACTATACTACACAGCTACAGTAATCAAGACAGTATGGTACTGGCACAAAAACAGAAATATAGATCAATGGAAGAGGATAGAAAGCCCAGAGATAAACCCATGCACATATGGTCACCTTAGTTTTGATAAAGGAGGCAAGAATATACAATGGAGAAAAGACAGCCCCTTCAATAAGTGGTGCTGGGTAAACTGGACAGCTACATGTAAAAGAATGAAATTAGAACACTTCCTAACACCATACACAAAAATAAACTCAAAATGGATTAAAGACCTAAATGTAAGGACAGACACTATCAAACTCCTAGAGGAAAACATAGGCAGAACACTCTATGACATAAATCACAGCAGGATCCTTTTTGACCCACCTCCTAGAGAAATGGAAATAAAAACAAAAATAAACAAATGGGACCTAATGAAACTTAGGTTCTTTGCCCAGCAAAGGAAACGATAAACAAGACGACAAGACAATCCTCAGAACTGACAAAGGATTAATCTCCAAAATTTACAAGCAGTTCATGCAGCTCAATATCAAAAAAAATAAACAACCCAATCCAAATATAGGCAGAAGAGCTGAATGGACTTTTCTCCAAAGAAGATATACAGATTGCCAACAAACATAGGAAAGGATGCTCAGCATCACTAATCGTTGGAGAAATGCAGATCAGGACTGCAGTGAGGCATTGCCTCACACTGGTCCGAGTGGCTATCATCAAAAAGTCTGTAAATGATACGTGCCTGAGAGGGTGTAGAGAGAGGGGAACCCTCTTGCACTGTTGGTGTGCATTGATACAGCCACTGTGGAGAGCTGTGTGGAGGTTCCTTAAGAAACTAGAAATAGAGCTACCATGGACCCAGCAATACCACTACTGGGCGTATACCCTGAGAAAACCATAATTTGAAAAGTGTCATGTACCAAAATGTTCATTGCAGCTCTATTTACAATAGCCAGGACATGGAAACAACCTAGGTGTCTGTTGACAGGTGAGTGGATAGAGAAGATGTGGCACATATATGCAGTGGAATATTACTCAGCCATAAAAAGAAACAAGATTGAGTTATTTGTAGTGAGGTGGATGGACCTAGAGTCTGTCATACAGAGTAAAGTAAGTCAGAAAGAGAAAAACAAATACCATATGCTAACACATATATATATGGAATCTAAAAAAAAAAAAATGGTACTGAAGAACGTAGGGGTATGACAGGAATAAAGATGCAGACATAGAGAATGGACTTGAGGTTATGGGGAGGGGGAAGGGTAAGCTGGGACAAAGTGAGAGAGTGGCATGGACATATATACACTACCAAACGTAAAATAGATAGCTAGTGGGAAACAGCCACATAGCACAGGGAGATCAGCTCGGTGCTTTGTGACCGCCTAGAGGGGTGGGATAGGGAGGGTGGGGGGAGGGAGATACAAGAGGGAGGAGATATGGGGATATATGTATATGTATAGCTGATTCAGTTTGTTATAAAGCCGAAACTAACACACCATTATGAAGCAATTACACTCCAATAAAGATGTTAAAAAAAACCCAGTTTGTTCTTAACTATGATATAGTTTCCTTCATCTGATATATTTTTCTAACATTTTTATTTTGTCCTTCTGATCCATAAAGGATCATATAATTCTTCACATCCAATTTTGTAAATACACCTTCACTATATCTCTAGCAAATAAAAGCAGACATGCCCCAAACTGATCTCTTTTCAGAACTGCCTTCCTGGCAATGTGATTTGTGCTGACCACAGAGTTCAGCCCTTGGTTTAATGTTTTCCCACTTGAACATTGTCTTGAAATTCTCAGTAAAATTTCATTTTGAAACGGGCTTCATGAATTATGTTGCCAGTCCTGCTTCTCCGTTCTCTTCTTGCCAAACGTTACGAATCTGTTCTACTATATTCTTTATTTTTTGAAGGACATCACCAATATCTGTCTCATTTTACACTGTTGGAAACAAAGATTTATCTTCAGCTGTACTTTTCTTTGATCACCTCCATATCCAGTCATTTGCACTCATGTCAAGTCTAACCTCACAAGGTGTCTTACAATGAATCCCTTTTGTCCTTTCCCACCGCATTCAACAGAAGAAAAAAAAAAACACAAAAACAAACTAAAAAAACTCTAAAAAACTCTAACTTGACTTGAAATTGGATCTCTGATGTTTATTGGTTGTAAGACTTTCAGTGAGTCAAGTAAGTTCTTCATTTTCTTCTTTATAAACTGAGAAGATTAAACCTGACCTGGCAGATTTAAGAACTAGAAATATAATTTGATACTTAGTAGAATACCTATTTTTAACTTAGAGAGGGTCTATTAAGACTTTAAGTTTTAATTCTCTCCCAACTTCGAGCAATACTTAATCCTGATATCAGTTATCAGTATATATTTCTGAGGACTATATTTCATCTACAAATCATTTATTCATTCCACACTGATTTAGTGTTCATTTCTAGGAGGATTTTTAAAAGAGCGTCTCCCCCAAAACTAAAACAAAAACTAGTGCCCCCCAAGTTTGTTTATATCAAGAAATGAGGCCAATGTTTCCTCCTTTTGAATCTGGGCAGTTATTGGAATTTCTTCAGTAAATAGAGTGGAAATGCCATCATGTGATTTATGAAGCTGGATCATAAAAGGGCATGTAGCTTTTAAATTGTTGGCTGGAATACCTTCTTCTGGAGCCTTGAGCCACCATGCAAAACATCCAACAACTCAGGACCACCAGGCTGCGAAGAAGCCAAGCCACATGGAGATGCCATGTGCCATTGCTGGCTGTGCCAGTCACAGCCCTGTTCTTCAAGTTATCCCATTCCAGGCACCAGACACGGAAGTGAGCAAGCCGCTAGGTGATTCCAGCCCTCAGAAGTAAAGTCATCCCAGGCTTCAAGTCGCACCTCCAGTGAGGTTCCAGATTGCAAGGTGCAGGGACAAGCCACTCCCTCTGTGCTCTGTCTAAACTTCTGAGCTACAAAATCTATAAGCATAATGAAATGTTTCTTTTAAGCCATAGCTCAAGTTTGGATTCATTTGTTATATAACAATTGTAAGTGGAACAACTCAAAACTGCAAAAATAAAGGAAAGACATCCCAAGTATTATATATGTCCTGGACCCACTTTTCTTTCCAGCCTCAAGTCTGACAGCCCCTCATTCTATGGAGTAGCCCCAGTCCTTTGGTAATCTCTTTGATTTCCAGCCTTACTTCTTTTATTTACACTGCTGTTGCTTGTTAGGAAGCTCTTCCTATGTTCTTCATTCTCTTAAGACTTAGTTCATACACAGTTCATACTGTTCACAAGCTACTTTCTCGTTTAATCTTTCAATCGCTCCAGCTATATATAGAGTTTATTCTTCTGAATCGTGATAGGACTTTTTAACCTCACTTTGATACTTTAAGCAGTCACCAAGCATTATAATTATTCTTGTCTGTGTACACATTTAATCTTTCCTAAGACAGAACTTTCGTGTGATTTTTTACCTTACCTATGATACATAACCCTTTTTAGGTGGTCAGTGCCTCTCTAATAACCCAGCATTGCTCTGAATTAGAGCTGGGGCATTAAGGTAGTTCTAGTCTTGACAAGTTATTTAATAGCTACAGTATTCATAGAAGCCAAACCTTCCCTCAATGATTACCACGTTACTGCCTTTGTTCTTTTATCTTCCCTCGTATATCCTTAATTGATCTCTGCAGCACAAACATTTATTTTATAATCATCCATTAATTCATTAGCCACCATTGATCTCAACTCCCTGCTTTGTCCTTTAGTTGTCCTAAAGATTCTCTAGACTGAGAACAATAGTTGATTTTACTACCTATACCTCCTGACATCAATAAGGTACAATTATCATTAACTTTTCATGAAATGGAAACAATATAAAACAAGACCACATAGGCCCCAAAGAACTATATTCTCTGAGGTACAGATTATGCTTTAAATTCTGAATTTTACTTTATTTAAGATACTGTTTATTCCCTACCTTTCAAAAATATTGAAACAGATAAATTTAATTTTAAAAATTACTTGTATTATAGTTAGCATGGGTTTTTCTCCCCTCTCTATGGGATATACATTTGGCTTTCTTTCTCTGGAAGAGAAAGAAATTTGCATTTACTGTGTATGCCAGACACCACTGAGAAAAATCATATTACTTAGTTCATTTGTTTACTACATTTTCTAAAGTAAATTTCCTTCAATTGAAGGGAAAGAGATTGTTAGATAATGTCAGATGTTTTTGTGTCTAACCAAAATGTATCAAATACTGTTCAAAGAGCTGATTCAGACTATGTCTGTATACTGTAAAAAGGGTGGGCTAAATATATATATTTAATAACCCAGTAATTACTGACAGGTAGACAACCTTAAGAAAGAAGCCATATAATGAGTGTGGGATTAGGCCCTTAACTAGAGTCCTTGATACTTGCAGACATCCTGCAGCTCTCTGAATTCCCATCATGTTTTTAATCATAATTGCTTCCTTAGCACCCATCTGGACTGCTATCCACAGAGGCTTATAACTTCCAGGGAAGAATAAATAGGGAGACAAATGAATTCTTTGGAAGCTCCAGTTCTGCCTTGGTGCAGATTTCTCCATAATAAAATAATGGAGGGAAGCATTAAAAAAAAAAAAAAGATTTAACTGAAGCAAATATCCCCAAATAGATTATTTTCCACAAAGGGTCAGAATCACTGGGTGCTAAATGTTCACTTGTTGGCTATAAAATCACTGGGGGAGAAATAACAATGCAATCACAGAATTAGTTTAACCCTACGAACTTAGATACAAAGAAAAAATGAAAAAAAACTTTTAAAAGACCATCTTAAAGAAGGCCACACAATTAAGATGTCATTCTCAGCAGGTTTCCAGCTTCTTCGCTTTCTCTCAGGAAGGGGCTCCATAGTGTCTATGGTTACCCTTTAAGGCATAACAATATGTGTTTCTGCTCATGAATTTTAGAGATTGAATATGTTGTTACAAAGAGTTGCTGTAGTTTCATCATTTCTAGAATCTCCTGGGGCATTGTATACAGCTGCATTCAAAGAAAATGAACTGTTATAAACTTGATCATATTCATCCCTTGGGTTCATCTGATTACAAAATTGCTCAATGAGCTGTTACAGTGTTACAGTATTTTAAACTAATTAGTTAACCCAGATATTGGGATTTCTTTCCTTTCTTCTTCTTCTTTTCTTTGCCTTTATAGTACATATTTCACCTTTCTCTAACAGTGTGAATATCTCGGTGTTTGTTGTGCTGCCAAAACAATCAAATCACATCCCTAAAATACACCTTTTCTCACAACCCTCTTCATGTGAGGGAGATGAATGGTGCACATTTCTTTTGCCATTTTATTGATTCTGAATCAGAGCCATTAAAGAGCAACACTATTCAATTCAGGGACTCAGAGAGCTACGTTTGACTATCAGATCATGCAATGTCCTGAATCAGTGGGTGACAATTCAGGAGTCCTTCAGGACATAGTTATACTGAAGCAAAGAAGCAGAGACACGTATTCAGTAAAAGAAATTGTCATGTAGAAGAACAAGTGAATTCTTTAGAAGGTGTATTTCTGCCTTGTTGCAAATTTCTCCCTAAAATCAAGGAGTGATGCATTAAAAAAAAAAAAAAAAGAAAAAAGCCATTCAGTGCTGCTAAGAGAGGATTCCACGTAGCATTGTTTTGGGACCCCAGCTTACAGCAAAGGGAAACTTTCACAATGTCCAGAACCCTCAATGTCCTACAAATGAAGTAAAAGGATGTCTTCAAATTCGTTGCAGCAGGAACCCGCTTAGGTGGCACCAACCTTGACTTCCAAATTGAACAGTGCGTCTACAAAAGGAAAAGTGGTGGCATCTTCATCATAAATCGGAAGAGAACCTGGGAGAAGCTTCTGCTGGCAGCTCATGCCATTGATAGCATTGAAAACTCAGCTGATGTCAGTGTCATACCCTCCAGGAATATTGGCCAGCACGTTGTACTGATGTTTACTGCTGCCGTGGGAGCCACTCCCACTGCTGGCTGCTTCACTCCTGGAAGCTCGGCTAGATGGACCCAGAAAGACATTGCTTTGCGTGACACAGACTCTCCTCTGTGCTATGTGGACATCTCCATCCGAGCAACAAGAAGAGAGCTCCCCTCAGTGGGTCTGATGTGCAGGCCCGGGAAGCTCTGCACATGCGCGGCACCATGTGCCCGTGAGCGGCCTTGAAAGGTCTTGCCTGATGTTTACTTCTGCAGGGATACTGAAAAGATTGCTAAAATGGCTGTAACCAAGGAATAATGTCAGGGTAAAGTGACCACTCCAGCTCCTGAGTTTACTGCTACCCAAGCTGAGGTTGCAGAGTGGTCTGAAGACAAGAAGTGCCCTCTGTGCCTAGCCGGCAGTTTCCTGAAGATGGTGATTCCCAGCCCGCCACCAAAGACTGGTCTGCAGCCCCTACTGCTCAGGCCACTGAATGGGTAGGAACAACCCCTGGGTGGTCTTAACCTGCTCCTTAATCTTAAGAAATAGGGTTGAGAGAAAATAAACAGCTTTTTTGAAAAACGGATTCAACAATACACGTGGTATGGGCAGAATGTTTACCCCTAGAATGCATATGTTGAGGCCTTATCCCCATAATGTGACGGTAGTTGGAGATAGGTCTTTAGGGAGATAATTAAGGTTAAGTGAGGTCATGAGGGTGGACCCTGACCCATAGGACTGGTGTCCTTATAAGAAGAGAAAGAGACACCAGAGCTCATGCCCTTTTCCCACAAGAGCCAAGGGAAGAAGCCATGTGAGGACACAGAGAGAAGGGACAGCTGTAAGCCAGGAAGAGAGCTCTCACCAGAAACCAACCCTGATCTTGGTTGGACTTCTGACCTCCGATCTGTGAGAAAATTAATTTCTGTTGTTTAAGTCATCCAGTCTGTGGTATTTTGTTATGACAGCTCTAGCAGAGTAATACAGCAATTGTCTCTAAGGAACTTATTCTACAGCAGAGCGAGAACGGTTTTCCTAATAAAAAAGAAATAGGTGGTGAGGGATAGAAGAAAATATATAGTTTCAAAATAAGTGAATAAAAGTGAAGTAAAAGCCAAAAAAGTTATATTCTTGCCAGGATAATAATAATAACAGAGTGCCATAAATCACTGTCTGTTTCACTCAGATCTGCAGTAAAGCCAAAGGGTTATGCTATTCACATGTCACAGAACTTTTCAGAACACAGCATACTTCTGTATTGTCTTTTAAGTGCCTACAAATGACACTATCCTTTTCGTTAGTGAACTTTGAGATGCTGCAATGGACAGTGTGAAGATGGCATAAAAGCTTACAGTACATTATGGGGCTGTTACTGGTTTAGGGAAGGGCTGTGCCTCAGAAGGCACAAGCCACCCAAAGGCAGTAGGTAGACGGTCAGTTCATGATGTTACTTGGAACAGTGCTATCTTCAATGTCTTATCAGATGCCCAAGTGGATTTTTATGGAGGATTAAAAATATTACAATAAAATAGTGAGTGTGAGAGTTGCAAAATTGTGGAAAAGTAAGGAATATGGTTGCTAGAATCAGATCTAATAATATGCCACCTCAGTAGGGTGTATTTGACTTCATGGAAAAATTTCTTCTATATAAAGGAGATATCAAACAGTTGAAATTATGAAAATCATGTTTGTGAAGTTCCCACTGGCATAATTCAGAGGGTTCCTCAGCATTCTATTTCCTTGTTATATGTGTGAGCCTTTCCCTTGATTAGATATAAATCTCATTTCATGGAAGATGCAGCAGCCATCACAGTGCTGTGGATGATTGCTTAACAGGAGTGTTTTTCTATGCTTTCTCTACTACTTTGGATTCTCAGTTCTTTTCTACCTTCTTATTTCCTTCAGCTGCCCTTCTCTTTGCTTGTGGCTCCAGCTGCTGACATAATTGGGCAGCGACCATTTCTTCTATATTCACCAAAGTAAATCTAACTTGAAAGTTCTG
Source organism: Leucopleurus acutus (assembly GCF_964270905.1). NCBI lineage: Eukaryota > Metazoa > Chordata > Mammalia > Artiodactyla > Delphinidae > Leucopleurus > Leucopleurus acutus. Next base: position 39,985,569 of record NC_139147.1, on the reverse strand, counting down.
TGCAGAACAGAATTTTTATTGGAAATTTGGAAGTTACAGAGGAGAACTACCACCAACAAAAGAGGAAAACACATACAAACTGATATTTTTCTGTTGGCTGCTCTTGGAGCAGGGAATTTTCTCTGGCTTGCCTCACATTGCTGGGGTGTTTTTTTGAAAGTCCTTTCTTGTCTCATCTCCTTTTCAACTTTCCCTGTGTTTAACTTATGCAGCAGCAGAAGACAACTGCATAATCCCAATTATTTCATTTTACAAAGCAATTTAGCTCTAATTTTGTTTTATGTTCTTTCATCACACTAGCCCTGAAACATATGTTTCAAAATTATTATTCAGTAAAATTACTTTTTTGCTGTACTGTCTTATGATTTCTAATAGATATCCACTACAATAATCAGGATACAAAACAGTTCCTTCCCCCCAAAACTCTTTTGTTCTATGCCTTTATAGACATGCCCTCGCCCATCCCTATACCCTGGCAATCATTCATCAGTTCTTCATCACTGTAGCTTTTTGAGAACATCATATATATGTAATTGTAGATTATGTAACCTTTTGAGGCTGTTTTCTGTCACTCAGCATAATGCCTTGAAATTCATCCAAGTTGTTGGATATATCAATTATTTGAGCCTTTTTATTGCTGAATAACGTTCCATTGTATGGATGTACCATTGTTTATCTCTCACGTGCTGAAGGACTTTTGAGTTGTTTCCTGTTTAAGTGATTATAAATAGGGCTGGTGTAAAATTTTGTATAGAGGTTTTTGAACGAGCATAGGTTTATATTTCTCTAAGGTTAAATACCCAGTATTAGGACTGGTGGGTCACATGGTAAGTGCGTGTTTAATTTAAAACAAAACAAAAACCTGCCAAACTTTTCCAAAGTAGCTGCATTATTATTATTATTATTATTATTTGCATTCCTACTGGTAATGTATGAAAGTTCCAGTTGCTCTGCAGCCTCAACTACACTAAGTATTGTCAGATTTTTTTTTAGCCATTCTAATAGGTATGTAGTGGTATCTCATCATGGTTTTATTTTATATTTCCCTAATAGCTAATGATATTGACCATTTTTTCACATGCTCATTATCCATCCTGTATCCTCTCTGATGAAGTATGTTTTCAAATTTTTGCCTATTTTTTTGTTTTTATTATTTTCTTTTGGCATTGCCTATTTTTAAAAATAGGCAAAAGTTTGTTCACTTTTGTAATAAGTTTTAGATATAAAATTTGTCCCATCCACAACGTTTTCTGAAGATTAATCTCCAAAGGACAGTGATTTTGAGATGTTCTCCCATTATTACTTTTTTTAAAGATACAAGCTCAGCAGAAATACCCTTTCCACTGGCCAAGCCTAAAGTCAGTACCTATGTTCATCTGTATCCCTTTATTTGTGCCATCTCTATCATGCCCCTTCAATTACATCTTTTCTTTTTGATAGTTTCAAAACCTTTTGCATGATCCATTCTTTCCTTTAATGTTAAAGTCTTTATATCTAATATAAAAAAGAAAATAATTTATGACTCCTCTCTAAATCACTGCCTCTCTGCTTCTCATCACTGCTATGCTTCTTGAAAAATGTTCTATATTTGCTGCCTTCTTCTGACAAATTTATGCAACTGAGACTCCGCTTTCATTATCATTCTGAGAACATCTTAGAACAGTCATCAGTGACCAGCAGCTTCCTCTATTGGTGGTCTCTTTGTTCTCATTTTCAGATGACTCTGTTGCCCACCACTTCTTCTCTTTGTGATATGAAAATATCACAAAGAAATCAATCATTATAGTCACAAAGAAAGGGTTAAATAAATAAAGATTTTTGGAAACAGAATCATGCTTTCTGAAAAAATAGTTTTTACAGGAAAATTCATGTGGGTAAAAGATGCAGAAATGCTCAGAATTTAGCATCCACATATAATTTAACTGTGTGTATTTATATGTGAAAGGCATTTGTACTCATGGTATCTTGTTTCATTTAAATTGACTTGTTCTACCATATTGAAGTATATGAATTTGGTTTACTAATGTAATCTTTCAGTGCTCTAGTTTTCTGATTTGTAAAATGGAGATAAAAACAGTAGTTAATCCAAAGAAGTTTTGTAAATATCATGTGAGATGATGAATGTGCTTAGTAGAGTAACTGAAACACAGAAAACAATTAATAGATAATCTGATTTTTTTTCTTTTCCCATATTTTGCTAATTCATTTCAAAATGAATTTTAAAGACAAGACAATTCATTCAGCATGAATTATCATTCAGTATTACACGGGCAACCTATAAAGTTTGTGGCACTTTGGACAGTTTTTTCCTTTTGATTATGAATGTCTATATGTAGAGCAGATGATGTATATGTGCCTTTTACTTATGTTGGGTAAGTTTTCTCTCTGTGTCTCTGAAGAGAACCTCTACATAAGCCAGATTTGTAGAGTTTAACCAAGTCAGTGGGAACTCTATGCTATGAATGTACTTGTACTGATGAGAATCATGAAATAGTTCAACAAAAACTTTCAGTGATAATTAACAAAAAGATAATACAAAATGCTTCAGCTTAGTTATCTTTTCTTTCTTAAAAATCAGTTATTTGTAACAAATTATTACATAAGTTTGTGCATATAATTCAGTTCCCAAGATTTTCCTGGGTGCCTTTTTTCTGTGTAATTCTATAAAATATTCTGCATTAACATCTTAGGATGTTATTGACTTATTCTCTATATGACGGCATACGCTAAAGGACTTTTATTTTGCCTGTTTTCTTCCAAAGACTCTCTTGTCTAAATAATTTTGTTGAGAGTCTCTTGTATAAACCACATTGTCTTTATTGTTAAGTATCCACCTATGCTCTTATAATTCCAGTTTTGCAAAGAAGCAAAGGCTATTAATCAAATTTAACTAAAATGTCTCTTCTTTGGACTATCTCTTTTGGCAAGAGCAAAGAAGTGAATCATGTACAAGGAATCCATTAGAATCATCATACTTAGCATACCTAGAAAATAACATGTTTATGGGTTTGTGGCTAATTATAATAATGTCCCTTGGTAATATCTTGATTTTATACTTGAACACACAATAGAAAATTGTTCCATGTTCTTACTTCTCTTCATCCACTAAAGTTGGAACAGTTGTTTCAAAACAACTTTTGCGGGCATGTGGATTGTGTGTGTTTGTGTGGGGAATAATCTCCTTTCTTCCTGTAAATGTTATCTGGCGTATATTTATTTTAAAATGGTTTTTAATATGTTTGGTTTATTTTTTAAAGGTGCACAAGAATCCTTATATAGGATGTCACCTCTGGGTGATGCTGAAATAGTCAAAATTTAATTAGTTTTAATGTTGGTTTCAGAATTTTCACAACGGAATATAATTTGTTGTTTCAATGCAAAGGCACTTGTTTAGTTAATTTTCACATGCTTTTTGTGTTGTAAAACATGCAAACAATACAAAGTAGATGAAGCCAATGGATTTCATTATCACATCCGTTGGAGATAACAGAATACGGCTTTATGTATGTCCACACATTAAAGTTGATGAACTACTGTATGAATTTTTTTCTCACAATTTATCAGCTCCCTTAGATAAAGGAAACTCAAGTAGGTAACATTAATCTGAAACTAGTTGAGCAAGTTATTTCATCTAGAGAGGGGAGAATCTCAGGTCAAATCTCCTATAGTCCTCCACCTTTTCTTTTCAAAATTTAATGTGTATACTGATCACCTAGGATTTTAGTCTCTTTGGGCAGCTATAACAAAAACACCATATACTGGGTGGCTTAAGCAACACACATTTACTTCTCACAGTTCTGGAACCTGGGAAGTCCAAGATCACTGGTAGAATAGGTACCTGTTGAGAACCACTTCTTAGTTCATTGACCTCAGGCTTCTTGCATCCTCACATGGCCAGAGAGCTCTCTAGAGTCTCATTTATAAGGACTCTGGTCCCATTTATAGGACTGTACTCTTATGACCTAAACACCTTTCAAAAGCCCCTGTCCCTAATTGCCATCACTTTGGGAGGGGTTAGGATTTCAACATATAAATTTTGGGAGGACACAAACATTCAGTCCAGAACACCTAGGGAATATTGTTAAATGTCAGATTGTGATTCAATATATTTGGGGTGGGGCCTGAAATCCTGCATTTCTAATGGCTTCCAGGTAATACTGATACTCTCCCTGTCTAGATTGGGTACTGTTAAAAAAAGTTATTAAAGAATACAATTTAGATGATGCAAACAAACTTTATTTAACACTTCATGATGTGGACAGTCTCCATTTGGAGAACTATAAAATGGGGCAGAAGGCTGGACATTTTTATAGGGGAAAGAATAAAGAACAAGGAAGAGAAATACAGGAAATATGTGATTGGCTGAGGCCATACAGTCAAACTTGCTTGGGGTGAGAATGAACAAGGGAATAATTATAGAGTTGGCTTTGTGTTTCAGAGTTGGCTACTGGATATACTGCATGTATTGTCAAGCAGAGCATTCAGAGTGACACAAGTGCTATCTAAGTTTTGGCGTGTTGTCACGGTACCCTGGGCAGGAGCAGCTCCATCTTGGGCCTAGAAATTTATTTCAACAGTACTGTTGACTATTCTCCAATATCCAGCAGTTTCTTATGTGGAGTTAAGGCCATCTGGTAATAAGTATTGTACTCTATTACCAATAATTTTTGTTTTCATTTTCCTTTTGAGGTGTAAAATTTGTAAACTTTTTGTTTTGGCCTTGGCATTGATGACAGACATTGAGAAGGGAGGAAGTGTAAAAATCCAAGCCTTGCTTTGTACCAGATACCAGCAATGCCCAGACCCATTTGGATAGAACTTTCCTAGTTCATTATGGGTAGGTGCTACCTGTCAGAAGATGTCAAAGAGGACCTCTCTGAGTGGGGCTTAAAGTGTTCTGTGCCATTCCAATATCACCATTGGGCAGATTCTGGCCTCCCTGCAACTCCAGGGGTCATGATTCTCAAAGGATGAAACGGATAAAGTCCTGCTAAAAAAGCATAAAAGGTATTTGGTATTTTAACATGCATAGGTTTGATTGCTTAAAGGGATATAGCAATTCTTAATATTTTTAGCAAAACATTTTATTAGCCTTTAATAGTTTGATTCCACAAACATCCTAATACTATTTCTAGTCCTGTATGGATTCCTAGGTATGTTGGTAGTGCCTAGCTAAGGCAAGAACGGTTTGCTTAATTCTTTCAATAATAGAGGGACCTGGGTTCCCTTGTCACATTTTGTAAGTGAAGAGAAGAAACATACAGAGGGAATATGGAAATGTAATTTATAAAAGGTGAGGGAAGAGACTTCCCTGACCTCTAATGGAAAATAAAGCAAGAAATTTGAAAGCCTCTAATGCTATTGCTGTGTTTAAGGCATTTCTTATATTTCTATTGCTATTCCATTTTGCTTTGTTTTCCCAGAATGGCTTGTTATTTGTGGGCAATTGTCTGGAAACGATAGGAAATTATTTTTAAATTGTAGACATCAATATGTTACAAAGCCTTTACATTAGGCATTGGCTTATATAAATTTATAAAAGGAGTTATATTGAATGGAGCCAAATTCAAAGAGAGTTTGAATCATCCAAACATTTTAGATCATCAGGAACTCAAAGGTTCTTGTACTTGGAAACACAAAGCCGAGTTTAACAACAGGCTTTGTTTTGCATGTGATTACTGCATAAATTACTCCCTAGAACTCACAGAAATCTATTGCTCCACCCTTCCCTGCAGGAATATTTTGAAGGAAAACTAATTAACAGTACCTTTCAAATAGCACAAAGCTACAGGAACATCACAATGTCATCATCTATGGCAACCGTATCCTAATATGCTTTGGATGCTAAACTTATCTTTGGTGAGGAGAGAATGCAAGGTGCATCCTGCTTGGAATTCTTTGTTAAAAGATTTGGGAGGGACAATGTATTTGCCTCCCACACAGCCAATGGTACTTGGGCCTTTGTATTTCAAAGATGAATAAATAGCAAAGCAAAAAAAAAGCAAAGAAAAACAGACATTTTGTAAACAAGTAATTTAACCAGAGTAAGTACTTTAAATAAATGAGTTACTATCACTGTCATTTCTATAAAGAAATGACACTGTCATTACTATCATTTCTAAAAAGAAATGGCATGTTAATATAAGAATGTAAGTAGGGGAAATCTCTAATATGATATAGTACTAAAGACTAGCATAGGATCTCTCAGCTATCAGTAAATTGCTCTCATTCTCAGACCACGGAAGTAATGTAAATTTCCCTTTTACCTCTTTCACGTGTTTGTTTTTGTATTACAAATGGAATATAACTAACTACAATCTGGTGAAAACATTTCATATCATGGTTCAGGACTAACATATTGGGAATTTTTCCTTTGGTAGAAGTGGCCAAAGGGCTAAGATTTCTTATTTATCTTAAAATTAAGCCTATGGAAATCTAGTGAATTAGAATTTAGCAGAATTTGTTATATAGATTGTGGCTTCTGTGAGGGAAAGGGTGGTAGATTTTTATTCTTTTTTAAAAAATATGGTCTCTTTATGACACTATTCTAAATTAATAATAAAATAAATTTTTACCATAAATAGGATATACAAAGACAGACCAATATCTTCCATGGAGCCTTATACATCAGCTTCTTAGTGAAACCAAGAGTCCCACTTACTTGGAGGATGGGAGGATGTTGGCATTTCTCTAGTTAACCGTGTCCCTCAACCGCACTATGAAATATTAATGCTAAATCATGTTCTCAATTGCTCCGATACTTGCTCCTTCTTAAAGCCTCTTCTGCAGAAGATATGGGAACTTTCAAGAGGGAATAGAAATTAAGTCATTGAAATTTTTTCACTGATAAATGTATTATATGTATGTTTAATTAGTCATCATCATTTGAGATATCTGAAGTAGTAATTATACCATAATATTTGGTTCATATAACAGTGGATCACTAGAGACCTTATAAAATATGATGCAATTTAAAGTATATTAAATATATTCATCTTCTTGGGATAAGAAAACATACTGCAAAATCCAAGCTAAAGCAAAGGCCAGTTCAACAAATTAGTCTTTAGAGTAAAATTCAACTTTACACGCTAAATTTGAAAGATGACTAGAAGTAAGACTAGAGGAAGAGAGATAAACAATGCTGTCCTCTTAGAGCATAATTATTCTATGTTAGGGGAAATAAAATCATCTTAAAATACTTAAAATATGATATATGAAGCACTCATTAAAAGAATGATAACCCCTTTGGTTCTGTTTTATGAAACTTAAAAAAATCAGTGCATTAGGGTCCTGGCTAAAAATGAGGTAGTGCAATAACTATTATTTGGCTGAATTAAGCATCTAGTACAATGCTGGGCACTTACTAGGTATTTAGTAAATATAAGCTTAATGAGTGAATGAATAAAAAGGTAACTGAGTTCTTGAGTTTCTCTCTTGTCTGATAGTGTTTGTGTGTGTGTGTGTGTGTGTGTGTGTGTGTGTGTAGCATTATGTAAATGACCTGAGATTTAAAATGGATTTTCAAAGTTTAAGGACTTAAGATGAGCATATAGATATACTTACTCATAAGAAACTCATAACTATACAATGTTTAAGTGTGGAATTGACAAAGTAGGGAAGCAATTTATTTCTGTTACCAAAGACTTACAGTTAGGGTATTTTCAGGCCATGTTGTACTTCATAGGATAGAAGTTCTATGTTTATGTTCAGTAAGTTAAGTAAGAAAACATATACATTGCAAAATTGAAAATTTTAGAATTTTGTTTTAGAGAACTTAACCACATGATAATCTCCACATCAAATGGAGACAAAGGAAGCCAATTTCTGCGGGAAAAAAAAAAAATTTTTTTTTCCTGTCCTGTTGAGTACAACAAGTGAATGATTGCCAAAGGAAATATCAGTTGTAACATGTATGTATATGCTAATCTCTAGGATATATAGATGGTTTGCTAAAAAAGCAATAACATAAATCTTCTTATTAAGCCCTTTACTGTCAATAGTTTTTGAATGCAAAATAGGTGATTCTTTTCCCTGAGAACACATCGATCATTTTATTCTGGGCAGGCGTTATCTTTCCAAAGCAGCTTTGTTACGAGAATATATCTTGAAGACAACTTTACAGAGAACATGAAAGCAACTTATCTCAATGCAGTGATTTGGACTGATACCTGCATTTTGGTGCACAGCCTACTGATGCATAGCAATGTATAATTGGAACATAATGAGCTGGAAAGATACAAATTGTTTTTACAGAGTATTTCTACATGACACAGAGGCATACAGTAATATATGTCAATAATAATAATAAATTTGACATCAATTAATATTTTATTACAAGCAACACTGTTTACTTTTATCATTTTAAGTGGCCATATATCTAATGCCAAATAGTTAAATATGAATGGAAGAATCTGTATCATTTATTACTCCTCTAACGGATTTTTTATAAAATCTATAGAACATTTTACTCTTGATTACCTGCAGCAATCGAGTAAGCAGAGTGACTCCACAAAGAAGTCTGAGTCAATATATGCTTACTAATTTTGTATTCAACTAGAACAGAAGTCAGCAAACTTCTTCCATAAAGGACCAGATAGTAAACATTTTAGGTTTTGCTGGCCAAGAGGCAAAATTGAGCATATGAAGGCACTTACGTAACAAGAGAAAAAACACATTTTTGCTAAGTTTTATAGATTACATTTAAAATATAATAATAATCTAGTACAATTATAGAATTATTTTAATAAAATTTCATTTAATTGGGGTTCAAAGTTAGTCTTTTCCATTACAAAAATTGATTGCAAATGTTCATCTGTTAATGCTGATCTGAAACGAAATTTTAAAGATTTCATCTTTGAAAATGGCTTTTCACATACGGAGGTAGCATATGATTTTAAATGCCCATATTTATGCCTTAGAAGGCATTTATACAATTCTATCAGCTCTTTCTCTTGATATTTGTCTTTCACTATGTCATTGCATTGCCAAGTGATCATTCCCAATTGAAAGATTAGGTGGAAGCTTCTTAATTGGAAAGTTGTTTTTTTTTTTTTCCCAAAAGTTAATTGGAAAGTTTTGAAATGGATTTTGAAGTAAAGAAGTTTTCTCTGTACTTTCACTAAGATGTGAAAAATGTTGTTGAAGCTGCAGTTTGATCTTTGAAAATATACCTCTTCCAAATATTTATGAGAATAGAAATCTTCCTGTTTTAACTTTTTAACAATACAGGAAATGAACAGCGCAACTAGATATTACAAATGATTCACAGAACATTAGTTAACCAAATGACTTAGAGTAAAAGTTTCATACATAAACACTACTTCATCTTATAATTGTACGTGGAATTCTTTAAGAAATATTATCAAGTCTGCAGCAAAAGCTAATTTCCAAGGCTGTTCAGTGGTCGTTAATATAGGCCAAGGGCAATTCTCATTCAGAAAAATATTCCAATCTCATCCTTAAGCTGAAAAATTGCAATAAAACATTATGAATGCTAACCCATCAAACTGCTATATGATAAGACAAGTCAGGATATTCAGCTTCTATTTCTAACCAAAAAAATCGCAGAAATACCCACCAGAGTGAATGAAGTTCACCAATGACACTGATGGTTTAATAACACATGATAGAGTCAAATAGTTTGTAGAAAGTACTTTCTGATCAATAAGAAAATTAATAGATATAGACTTAAACACCTTATATTTTCATACACTTTGTAAACTTATCCAAATATGCCTTCTTATGCTCCCACACCTATTTTTACCAACATTAGTTGAAATACATCTTAACAGATTCAACTTCAGGTTGTACTGAATTAGTGTTTTCTCAACTTCTTTAAAAATGTTTTCACTTATAGTTGTTCCAAGCAGACTATTCTTAGAGAATAATTATTTAGTCACTTCAAATTCTGCATTGATTCCTCTGATGAATAACTGAGCGTTATTAGAAACATCCATTGAGTCACACAAAAACACTGGAAACAATTTACCTTGTTCTTTGGGTGATTATTGATGCTGCTCTGAACTCTTCAAGCAGCCATTCTTGTAGAAAAGATGATCGTTTATCATGTAAATGTGAAATAACCATACATTGTCCTCTGGCAGTACAAAAAATAGGTGGCAAGCTATATTTGAACCATTGGCGGTAGTTTGCTGACATTTGTACTAGATAATAATGATTCTGAGAGGTGTACAGTTCTTGACATGGAGTAGACCCTCAGTTAACGACTATTATTAAAAGTGTGTGTGTGTATATACATACATACATACATGTATAAATGTATGTGTTAGTCTATGTTAATTTTGGTTTTTGTGTATTTTGTGTTTTGTTTTTTGTATTTGAGTTCCAGTAAACATAGATATAGATGGAAATATAAACTGCAAAACCTCTCTTTTTGGGTCCAGATTATGTGCTAGAGATAGCTCAGACTAGCTAATGAGAGTCAATTGTTAAAATTACTGAAATTTTGAGCCCCAGATTAAATTACATACACTTACAATTAAATGAACTTTACTTGGAAAGGTAATAGTTACTCAAATTTTATCTCTACATAATTATCTTACTACATTTTACTGTTGTCTATGTTCTTGAGGGTGTGTCTATTGTATCTTTATGGTGGAAATAATATACGAAGGTGTGCAACTGTGAATTTCTTCCCAAATCTGTATTCAGTGACTACACAGAGTACATGTTAAAACTGGCTATGATGGGTATTTACACATAGTGATAGGCAAATGCTACAAATCAGGATTTGATTTATAGTTGTGTTGACTCTCTAGATGTAAGAAATTAATGGAGGAAAGGCTAATACAGATTAAATGTAATGTGTGTTGGGTCTGTAGCCATTACATTATGGACAACGCACACATATACAAATCACATTTGAAAACTATTATCCAAATCAATAGAGAAGTTGCTCAAGTCATAGTGAAGTTCTGATGTACATCCTTTTATCATTTCCTCTTACTAATGTGCTTGAAAATACGGGAGGGCTGTTTCATGACCATTCCCAGCCCACTGTTGGTCCCTGAGGCTGCCTGTTTGGACCGTGCCAGGCTCATCAGCTTGGTCACCTGGCATTTGGGGTGTCTATTAAAGGAGAGACTCCGGAGGGAAAAGGGGGAAACCGCAAAGAAAGAGCCTCCCTGAAGCTGACCCCTCGTATTTGTCCCTGTCTTCATAGCGCAGCGCCCAGCGCAGAGAGCCCTCTGTAAATATCAGCTTAGCAGAAAGTGACAACCAAGCCCTGATCCCTCAGAGAGTGAGAGGGGCGCGGGGCAAGGTTGCTGAGAGGCATGGCGCTCCCTGAAGTGCAGTCGGGAGGCCCTTGGAGGGAAACGGATCCCTCTCCTCTCCCCAGGGAAAGGCTGTTATCTCTGTCACGCCCTGCCTTGAGCCAGACAATGTCCAGCCAGGGTCCGAATCCCCCTTTTGACCCTGGGGGTGTCCCTGGAAGGCCTGATGGGCTCCGGAGCGGCTGGGCAGGGGTCCTACAGGGCCCCGGCTCGCCCAACCGCCCCCTCCCTCTGCCCAGGCCGTGTGCTGCTCGAGGCTCCTAACACCAGAGTCGGGGCGAAACACGCCACGTGGAGACTGAGAACCTCTTTCAATTTGTGTCTTAGGCGCCCTGTTTACATCCCTGGAGCCCGGCCCTCTGCGGGGAGCTCAGTCCTTTCTCAGCTGCTGGGCACCCCTGAAGCTGGGAACGCCTTACCACGCGAGGCAACCACAACCCTCCGGGACCAAAGCGGCCTGGCCGAAGCGCGGGGCAGGGCGGGGGCTCAGAGGAGGCTATCCGAGGGCTTCGGACGCTGAGTAGAACTGGCACCTTACGGACCTTGGATGAAGGACCCGGGGGTGCTCCCTAAGCTGCAATCGCTTCGGGGCTGTCAAAACCTCCGTTTTCGGGCATCCAAGGGGAACATAAATTAACCAGAAATTCCTCTGCTCCGTCCTCAGGAAGGGGTCGAGCGGCCCACAGGGGGATCGCAGCTCCACCAGTCTGCAAGGCATCCATCAGGGCCTACTTTGTCTCCGCAGCCCAGCAGCCACCTGAGGTTGCGCTGGGCTTCCTCCAGCTGAAGATTCTGAACATTGAGAGGCCTGAGAGCAAGACCTGGGGTGTGCCCGAGGGCTGTGGGCTGTGAGGCCTGCAGCAACCCCGAATGGTGGCTTCCCCTTCTCGGCCCCCATTTTATTCCCCCTCTTCACTCTGGCTCCCAAACCCTTCCCTTCCCTTTCTCGGCAGAGCAGGCCACCTCTCCCACCTAGTCTTTCTGTTTCCCAACATCCTTTTGATGTTTTTCCTTTAAAAGAAACTCTTCAAATTTCAGAGCCCACTACTTCTCCTGTGATGCCATGAAAATGAGGTGACATATTCACCATTAAATTAGTCCCAAACGTCTGTAATGTTAATATTTAGGCTCAAGCAGGTTCTAGTGGATAAAAGAGTGAAAAGTAGGACGACCTCTCTGGTTATAATTGTCAGAATATGTAAAGAACTTAAGAAATAGTCTTGTACTTGAACCATCCTTTTTAAAGAGCTTTTTAAAAATGTTATATGAAATCATGATGGCATACAAAGATATTCATCAGAATATCATTTATAAAAGAATAAGATGAAACTTGCAACAATAAACTGGTTAAATAAGTTATAATATGTCTATGTCGATTTTATGGGACATAGCTTATCAGTAAAAGGATTAACTAATTATGCCATCAAAGAAAAGGGCAAGAGATAAAACTGCATAAACTCTGCATGTCAAAATAATCGTTAAAAAATTTTAAAAACAAGCTTATAAGTGGTTAATTTACATGTGCAAGAGTATCACAGATTTAAAAACTGAAACTTAGTAGAGAAGCTGTCAATACGTGAATAGAGACTTCTCAAAAAAAATTTCAACATCCGTAAGAAAAACCACTCACTCCCTTGTTAAAAAAGTACTTGTTTGTACTGATCACACTGTTAATATTAAAAAGTCCTATATTAATGCTAAGAGCACTAATAGCACTCAGAAACACTGTGTACATTGTTAAAACCATTCTCGTGGGCAACTTGTAAATAAGTTTATTCATGAAATACCTGTTCAGTCTCCACTGTCTGCCGCGCTGAGAAGGGTTCTCTATAGGGGTGGAGCAAGATAAGAAGGGCTTTGCTATCAGACCCTTAAGGAAATGTTATATGCATTTAGGATTTTCACAAGTGGGCAGAGTTAACTTCCCTGCTCCATTGACTTGGGTCAATATGACTTCTTTTGACTAGTGGAAGGTGGGCAGACATGAAAGTACTGTACTTCAATTCACATTGAGGCCTTAAGAAGTGTGCTTTGCATTAAAAGATGATCAATATCACTAGTTGTTAGAGAAGTGCAAATCAAAACCACAGTGACATATCATCTCACACCTGTCAGAACGGTGATCAACCAAAAGTCTACAAAAAATAAATGCTGGAGAAGATGTGGAAAATGTAACTATTGGTGGGAATGTAAATTGGTGCAGCCACTATGGAAAACAGTATGGAGTTTCCTTAAAAAACTAAAATAGAACTACTACATATATGCACTCCTGGGCATATATCCAGAAAAGATGAGAACTCTAATTCAAAAAGATACATGCACCCCAATGTTCATAGCAGCACTATTTACAATAGCCAAGACATGGAAACACCCACCTGCCCATCAACAGATGATTGGTTTATGAATGGAGGATTACTCATCTATTAAAAAGGAATGAAATATTGCCATTTGCAGCAACAGAGATGCAACTAGAGATGATCATACTATGTGAAGTAAGTCAGACAGAGAAAGACAAATATCACTTATATATGGAATCTAAAATATAATACAAATGAATCTATATACAAATCAGAAACAGACTCACAGACATAGAAAATAACTTATGATTACCAAAGGGGAAGGGGAGGAAGGATAAATTAGGAATATGGGATTTACAGATACAAACCTCTATACATAAAATAGATAAGCAATAAGGATTTACTGTATAACACAGGGAGCTATATTCAATATCTTGTGATAACGTAATGGAAAATAATCTGAAAAATGTATATAAATATAACTGAATCACTTTGCTGTACACCTGAAACTGATACAATATTGTAAATCAACTGTACTTCAATTATAAAAGAAAAGCAGTGTGCTGTGCTCTGCTTGCCCTGTTGTGTTTGGGACATTCCCCATGAGAAGAAGAAGCCTATATAGTTCTATTATTGTGGGTCTTTGAATAAGAAACAGACCTGACTGAATGGAGCGGACTTGAAACCCAAGCCCAGACAAGTCCAGGGTACTGATAGATAGAACTGCAGTTGGAAAAGTAAATGCTTGTTGTCCTGAGATTTGAAGGCTGTTTGTCATGCATCGTTGTTACTTCAGCAAAACCTGCCTAATGTGCATGCACAGGGAAGAATTGTCCCACCCAAATACCCTAAATACCCTCCATCTCCTGCCCTAAAAGCACTGGAAATAGTAAATGATGAAAAATGGATCTAATCTCTGAGGACGTGGGCATGTGGGTTGAATATGCACATTCAACAAACAATCACATACATAATTATATAATTGCACATTGTCATAAGTGTTATCCAGGAAAAAAATAGAAAGCATAGGGTGTGAAAACAAAGAGGAACAGGAGGAATTAATTTCAACCGGGAAGTCAGTGAAATCTTCTTCAAGTACTTTTTACTTAAACAAGAAGGAGTCCTGGAAGACAGAAAAATAAGATAAGCATTTCTGGTCAAAGGAACAGAGTGAGCAATAGAGATAAAGGACTCTGGGATCCTTGAGGCACTGATGGGAGCCCTGGGAGCCAAGGTAGGGGTTTAATAAGTTTTATGCTAAACACAATGCAGCCCATGAACAAGTATTCCTTTAAACTAAAATTTATTTATGTAAACATATTAGTCTCGTAACTAGAATAAATTCAGCCTTTGGTATAAACGAACTTGAAATTTTGAATGTCTCCAGATGTGAGAATGACCCTGTAAAACACTTACCAGTGTCTATATTACAGGAGACTTTTAAAATTCCATCAATCCAAATACTATCCATATACTATCTAGAAATGGAAGAAAAGGAAACAATTTATTCATGAAATTCACTTTTAAATAAATGACAATTATGAAATGCTATCCTAAGAATTATAATTTTTATATTTTAATTTTTGAAAATTTAATTGAAATTGTAATTTTAGAAAATTATAATTTTTCATTTGAGGACTTGTATAATCACTTTACTGTAACAATGAAACTAAACAAGAGAAAAATTCCTCCTTTGGAAGAGACAAAAAATTGCTATGTTTCTGGGTCAACAGAAGAGCCTTGCTAAATACCAACAACAAATATACTGTAATAACACTATCTAAAAATCAAGCAAAATGGAAACGTTTACTCATAAGATTCTCATTTGTATAATATACATTTATAAATCACTATCCAAAGAATTATAATCTATGAAATTACCATTTGACCTGTTATATAGTCACTTAAATAATGGCAGTAATGTCAAAATAGAAAAAGTTCAAAATTATTTTAGAAGATCAAAAAAATTTGCTGTATTTCTGGATTATTGTAGTATAGTTGTTGACAATAACAAAAATATTATAATTATACTATTTGCAAGTAGAGTAAGATGAAGCAATTAATTTACACAATTCACCTTTAAATAACTTAAAGTTATAAAGCATTATATTAAAGACTTATGATTCTATCAAACTTTCATTTGAGTCAACATAAAATCACTTAACCAATAATAAAACTGAGAGGAAAGAAGTCAAAATAACTTTCACAGAGAGAGAAGAAAGTATCTTACTGTGGTTCTGGATCTTCAGAAGTAAGCATATTGGAAGGTAGAACCAACCCAGAAGCTGAAACACTTCTGTTTTCAGGTGGAATGGGGAGGAAGACTGAATTCAGCGCTTGGTGTAGAAACATATATTGCCAGTGGAGGATGCTGTGGGTCATGGAAGTCCCTTGAAGGAGGGGATTTCTGGAGAGGTTTGCTCTTGCTTTCTAGGAGAGGGGGTAGGCCAGCAATCCTCTTCTTAGAAATTTCCCCTTCCATCCCTTCTGTAACATATGGCTTCTGATGGGAGGATAAGGGGGAGGACCAGAATGTCCACTCATATTGAGAGGGTTAACTCAAAGGAAGGTCCTCAGTATCTGCCATGAAAGAGCATCAGGGCAAGGTCTTTCTTTTTCTTGTGGAGGAGCTGCTGTATCTGTTTCTGAGGTCATAGGGATGGTATCCCCCTACCAGTCATGAGACCATGGATCCCTACCCCATTACGGCATCCTATACCTCTTTCTTCAAGATCTGTCATACAGAGACTTCCCTAGTGGTATTCTAAGGCCTATGCCAAATTTACATCAGGGACATAAAAATACTTTTCAAAATGTTCACATTAAATTCTAACTCAAACTTTTGTCTGAAGTTTCCATTTTTTCTTTTTTAAGCCATCAAAGTTACTCTCAACCATCAGTATTCCCTACCTACTATCATGGGCTTTTCTCTCACGGGAAATATCTGACATTGATAATTACCAGTGATTATTTACAATTTTTCGGAAAGAATTTGACTTCTGTTTTATATGTGTCCAGCTCTTCACATGCATGGCTGATCTGTTGCTTTGGAAAAGACTCTCCTCTATCTCTTTTCACTCTAAAATGAGTATTTCAAGAAGATGCATATTTTTTTTCCTTAATGAAGTTCAGGAAGGACATGAAATTTCTATTAGAGCTTTTGCTTTTCACTTTCTAACTGGTTTTCTGATTGCAGCAAAACTTTCTCAGTTTGGAGACTTGTAATATGGTTTTGCAGTGCATTGATTATCCTATCTTCTTCGGCTAATTTAGTGTACACTTGGTTTCATTTTTCTTAAAGAGTTTTTAAAGAAGTGTATTAGTTTCCTGTGGCTGCTGTAACAAATAAAAACAAACTTAATGGCTTAATAACAACACAAATTTATTATCTGGACCACAGAAGTATGAAATTAGTTTCACAGGGCTAAAGTCAATGTGTCAGCAGGGTGGTGTTTCCTCTAGAGGCCAGGGGAAAATTCATTTCTAATCGTTTACAGCTGCCTGCATTTCTTGGCTCAAGACCACATCACTTCAACCTCTGCTTGTATCATATTGTTTTCTTTTCTGACTCTGACCCTCCTGCCTCCCTCTTACAAGGACCCTTGTGATTACATTGGGCCCACCCAGATCATCCAGGATACTCTCCCCATCTTAAGATCCTTAACTTAATCAAATCTGTCAAGTCCCTTTTACCATGTAAGGCTCTGGGGAGTAGGACATAGATATCTTTGGGAGGGGCATTATTCAGCCTATCACAGAAAGTTTTACTCAGTCACATCAATCTGTTTCTTCCAAAATTCTACTAAGAGGTTTCCATTTTCTGATACATTTGTTTTATGGGATTCCCAGTTCCCACAATCCATGCTGTCTTTTCTAAGAACAGGATTACTCAGCCTTAGCAAAATTCACCCAGAAATATGATCTTTTACTTTTGTAACTTACTGCATACATGTCACTTTAGAGTTTTGTAGCACTGCATTTTGTTTAACGTTCAGTTACTCTTCTTTTCCATCCTTCTACCTGTGAAAGCAGCTTTATGCTCTCCTTAAGACTGGAATTTTCATTCAAAGCATTTTTTAAAATGTTGTCTAAAGTCATGTTTCATTTTTTTTCTGATGTATAATGAAGGTGGTTTTAGTTACACCTACTTGAAATTTTAAGTGTTTTGATGTACCATTTATTGTTTAAAGACTGACCCAACTTGAGACATTTATATTATTCTTCTTTCAATCTTTTTCTAAGTCTCTTTTCTTGAGCTCAGGTCCTTATTAATGGCCTCCAACCTTTGTATTTCTATTAAAGTGTTAGTGATTCTGGCTTTCATTAAACTTAATTCGATTCCTGCAAATTCCTCTTTATAGCCATCTCTGAGATGTGCTCTCTTTACTTCAGAAGGGCAGCCACTCCAATGATCAGTTCTTTCTCTCCAACTGTGTAGAGTTCTAATTATTACAGAATCCTACTATTACTAAAACTACTATACCCTCTCCTACAGTAATCTGCAGGGACCTGGGGCTGGTTTGAGGCCTCTTGTCATCACTGCCAGAACTGCAGAGCATCACAGACATTAGCTGACTCTCCATGGCCTCAGAGACCACAGTTGAGCCCCATTATGTTGCCGGGCCAGAGAACTCTGTGGACATTGTGCCTGGAAACACACCAGTGACCAAAACTTGGGGCAGATCTTAACGTAGGTAGGAAAGAAGGGGCAAGAACAGAAACTTCCTAACATGGTAACATAGACAGGGATCATATCACAGAATCCTATGGGATATAGACTAGGCCCCCAGAGGTCAGTGATGATGCTCTGGGGCTTTGGCCTCTCCAGCACTGCCCAGTGCCCCAAGCACCCTGGGAATCCACGTCTTGTCTCTCCTTTAAGCCATTCAGTGGCCCTGGTTGAGATGCTCCATTGATCATGGAGCACTGATTGGGAGGATTTGCAGGTTGCCAACTGTCACATATATTTCATGTTCTCTCAAATAACCTTTTAATTCTGTGGCCCTCTTAAGATGACCAGGATTAGCAAATAAAAATACAGGGTATTCAGTTAAGTTTGAATTTTATGAACGATGAATATATTTTAGTATAAATATGTTCCATACAATAGTTGTGACATACTCATAATAAAAAGTATATATTTGCTGTTTATTTGCACAAATTTAACTGGGCATCCTGTGTTTATTTGGCAACCTTTGTCCTGGAGGCATCATTCTGCTCAGTATGGTAACATAAAACTCACTGCTTTCAGTGCCTTTCCTTGTTTTGTGTTTGACCATCCTTGAATGTGTATTGAGGGAGGAATATGGAAAACCCAAGCAAGGGTTTCAACCAGTGGTGTGCTGGAGCCAGAGCCTACCAGCTGGTTAGAGCTGACTGTATGTATCTTTTCCCCACCCTGTGTTCAGTAATGTCTCAGTCATAGCTTGAAACAGACGGTGATTGGCATTTACACCAAAGAAACAGACAAACTCTAGGCATCAAAGTTGTGTCTACCTTCCAGCTTCCCAGCCCCCCGGACAGCTGGTTGTTTTAACTCGCACACGACTGATTATGATCAGTCCCCTTTAACCATAAACTCTATCATTCTTAGGATGTGTAAAAAGCACTCAAGTCAGTTTTTCCCTCCTTAGAGTAAAGGTGAATGAGAAATACCGTTGCCACCAGAGGTCACCCTTAACCTCCCAAAGCCAAAATCACCCAGGCTACAAAAGGAAACTCCTTTTGGAGCACAGAATCAGGAAAGACATTTTCTGTACCATAAGGTAGAGAACCTAAAATTCAGTATACATTTTAACCAATCACTGTGGAGTTTCCATAGAATGTAAAATAGTTAAAACCAGTATTACGGACATTATTTAGCATCACTTTCCCATTGATTGTCAAGTACAGAAACTTATTTTATTTATTACAGTCTTCTCCCTTCAGCATAACCAAAAGAAATTTAAAAAAAATAAGATATGGAGGAAACTGTACTTCATTAAGGTTTAGCTTTACCTACACATACCTTAGACATAGAGTGAAAGCGTAGAACCAAGGAGAAGGATTCAGTGGAAGTGAAACACCTTGATGCTCACTTGATCAATAAGAGGTCATGATTCATAGTATTTGACTTAAAACAGCTCTGCTTAAGATAAAGCTCTGTTCAGTCTATATTTTCTTGAATATTTATTAATAAAACTAAAAGTATTTACTGGGCATTGTCTATAAGTTGTTTGAAATGAATAAAATATTACCATCTCTGGGCTGAGTCTCTTGAAGGAATTATATATATATTTCCAAATAGTATTTGGTTTAGTAGAGGTTTCAACAAGGTACTGTGAGAATTCAGATACATACAAGTCACTGTAACATGTCTCTTTTCTCTTAAATTTGTTGGCTGATTTATGGCTTAGATGTCACCTTGGTGTGAACAAGAAGCATACATTCTATTGGGGGAAGGTATGAAAAAGTAAAGAAGTAAATAAATGCTAAGATAATTCCAAATAGTCCCAAGCACTATGAAGAAACTAACACAATATAATGAAATAGAGGTGGACTGGAGTATAATAGGCAGGGTCAGATAAGGTCTCTCCTGGGAGGAAACATTTGGGTCCTGAAAGAGAAGTTAGTTCTGTGAACATCTGAAGGCAGAAGATTAGAAAGTTAAAAAGCTCTATGGTGGAAACTCAGGGATTCTTACAGAGGTGAGAATTAATGGGGTTATTGAAATAAAGTACAAGATTTGTTGGTAGGCATGTCTGAAGGAATACCCTTGCGAATGTAATGGGTGGACCTAGTTAATTAACCTCTCTACACAGTGAGCTGGATAGATGAGTTTGTTACTAGCTGCAATCAATCTCCTGCAGACTCTGGGAGGAGAACACAAATGTGCCCCAGAGAGAAAAGGTAAAACACCCTTGCAGAACAGCTGGCTCCAAAGGTTCTGACCATCAGAACTCACCTCAGAAGATGAACTCCTGTTCAAACTACCCGGGAAGATGTGAAACCATCAGCCTGTGCCCAGAAACTCTAGGAGCCAGTCTAACGTGCTGAAATTGAATAACAGAAAAGTTAAAAGAGGACTTTTCCAATATTTGAAGTGATGAAAGGTTTTTAAAGTTTAAAATCATTGTGAGTAAAATTATATAAGTCTATAAAACTGGGAAGGGATTTTTAAAGGCATCTTAATGAACTTAAACTTAACAATCATATGAAACTGATAAAGGATTTTTTAAGGCACCTTAAAGGATGAACTAAAGCTTGACAATCATGTGCAAGTAGCTTTTAAAATTATTTTTAAAAATCTACAAAGAGGAATTGTTCACTAGATTTAAAAAGCTGAAGAGGAATTTCTTTAAAGAGGATGCAATATAATTTTCTTTTTGTTTAGACCAGTTTTCATGAATACTACCTCCTGAAAACAAAATTTGTCCTTGTGCTTCCTTGTTGCGTGCTAGGCAAGTCACCCATTTCGTCTCTCCAGGTCCTTGATGGCTCGAATGTGGGTTTGAGAGACAGAGTCTGCACTGAGTGGGTACCCCTGGAAGGCAGAGATCAGGGGCCATTGGAGGATCTGCATATCTCTTCCCCTGGGGATGTTTGGGCATAACTTAACTGAATAACCCATTTGTTTCATTCATTCATCTATTCAGTTTTGGAATCAGATTGACACAGTCTCAAATTCTCTTTCCTTCACATATTTACATATGACCCTAGTTATATAAATTATTCAACTCTAACGTTCACCCATAACAACAGTAAAATTAAGATACTACATACATTATTTAATGGTTACTGAGATTGAATAAGAATGTAAGTCAAGTGTTTAACACAGTGCCGTGGACCCTTGCTCTCAGTAAATGATAGATTGCTGTTGTTTTTATTATTCATTTATTAATTCAAAAACTATTTATTAAGTACATTTGTTATTATGAAAACTGTTTTAGATTCTGAGGATCCGGACAACCAATAATAGAGTTTATTTGTCTAATATGTTATATACATGTATCTAATATATTGTCTAATTTATCACATATACATGCATATATGATTACAAATTAGATGCTGTGTGAGGGTATGTGTAGAGAAATAACTCTAATTATGATATCTATCAAGAGGAAACCAAGGCTCAGAGAGAGTGATGACTTTCCCAAAATGGCACAGCTCATAGCAGAGCCAGGGTTTGATGGCAGCTCTGCCTAGCCCAGCCCAGCCCTGTTATCTTAACAACAAACACCAAAGTGCCTGGCTCCTTTGGCACCTTAGAGAGTGGTTAGCTCCTGGTGGGATGAGTGTTGGAGGGTTTTAGGAGGGGCTTAAAGAGTGAGTGTTGGAGCGGCTTAAAGAGTGATGTCCTTTAAGTTGTTTGGAAAGAAATGTATGTGTTTATCAGATGAGGAGGGAGGAGGGAAGGTGGGGAGAATTAGTAGCAGAAACAGAAGTCAGCATATGTTCTTTCTATCGGCAGTGGAAAATAAAAAGCCTAGTTCCAGTAGTAGGAAATAGCAGACAATTTTAAATTAAAATCTTTTCAATTAAGGAAAAGCAGAAAACTATTGCCCTTTTAATATGTTATAAAGTTTTCCCCTACACATTTGTTAAGGACCTTGCAGGAAGGCACACAATCAATTCTTATAACAAAAGATAAACTCATTTTCTTTATTAAAGTAGGGAAAGAGAAGGAAGAGTTTTTAAATTAGAGTTCACTTAACTTAATGGCTAATAAGGACAAAAATAGAGCTCATATTCTGTCCATTTTTAATGTGTGCATTTAGTTGTCGGTTGGGCTTGCAAAATAAGGAGTTGCTGACTGGTAGGTCAATGTAACATATCACATACTTTTATATTCTCAATACTTATATGTAGGTTATGCGAAAAATTTGTGGAAAAAAATGTGTTGTTGCTACTGGTAAAAGGGAACAAGTGATTTGTTCAGATGGTTAATGCCTATGTCTGTGGTGCTGAAGCAAAAATAATATACAGTATTTTGCATTAGAAATAATTTCAGCATTTCTGTAACCTCTTGGACCATTGCACACTTACTTGATTCCTACCCATCTGGGAATCCATGGGTAAAGATTTAGATGCTGCCTATTCTTATTTCCCCTTAGATTTTTCTGGGAATATCTTGAAAATGCCAAGTCTGGGTTGCTGCCACCCTCTGTTTCTCTCCTTTAGTCGAGAAATATTACCAGAGCATATTAATATAGCCCTTCTCCACCACCAAATGAACCCTCTAGTATTTCATAGTCTCTAATCATAGCCAGGTTCTCATTGTTGTCAACAATTCTCATTTATCTCTGCTTAATCCTATGTCTCAGATTAATTCTGGCCAGATTCATCCATTGAACTCAAAACACCTTATTTCTCTTGTTCCCAAGTCTACTTTAATATTACTGCTCTTACTCCATTATTTTATTTAGCAAAAACTTTTCTGAATATGTTTCACCATCAACCACTTCCTCCCTAATGACTTACAAATTTGGTTTCCACATGTTTTCTAGCAAGTGGAGGGCAGCTTAAAACAGAAACTGGACCTGGATGTTAATTGCAGTTCCAGCCTTTCTGGACCTAAGTTACCTCATGTATGAAATGACAATAGTAAAAATGCAGCACACGGTTTTACTGTGAGAGTGAAACCAGACATAACACGTAAAGAATCTATCATATGCCTGACAGAAACAAGGTTCAGAATAAATATAGAATCCCTCTCTTTCTTTCCTACCTGTTAAGACATGTTTTGCTTCTACTCTCACTACTCTAACCATTCCTTCTGTATTTCCCTTGGGAGTTCCTCTTCTTGCCTCAGTGTTTCATTTATAGTCTTCTCTTCATTGTTTCCTCTAGTAATTTTACTCCCAACCACAATTTAAAAACTCCTTCTATGCATATTTGTCTCAATTATATATCTTTGACTCGTCAAAGCTTGGATTTGAAAGTAGCCTTACTGATCATCTGATTGAACTTCACTATTGAGTTATTTTTCTAGAAACATAAGAATTAATGGTGATAGAACCTCCATCTTCTGAATTTTTGGTTAACTGAGTTGCCAATTCTTTCTCCGAAGTTTCAGTGTTTCACTTTGAATCACCTGGTCATCTTATAAGAATCTTGTATTTTTTATAATTAGCAAAGTGTTAATACACTTACCATCTCATTATCTCCAATTTGCCCTTGAATACACTGAAGCTCAGTACATTTAAACACTTCCTCAGGTTGTATAACTAATTGTGACAGAGCAGGAATGAGACTCAAGTCTTTGACTTTTGTTTCCAAAGAGCTCTGATAATTCGTTTGCAAAAAATCTGGCTCAAGAATCCAGGTTTATGTTTGTCATGCCTTTTACATGGCACTGTTCTCCATGCCAAGGAAGTGATTTCTGAATACCATTGTGTCCTAGCTGTAAATTACAAATATTACTCCAAAAGCACAAGTAAATTTGTTATTAAAATATATTAAGAAGCATAAGATTACAACCCACTATTTACCCTCCACACACACACATATATATATTTTCTGTTTCTTTATGTATCACATTATGTAATATATATCATGTCAATTTATTTTAAATCAAATGGGACTAAGTTATTCCTTACCCTCTTCTTCTTTGTCAAAACTCTTTCGCAGGCAATGCAAACAAAGAGTTGCTATGTGGTAAATTTTCTCAGGGATGATTTAAGTACCCAATTTCCAGACGCTTTCATGTAGCACTCAGATATATCTTAATGTGAAGCAGTGACAAAGACATTTCTTCACTGGCTGTTACAGGCTGGTACTAATAAAACATAGCTAGCCATGGGGAGTACATTGGGATATTTTATGACTAGGAGGTGATTGTATGAATTGTAAGTAGTAGAACCTGGTTACACAGTTCAATAAACAGCTTCAATAAAAAATACTTTCATATCAAATATACAATGCAAATGTAACATTCATTAGCATCATGTTCTCCAGCATGTTCTTCATATACACCTGCTATTATTCTCAGGGTGGAAGCTTAGAGTCATTTTTTTTGGAAACATCTTTATTCTCCAAAACTGAAGCTGTATGTACTATATTCTCCCCATCATCTACACTTCAATAAATGTGGTAAAATATTATCTAACTTCAGATTATTTTCCCAAGTAGATTATGATATGTATACCAATATATGAATATTATTTGAATTATAATATTATTAATATAAGATACTTATATATTTATAACATATTAATATAATTTGTTAATAATTATTAATTACTAATTTAATATTGATTATTAACTCGTGATTGATATATAATTTATCTAATTTATTGTATATTAATCTATGTATTTATGAAATATATAATCTGACTAACTACAATCATAGCATTCACATCAGGAAAATTATTCTAACATGTATTATGGGTTATGTCAAGAAAGTATTAACATCTAAGTTCAAATATTAATTACTTAAGCACCTACACACTGTGTCATGGCTACCAGTAAAGCAAATGTGATAGTAAACTGCATTAATAAATGCATCCCAAGTTTTAAATAAGGAAGACAATAGTCCCACTGTATATAGCACATAGATCACATCTGGGTGGATGTTGGCTCCAGACACCACATTTTATATTTATTATTTTCTTTTATTGAACCATAGTTGATTTACAACATTGTGTTAATTTCTGCTGTACAGCAAAGTAATTCAGTTATACATATACATACATTTTTTATATAATTTTCCATTATGGTTTATCATAGGATATTGAATATAGTTTCCTGTGCTATACAGTAGGATCTTGTTGTTTATACATTTTCTATGTATAGCTTACATCTGCTAACCCCAATCTCCCATTCTAGCCCTCCCCCAACACCCACCGCTTGGCAACAAGAAGTCTGTTCTCTATATCCATGAGTCTGTTTCTGTTTCGTAGATAGGTTCATTTGTGTCATATTTTAAATCCCACATATAAGTGGTATCTTATGCTATTTGTCTTTCTGATTTACTTCACTTAGTATGATAATCTCTAGTTTCATCCATGTTGCTGCAAATGGCATTATTTTGTTCTTTTTTATGGATGAGTAGTATTACATTGTATAGATGAACCACATTTGCTTTATCCATTCATCTGTCAATGGACATTTATGTTGGTGTTTCCATGTCTTGGCTATTGTGAATAGTGCTGCTATGAAAATAAGGGTGCATATATCTTTTTGAATTATAGTTTTGTCTGGATATATGCCCAGGAGTGGGATTGCTGGATGATATGGTAATTTTATTTTTAGTTTTCTGAGGAACCACACTGTTTTCCACAGTGGCTGCACCAACTTACATTCCCACCAACGATGTAGGAGCGTTCCATTTCCTCCATGCACCCTCCAGCATTTGTTATTTGTAAACTTTTTGGTAATGGCCATTCTGACAGGTGTGAGTTGATAGCTCATTGTAGTTTTGATTTGCATTTCTCTAATAATTAGTGATGTTGAGCATCTTTTCATGTGCCTATTGGCCATCTGTGTGTCCTTTTTGGAGAAATGTCTATTTAGGTCTTCTGCCCATTTTTTGAGATGGTTATTTATTTTTTAGTTATTGAGTTGTATGAGCTGTTTGTATATTTTGGAGATTAAGCCCTTGTTGGTTGCATCATTTGCAAATATTTTCTCCCATTCTGTAGGTTGTCTGTTTGTTTTGTTTATGGTTTCCTTCGCTGTGCAAAAGCTTGTAAGTTTGACTAGGTCCCATTTATTTACTTTTGTTTTTATTTCTATTTCCTTGAGAGCCTGACCCAAGAAAACATTGGTATTATTTATGTCAGAGAATGTTTTGCCTATGGTCTCTTCTAGGATTTTTATGATGTCATGTCTTATGTTTAAGTCTTTAAGCCATTTTGGGGTTATTTTTGTGTATGGTGAGAGGATATGTTGTAACTTCATTGATTTACATGTGGCTGTCCAACTTTCCCAACACCACTTGCTGAAGAGACTGTCTTTTTCCCGTTGTGTATTCTTGCCTCCTTTGTAAAAGATTAATTGACTGTAGGTGTATGTGTTTATTTCTGAGGTCTCTATTCTGTTCTATTGATCCATATGTCTGTTTTTGTGCCAAAACCTTGACATTTTGATTACTGTAGCTTTGTAGTATTGTTTGTAGTATTATTTGAAGTATCTTACGTAAATATATTCAAATCCAGGAAATTGACATCAGTGCCACATGTGTATATAGTTTCTTTGCCAGTTTATCACATGTGTAGAATCATGTAACCACCACTGTAATCGAGATACAGACCTAGTCCATTACCACAGGAGGATTATGCCTCCCATTTTGTTCTTTTCCTTCAGGATTGCTTTGGCAATTCTGAGTCTTTTGTGGTTCCATATAAATTTTTAGAATTATGTGTTCTAGTTCTGTGAAAAATGTCATGGGTAATTTGACAGGGATCGCATTAAATCTGTATTGCCTTGGGTAGCATGGCCATTTTAACAATATTAATTCTTCCAATCCAAGAGCATGGGATATCTTTCCATTTCTTTGCATCATCTTCAGTTTCCCTTATTAATGTTTTATAGTTCGCAGCATATAAATCTTTCACCTCCTTGGTCAGGTTTATTCATAAGTATTTTATTTTGGGGGGTGTGATTTTTAATTTTTGTTTTTAACCTTTCCTTTCTGATATTTCATTGTTAGTGTAAAGAAATTCAACTGCTTTCTATATTCTAATTTGTATACTGCTACCTTGCTGAATTTATTGACTCTAGTAGTTTATGTGTGGAGTCTTTAGGGTTTTCTATATATAGTATTATGTCATCACATAGAATGACAATTATACCTCTTCCCTCTCAGTTGGATACCATTTCTTTCTTTTTTTTGTCTGATTGCTGTGGCTAGGACTTCCAATACTGTGTTGAATAGAAGAGGTGAGAGTAGGCATCCTTGTCTTGTTTCAGATTTTAGCAGGAAGGCTTTCAGCTTTTCACTGTTGAGTATTATATTGGCTGTGTGTTTGTTATAAATATTTTTTATTATGTTGAGATATATTCACTTTATATCCACTTTGGGTATAAAGAGTTTTTATCATGAATGGACGTTGGATTTTGTCAAATGCTTTTTCTGCATCTATTGAGATGATCATGTGGTTTTTGTCTTTTCTTTTGTTTATGTGGTGCATCACACTGATTGATTTGCATGTGTTGAACCACAGACACCACATTTTAGATAAATATTGACAAACTACTGATTCCAGGGGAAAGCAATGAAAATGTAAAACATTTGCTCATTAGAAAGGTAATGAAATGGAAGATATTAAGGCTAAGGTAAAAGAAATGCTGAGGTGAGTGGGCAGTAAGGAGGCAGGAGAATTTGATGGATTTAGTGAGCTTCAGAGGTATGAAAAATGTAACGTGAAAGGGGGATTAGCCTCATTTGTATAGTATCAGAAGACAGATTAGGACCATGGGAGTGGAGAGGTCATTTTAGGGAATCAGATTTAAGCTCAAAGAAAGAACTTTCTGACAATTACTGATGCCTAAAAAGAGACTAGATTGCCATTAGACACTAAACTTTTTTTTATTGTTGACTATTTTAAGACAGTGTTTACACAGCAAAAATTGTTGTGCTGGAGAGGACCAACATGCACTGGATCTAAGTATAATAAACTTTTAAATTAGGTGCCCACATGTTTTATATTCCCAATTGGACATATTTAAGAGTGAGGGGGGTTGCTAATAATAAGTTGTTAGGGACCACAGTCCTAAATAGTAAAATGAAATATAGAATCCATAATCTTGGTGATGATAATGATGATGATAGAAATCACTTTAATTGCATTTCCTAGAGGCCAGGCAGTGTTTTAAGTTATTTACATAAGAGATAGGGAACATTATTTTCTACATTTTGCAGAGAAGGATAACTTCAGTCCAATTTAAAGTCTTATAGCTGATAAGACATAAAACCAGCTGGTAAGAGGTAAAGCTGGAAAGATTCTAAACCAGATAATCTGTTTCTAGATTTCATGGACTTAACTACTACACTATACTATATATGTATGTGTGTGTGTGTGTGTGTGTGTGTGTGTGTGTGTGTGTGTGTGTATAATATGTATGTAGATATTTTAAAAATTTATTTAGAAATAATTATAGATTCACAGGAAGTTACAAAAATAGTACAAAGAGGTCTCATAATCCCTTTTCTTAATTTTCCCCAATGGTTACATTTTATGTAAGTATATTCAAATCCAGGAAATTTACATCAGTACAGCATGTGTATATAGTTTCTATGCCAGTTATCATATGTGTAGGTTCATGTAACCACCACTGTAATCAAGATACGGATCTAGTCCATTACCACAAAGAGCCCCCTCATGGTTACCCCTTTGTAGTCACACCTACCCTCTCCCATCTCACCGTCCTTACTACCTGGCCACTACCAGCTTATTCTCTGTTTCTATAATTTTGTCATTTCATGAACTTTTACAAATGGAATCATACAGTAGGTAACCTTTCCATTCAGCATAATGCTGAATAGATATGTTTAGTAGGGAAATTTAAACATATCAATTGTACAATTTCTATGGACAAAATTCCATTTGAATTTATAATAAATAATTTATTTAAATATTATTTTATAAATAACATATAATGCAGCAAACATATGTGAATTGGTAACCTGTTTTGGAATAAGTATATTAAGGGCATTGGATGAAAAATGAAACATTTAAATTAGCTTAACCATATAGGAATTGGCATTTTGGTGTGATCTGTTATGCTTATCTTCTAATGATTGGCTGTTTATTTTGTGTAAAATCTTAAATGATCTGTTTTGTTGCCTATGAACAGAGAAACAACTTGATGTGCTGATGGGAAAGAATATAATTCAGCAATCAGCATTCAAATTTATTTTAAATTACATTCCTAGACGTAGGGAAATATTAAAAAGAAATTAAGATTTTTTTCTCCATTAGAGTTTTAGTTAGAACCACTTCATTAAATGACAACTTCAAAGTAAATAGGCAGGCAGTTATGTATCTCTGCTAATCACACTGGCTGGTAAAACTGTTTCTTTGCTTCTTATTTCCAGTTAGCTCCACCAAATAATGTTTCCTATAAGATAATGCTTCTGACTAAAGAAACGAGGGAAGGCAAGTAAGCAAACCTAATTGCCAATAACATTTACATCTAAAACATTCTGTTATAAAACAGCTTAAAAACTCAACAGCTAACAAGATGAACACTTTTTTTGGTTTCATTTTACTTTTTATTTCATTACATTTCATTTCATTTATTTTTGGTAAAATTAAATGCTAATGCATTCTAAGCTTTCATGCACATAGATGGGAAAATCAATTGACTCACCCCGGCAAAGGCAGTTGAGCAGACTCTGGAACATGAGCCTTGATCTATAGCATGGCACAGCGCTGTACACACAAACTTTGCCCAGGAGATGTTTGGACAACAGAATAGAGCAAAACAAAGAAAATGTACCATTAAGATTTTAATTCAAGTTTTCATCGAAATTAAATCAATGAAAATTTATCTTTTTTTTTCCACATAGAAAGTGGTAAAACGTATGTATATATGAATCATACAGATGACTGTTGGGTCGGCCAAAAGGTTCGTTCCGTTTTTTCCGTAAGATGGCTCTAGTAGCACTTAGTTGTCTTTAACTTCACTAGAAACGATTTTGTTAGATTGTATGTGACAGCTGTCATATTAACGTGCATTTAAAAAAAGGCTTATCAAAATTGGTGAATTTTTGTGTAGCCATTTTAATATTGAAGATGGAAGAAAAAAGCAACATTTTCGGCATATGCTTTAATAATTTCAAGAAAGGTTAAAATGCAACTGAAACACACAAGAAGGTTTGTGCAGTGTATGGAGAAGGTGCTGTGACTGATCGAATGTGTCAAAAGTGGTTTGCAAAGTTTCGTGCTGGAGATTTCTCGCTGGACGATGCTCCACTGTCGTGTAGACCAGTTAAAGTTGATAGCGATCAAATCAAAACAATAATTGAGAACAATCAATGTTATACCACTTGGGAGATAGCCGACATACTCAAAATATCCAAATCAAGTGTTGAAAATCATTTGCCCCAGCTTGGTTATGTGAATCGCTTTGATGATTGTGTTCCACGTAAGTTCAGCAAAAAAAAAAAAAAAAAAAAAAAAAAACAACACTTCTTGACTGTATTTCTGCATGCGATTTTCTACTTAAACGTAATGAAAACATTACATTTTTAAAACAAATTTTGGCGGGTGATGAAAAGTGGATACTGTACAATAATGTGTAATGGAAGAGATGGTGGAGCAAGCGAAATAAACCACTACCAACCACACTAAAGGCCGGTCTTCATCCAAAGAAGGTGATGGTGGGATTGGAAGGGAACCCTCTATTATAAGCTTCTTCCAGAAAACCAAATGATTAACTCCAACAAGTACTGCTCCCAATTAGAACAACTGAAAGCAGCACTCTACGAAAAGCGTCCGGAATTAGTCAACAGAAAATGCATAATCTTCCATCAGGATAACGCAAGACTGCGTGTTTCTTTGATGACCAGACTAAAACGGTTATGCCTTTGCTGGGAAGTTCTGCTTCATCCGCCGTATTCATCAGACATTGCACCTTCAAATTTCCATTGATTTCAGTTTTCACAAAATTCTCTTAATGGAAAAAACTTCAATTCCCTGGAAGACTGTAAAAGGCACCTGGAACAGTTCTTTGCTCAAAAAGATAAAAAGTTTGGGGAAGATGGAATTATGAAGTTGCCTGAAAAATGGCAGAAAGTGGTGGAACAAAATTGTGACTTCGTTGTTCAATAAAGTTCTTGGTGAAAATGAAAAATGTGTCTTTTAATTTTACTTAAAAACCAAAGGTACTTTTTGGCCAACACAATAACAGAGAAAACAAAAAAAAGTGTTTTTTTTTTAAACTTCATTGTAGGCAGTCCTGTTGTCGTGTTCATAGATATCTAATTCTCTTATTTTTCAAAACAGAATTAAGTTATTCTACCTTATACATACACAAATACATGAAACAGATGTATAAATACATTATGGGGTACCATAAAAACAAAGCCCATGAATGGTCAAAGTGAACACAATATTTTCATACTCATATTTCAATATAAACAAACAAAAAACTCAGCCAACCAACCAACAAAGAACCTAAAAACAAAGAATGCACTACCCATTCACAAATGAACTCACTTTCACCTTTGTAAATGGATTTTTGTGTGTGCTTCACTTGTTAAAATAAAACTTATCTGGCTGATGGGTATTATTTTTCCCTTGAATTGTACTGAACATCATTGCAGCCTTTCACATTAGTCTATTAATAAACATGAATCATTTCTTCATGTACAGTTCTAGATTAATTAAACCATATGTGTTCATTTGTTAATCAAGTATTCACAAATGTGAATTCTTGTATTCACTAAGTATTCACTAAGTTCTTACTATATATACAGGTGTTGGGAACATAAGATAAATATTTGGTTCGTCCTCTAGAATATAACTAACAGACATACATGTGGAAAATTAACAAATATATATGATAAGTGCTAGAAATGGAGCATTTATCAAACTAGAGTGAAGTTGCTACTACAGACAGAGAAAGAATGACAGCAAACATAATATGGTTCCCTAAGATTAGAATCAAAAGTGACCACACAGATAATTAAGTCCAAATGCTTCATTTTAAAGGTGAAGAAACAGAGGTTCAAAAACTTATCACAGCTAGTCAGAATATATCTTGACTAGATGCCAAAATTTAAAATATCCTTACTGCTGACTTTACAAATGTTGCTGTGAAGAATAAATGAAATGTAATAAGAAGTATCTGGTAGATAGCAAGGCATCAATAAACCTCTGGGAAGAAGTCTGTTGCAGTGGAAACAGCATGAATTTGGAATATAACATACTTGGGTTAAAATTCCGTCTCTTCCTAATGTGGCACTTAATTGATCATTGCTTTGTCTCATATCCCTCCTCTCTAACACAGGGACAGTTATTCCAATATCTTGTGATCATTTAACTATGTCAAAATTGATCAATTGATAAATTTATCATATATTACTACTTGATAGACTTTTAAAGAAGAGATTTTCTTTTTGGGGGGAGATAACAACTTGATTAATGTATTGAATTTGAAGATGATATTTCTACAATAGAGCTAAGAGAGGGTTAACTTGTAGAACATGAGAAAATTTGATTATTTTGTTTTCATTTTCTGGTCTCTGAGTGGAAATTGACCAGAGAGGAGCCAACAGTGCAGGAATTGAAAGACCAATGTTCACATTATTAAAAATCTTATGAGAAAGAGTATAGTGGGATTTGTTGTTGTTTTGCTGTGAAGTGAAATTTTCTATAATTCTAAACTCTTAGTATGATGCATGATATAAGTGAATAGTTTTGTTTTTGTTTTGTTTTCTTTTAGTGGAAATTAAATAAGTCAAGGAGCTTTACATTGGGTTAGAGGGGAATGGAGCAGAGGTAATTATATGGAAGCAGGATGCCTGATTGGAAAACATAAGCCTCTTGGGCACTTACTGACATCATATGGAGGAAATAGAACTTCCACAGAGCATGTAGTTGGGGGTTCAAGTCCATCATAACTCAAAGGACAGGAAGTCCTCAGTTGACATCTCAGTTGCATTTGATGTGAGGATTTAATGAGATAGTGAACATGATAACCTGGTTATCAAGGCACATTTTGGAATGTCTGCATAGACAGTGATGACCCTTTTTTCTCTTTGGCCTCTGACCTTAATCACTGGCTCTCCGACCTCTGCTAATCAAATTGGGGTTAAAATCTGACCCCATCACACTCAGATATGCTTTTCTAAAAATTTGCAGTAAGAACTAAGAGAGAGGAATTTAGTATTTATGTTTCACTTGAACTATTACATATGATTAGAAGTACAGATATAGCCTGACAAATGGACAATAAGAAGGGAAAATGAGGCAGCAGAGCTGAGACAAAGAAGCATACTCACCAGTAAGAGTGCAAATTTTATTTCAATTAAAACATTGTTATATTTCCTGGTGGAAGCACTCCTTTCTTGGTAATTAGCATCCAAAGTTCTGGGGACAACGAACAAATTATTTGAGTGACTTATTAGAAGCAACAATGATAGATGCCACCTCGATCCTCTTCTACTATTTGGTTCCCAAATTCATTTCTTCTGGCTTTGGAAGAAACAGCTCCATTCATTGTTCATAAGATCAAAATAATGTTAAAAGCTTATTTTGCATCCTGTAGGACAGCACCACAAACTAATGTGTTCTCGTAACTGGTCCCATAACTGAATCTTCAACAGGCCTTCTGACATTCTATAAGGAAGCTATTTGGGGATGATGAGATACATAATAGAATTGGAAAGCCCATTTGTCTTATTTTGCAGAAAAAAGAGTTCCTCAGACAGAAACAATGCACAGGATACAATAATCATGAATAAAACAGTGGATGGTGGTATGGGAAGAAGCATTAGGGACAAGGCAGGTATACCCATATCCAGAATAAGTGTGTATTACCATGAAGACACAATTTTATAATCCCCCTGGTGCAAGAATTCCAATGTAATCACTCTGCCTGCAGGGATCTGGTCAGTGCATTAGAGAATAGAACCATATTAGGAACTTAGCCTTGACTTCTGCTGTTGCAGGTTAAGAATACAGCAGAGACAGTATTCAGATAAGGCTTGTTATAAGGAATATCATATTATTGAGTCCATACCTTTATCTTTGTACATAACTCTACTAATCTTGCCAATATGGGTATCTTTTTTCCATGAACTCTGGAAATATTGGCTGAGTGATACACTCAGAATTGATTATATTGTCTATATGAATATTAAGCCCCTCCTCTGCAATAGGTGACTTTGGTGAGCACTGGTAAATCTAGATGAAGTTGTTTTTTTTTTTTAAACAATCATCATAGGGAACTTACCAAAAGATTCAGGTTGAGACAGATGGAACAATGCAGGGGCAGAAAGTGCCAGGAGACCCTGCACCAAATATATATGAAACTTCCTTGTGCTCTCAGAGACTGGAAAAGCCTTATCTAACTTGTGATCAGAGTCCTTCTCTGCACCCAACTTTATGATTTGGTGGATCACATAACAAAAGTTCAGAAATGGGCAGATCAGGCTACATGCTCACGTAGTGTTCCAGATCAGGCATTCCACCTCTACCAGAGCCTAATAGCAAGCCCAGGAGCTGTTTCTCAAAGTGTAAGTTGTTTTGTGTGCATAATAACACATAGCTGAAATCCAAAAACTCTGGAAATCTGAATCATGATTCCGCTATCAGTGATCCCCAGATGGTCCATCAGCATTCATATCTGCCATAGACATTTGGAGCACTGTTGAATCTGCCAGGTCATAAAGCCCAAGCAAGAAAGATCTTTACATCATACATACCAGCTTCAGAATCTTTTATTGCTTTGGTTTTGCATTAGTTTTCTATTGCTGTGTAACAAATTGCCACAAACTTAGTGTCCTGAAACAATAAAAAAAATATTATCTTTATAGTTCTTTAAGTCAGAAATCCCACCTGGGTCATTAGAACTGCATTTCTTTCTTGTGGTTCTAGGGGAGAATCCATTTCCTTGCCTTTCCCACTTACTAAAGGCCAGACACATTCCTTGTCTTGTGCCCCTGTCCCTTTATGTTCAAATCCAGCAATGCTGCATCTCTCTATTTTTCCAAAGTAACACCTCCCTCTGTAACAAAATTTAGAAAAAGTTCTCTGCTTTTATGAATCATCTGATTTGATTGGGCCCACCTGGATAACACAGACTCCTCTCCCCAGCTCAAGGTTCTTAACTTAATTGTATCATCAGTCTCTTTTGCCAAATAATTATCCATAAGTTCCAGAGGATATGGACATCTATGGAGGGCCATTCAAAACCGCCTGTTACTTGATTCAGAGCAGCATATTAATCTTGCCTTCAAACTCTAAAGGAGCACACTAAGCATTGTGTCTCTCTGAGTTACAGAGATGGAAGTTAAAGCAACTTGAGTTTTCCTTTGAGGGGATATCTGGGCATTTCTCAGTTCTACTGGATTCCTAGAACCTCACAAAGATGACATTTCTCTACATTTTCATGAGGTTTATCTTTTTCCTCTGGCATGCATATGTCTTGTCAACACATTTGGGATATTTGCTGCTTCCTGCTCACCAGGTCCGATCATGATGAGGTCATGGATGTTCTGGGCCAGTATAATGTCCTGTGGGATGGTGCTATGATCAAGTGCCCTGAGCATTAGATTTTGACAGATAACCAGAAACATGCAATATTTCCGAAGTAAAAGAAGGAACTTTTTCCACTGCCCTTGCCAGATGATGTTTAATAATTACAACCTGGGAGAGGGGGCACTTGCCAGGTCAAAATCTGATCTTAATGAGAACGGATATGTTAATTTACTCTAGCAAACAGATCACACCTGGAACATCAGCTGCAATTAGTGTCACCACCTACTTTAATTTGAAGTAGTTTACTGCTAGTTTCTATGCCTATCATTTTACACAATGAAGAGGCAGATTTCTTTCCTTATAAGAATGTTTTTTTCAATAATCTGATATTATTTTCCTAGTTTAAAAACAATGAAATTAGGATAATTATGGTAGATAGGACCAAGAATAAGGATATTGGATCATTTAATTTTTTTAATTAATTAATTTATTTTATTAATTTTGCCTGCATTGGGTCTTCGTTGCTGCACGCGGGCTTTCTCTAGTTGCGGTGAGCAGAGGCCACTCTTCGTTGTGGTGTGCGGGTTTCTCATTGCAGTGGCTTCTCTTGTTGCAGAGAACGGGCTCTAGGCATGCAGGCTTCAGTAGTTGTGGCGCACGGACTTAGTTCTGCAGCATGTGGGATCTTCCCAGACCAGGGCTTGAACCTGTGTCCCCTGCACTGGAAGGCGGATTCTTAACCATTGTGCCACCAGGGAAGTCCATGAATTATTTATCCCTATCAAAATTACAAATGTAATACCACATTTCTGGAGAAAACACAGATTAATACTACCTTTAAAGACTTGGAAGAGACAGATTGACAGATCAATTTGGTCCAATTCTGATGCATTGGAGCTAAATCTTTATCACATGAATGTAAATTCTCTTTCTGACTGTGGATGATAGAGGCATTTTGAGTCCCCAGAAAAGAGTCCTATGATCTCCCTAAATCTTGGGTATTTCCCTCCCCTCTGTGCACAGTGACCTGGGCAAATGTTTGCAGGTCCTTTTGGGGAAGGCTAGGAGGATGATTTACAATAAAGACTTCTGGCAGATTCTCAGAGGTCTTTATTCAAGGGGTTTCAGGTGTGTGAACTGGTTGAATTCTAGGATCTTAGTGAGAGGCTGAGAACTTCCATTTGGATAACTTGAGTCAGGTTCCTGTTTATAATACCAACAGTTTTTGATTAAACACACCATTTGATATGTCAGTAGATTGTGCCATGATCATGTGAACCCTGTCAAGATCCCTGCAGGTGAAAACATTCTGACTACTATGCCAGTCCTGTGACCTTTTTTGGGTAGTCTTGCCAACCTTATCTCAGACATTTAAATGCTGCCACTCTTGGACCACAGCCCTCATAAGACCAGATTCCATTCTGATAGCATCATCTCACAGCTCTATCCACACAAAAAGCACAGCAAGTACAGAAGTTTTCCTAGGTGCACAGTGTCAATGCTATTCTCATGTAACACTTGGTGAAATCAGTCCTCTGTGCCTATAGGAGCCATGGTATGAGAACAGATCTACTCCAAAATTCCCTTCTCCCAGACCTTGAGATCTCATCCTTTATATTATACTAAAACATTTTTGACACCTGAACTTTCATGTAGGACATTGTTGAGTCAAGATTTCAGTCAACCACCTGAGTACATTGCTGGAGGCTTTTCTACTTCTTGAGTTATCTCAGTAGATCCAGGGCAACTAGATCTTTAAACTTAGCCCAAACGAGTGATATGTATCTTCTTCTCTGGCTCTTTCCAAGTATATCCCCCACTCCATGATTCTGATCAAAATTTTGGAGTTATTTTGGGGTATAGTGTGTTTCCTTATGGGCAGACTGTAGGTAATCCTGGGCCGTGTGCTAATTATGATTCTGGAAAGAGTGAGAGATGGTGAGTAGGTCTTGGCCACTCTTTGTAAGCTGATGGCTCCAGATGAGATAAGAAAGGGTCCTCCACTCAGAGAAGAGGGGCTGCTTCCTCCAGGAAGCGCAGGGGGACTTAGAGGCTCATGTTTCTCAGATTCATCCAAGTAAACCAAACTTTTCCATATCTAATTTTCCAGGTTTGTTTCCATTTTATAAATACTAAAATTTTCAAATTAGAGTTTTTTTAATGCTTTTAATTCAAATTACATTATAATTTTTAAACTCTGAATTCAACTTACATTATTATCTTTTAAAACCACAGAATTAAACTTTCAAACTTTGCTTTTGCCTATATTGGTCATCTTCTGTCTTGTAGATTAGAAGTTATTTTAGGTCAGTCATTGAAACACTCTGGTTCTCTGCTTATAACTTGAACAGATAATTTAAAGCTCTGACCTCATCATTTTCTTTATGTCATCCTTCCAATGCAGCCAGAAGTAACCAGCCCACACAGAGTCCTTGCAACTGTCACTTATACTCTAATGGACACTTTGTCTAAATGATGCATATGACCAACATCCCATTTTCTCTTGGAGCTAAGGTCATCACCACCTTCAGACCCAATCAGGACAGATAATTACTCCCAGATTCCTATCCTTGAGGGACTATTTTTTGGAACTACTCCTAGGCAAAGAAAAATACTACATTAGTCAGAGTTCAGTCAGGGAAACAAATCAATCTACATATTTCAAACAGAAATATTTAATACAAGATCAACTGCTTGCAGTATTGTTGGACGGGATTGAGTTATAAGCCTTCAGTCTGCTGGCTAGAAATTATAAAACTGCAAGAAGTTTGTACTGAAACTGCACCTGTGAAGTAGGACACTGACAGAGGACTTTGGATTTTAAGAAGCTGCATGAAAACACTGCCTCTTCTCCATCAGTCCAGGCTGTCACCACCATACTGGAAGAAGAATGAGTTCTAACTCTTCCTTCTTCTGAATCTTATGTGAGTGCCTATAATAGGCAGAATATAACCAGAGACTTTCTGGTGAGGGGTTTGGGGAATTATAGTTCCCAGCATGCTGTACCCACAGTAAAGGGGAGATGACAGAAGCAAGTAGGGGTAACACTGAGTCTCAAAAGATAACAACACACAGCCCTTTTCAGGACTACCTAGTCCAATCACTATTAGCACATTCTTACACTTCTGCCATAGCTTCTTAGCAGAACTTTCTCTTGATCACCCATAACTCATCTCCACAAAGCAGGCAGAGAAATACTTTAAAAATAAGGCAGAACCCCACCTTTTCTCCTTATTTGGAACCCTCCAATTACATTTTATTGCAAGTAGAATTAAATCCAAACCCTTACCGTGGCTTTCAAAGCCATATACGTCTAACTCTTGCCTGTGTCTCTGATCTTGCAAATTACCATGTTCTGCCTCACCGACTGTGGATACTTCTTACAAGGATAGCTTCCAAGTGTTTGTCAAACAACTGAACTTGCTCCTGCGTGTTGCTTTGCACTTGTTATTCCTTCAGCTTAAAGTGAACTTTCCTCAGATATTCCTTTACTTGATTCCTGTTCATCATTTAGATTT
Organism: Leucopleurus acutus; assembly: GCF_964270905.1. Taxonomy (NCBI): domain Eukaryota; kingdom Metazoa; phylum Chordata; class Mammalia; order Artiodactyla; family Delphinidae; genus Leucopleurus; species Leucopleurus acutus. The sequence goes on along the minus strand of NC_139147.1, from coordinate 39,946,330 downwards.
CAGCTGGAAGTTTGGAGGAGGAAAATGATAATAATGAGGAGGAAGGGGACAAAGAACATCATCAGAGGCCACAAGCCAAAGAGATGCATTTGTTCTTAGCAGCAAAAGATATTTAAACTCCAGAACTGTAGATTGTTTGAGGGGTCTATCATACAGCCCACCATTTCTCAAACCTGATTCCTCCATGCTTTCCTAGAAAATAGACTTTAGCTTCTCACCCATGCAGCTGGGACCCAAGCATCTGCAGCTTTAATAAGCCACAGAGATGATTCTTATACAGGTTGGCTATGTATTTTTTGTGTTTTACTTATTATTGTGTATTTATTATCTTGGAACCACTGTACTAGAAATTATACCAGTATTTCTATAAGAAAAGAATCTAAGAAAAAATAAATAAGTGTAACCTATCACCAAGAATATCTTGTGAGTATAGTAAAATTGACCAGTGGTGAGACTTTAAGCATATCTTGTTTTAAGGTTCTTAAAGGAAGAAAAATATCTAAATAAAAACTACTGTAATTTAATAAATTATAACTTGATTATAGACTAGGAAATTATTTAGCATCCTATAATTGCCTTAAAGTTGCACAGTTGTAGCTTATTTTCTTTTGATAGGGTTTCCATTTCACTTATAAAAACAACAGGAAACAACTAAACTTTAGATATTGCTACTCCCACAAACTTTAGATATTGCTACTCCAACAGGACTTCTTTTTTTTTTAACATCTTTATTGGAGTATAATTTCTTTACAATGATGTGTTAGTTTCTGCTTTATAACAAAATGAATCAGTTATACATACACATATGTTCCCATATCTCTTCCCTCTTGCATCTCCCTCCCTATCCCACCCCTCTAGGTTGTCACAAACGATCGAGCTGATCTCCCTGTGCTATGCGGCTGCTTCCCACTAGCTATCTATTTTACATTTGGTAGTGTATATATGTCCATGCCACTCTCTCACTTTGTCACAGCTTACCCTTCCCCCTCCCTATATCCTCAAGTCCATTCTCTAGTAGGTCTGTGTCTTTATTCCCATCTTACCCCAAGGTTCTTCATGACCTTTTTTTTTTTCTTAGATACCATATATATGTGTTAGCATATGGTATTTGTTTTTCTCTTTCTGACTTACTTCACTGTCTGAAAGACTCTAGGTCCATCCACCTCACTACAAATACCTCAATTTCATTTCTTTTTATGGCTGAATAATATTCCATTGTAAATATGTGCCACATCTTCTTTATCCATTCATCCAATGATAGACACTTAGGTTGCTTCCATGTCCTGGATATTGTAAATAGAGCTGCAATGAACATTTTGGTACATGACTCTTTTCGAATTATGGTTTTCTCAGGGTATATGCCCAGTAGTGGGATTACTGGGTCGTATGGTAGTTCTATTTGTAGTTTTTTAAGGAATCTCCGTACTGTTCTCTATAGTGGCTGTATCAATTTACATTCCCACCAACAGTGCAGGAGGGTTCTCTTTTCTCCACACCCTCTCCAGCATTTATTATTTCTAGAATTTTTGATGATGGCCATTCTGACCAGTGTGAGATGATATCTCATTGTAGTTTTGATTTGCATTTCTCTAATGATTAATGATGTTGAGCATTCTTTCATGTGTTTGTTAGCAATATGTATATCTTCTTTGGAGAAATGTCTACTTAGGCCTTCTGCCCATTTTTGGATTGGGTTGTTTGATTTTTTGTTATTGAGCTGCATGAGCTGCTTGTAAATCTTGGAGATTAAGCCTTTGTCACTTTCTTCATTTGCAAATACTTTCTCCCATTCTGAGGGTTGTCTTTTGGCCTTGTTTTTGGTTTCCTTTGCTGTGCAAAAGCTTTTAAGTTTCATTAGGTCCCATTTGTTTATTTTGTTTTTATTTCCATTTCTCTAGGAGGTGGGTCAAAAAGGATCTTGCTGTGATTTCTATCATAGAGTGTTCTGCCTATGTTTTCCTCTAAGAGTTTGATAGTGTCTGGCCTTACATTTAGGTATATAATCCATTTGGAGTTTATTTTTGTGTATGGTGTTAGGGACTGTTCTAATTTCATACTTTTACGTGTACTTGTCCAGTTTTCCCAGCATCACTTATTGAAGAGGCTGTCTTTTCTCCACTGTATATTCTTGCCTCCTTTATCAAAGATAAGGTGACCATATGTGCGTGGGTTTATCTCTGGGCTTTCTATCCTGTTCCATTGATTTATATTTCTGTTTTTGTGCCAGTACCATACTGTCTTGATTACTGTAGCTTTGTAGTATAGTCTGAAGTCAGGGAGCCTGTTTCCTCCAGCTCCATTTTTCGTTCTCAAGATTGCTTTGGCTATTCGGGTGTTTTGTGTTTCCATACAAATTGTGAAATTTTTTGTTCTAGTTCTGTGAACTATGCCAGTGGTAGTTTGATAGGGAATACATTGATTCAGTAGATTGCTTTGGGTAGTAGAGTCATTTTCACAATGTTGATTCTTCCAATCCAAGAACACGATATATCACTCCATCTATTTGTATCATCTTTAATTTCTTTCATCAGTGTCTTATAATTTTCTACATACAGGTCTTTTGTCTCCCTAGGTAGGTTTATTCCTAGAAATTTTATTTATTTGGTTGCAATGGTAAATGAGAGTGTTTTCTTAATTTCACTTTCAGATTTTTCATCATTAGGGTATAGGAATGCCAGAGATTTCTGTGCATTAATTTTGTATCCTGCTACTTTACCAATTCATTGAGTAGCTGTAGTAGTTTTCTGGTAGCATCTTTAGCATTCTCTATGTAGAGTATTATGTCATCTGTGAACAGTGACAGCTTTACTTCTTCTTTTCCAATTTGGATTGTTTTATTTCTTTTTCTTCTCTGATTGCTGTGGCTAAAACTTCCAAAACTATGTTGAATAAGAGTGGTGAGAATGGGGAACCTTGTCTTGTTCATGATGTTAGTGGAAATGGTTTCAGCTTTTCACCATTGAGGACGATGTTGGCTGTGGGTTTGTCATATATGGCCTTTATTATGTTGAGGAAAGTTCCCTCTATGCCTACTTTCTGCAGGGTTTTTATCATAAATGGGTGTTGAATTTTGTTGAAAGCTTTCTCTTCATCTATTGAGATGATCATACGGTTTTTCTCCTTCAATTTGTTAATATGGTGTATCACATTGATTGATGTGCATATATTGAAGAATCCTTGCATTCCTGGAATAAACCCCACTTGATCATGGTGTATGATCCTTTTAATGTGCTGTTGGATTCTGTTTGCCACTATTTTGTTGAGGATTTTTGCATCTATCTTCATCAGTGATATTGTCCTGTAGTTTTCTTTCTTTGTGACATCTTTGTCTGGTTTTGGTATCAGGGTGATAGTGGCCTTGTAGAATGAGTTTGGGAGTGTTCCTCCCTCTGCTGTATTTTGGAAGAGTTTGAGAATGATAGGTGTTAGCTCTTCTCTAAATGTTTGATAGAATTCACCTGTGAAGCCATCTGGTCCTGGGCTTTTGTTTGTTGGAAGGTTTTAAATCACAGTTTCAAGTTCAGTGCTTGTGATTGGTCTGTTCATATTTTCTATTTCTTCCTGGTTCAGTCTCGGCAGGTTGTGCATTTCTAAGAATGTGTCCATTTCTTCCAGGTTGTCCATTTTATTGGCATATAGTTGCTTGTAGTAATCGCTCATGACCCTTGGTATTTCTGCACTCTTAGTTGTTACTTCTCCTTTTTTTATTTCTAATTCTATTGATTTGAGTCTTCCCCCTTTTTTTCTTGATGAGTCTGGCTAATGGTTTATCAATTTTGTTTATCTTCTCAAAGAGCCAGCTTTTAGTTTTATTGATCTTTGCTATCGTTTCCTTCATTTCTTTTTCATTTATTTCTGATCTGATCTTTATGATTTCTTTTCTTCTGCTAACTTTGGGGTTTTTTTGTTCTTCTTTCGCTAATTGCTTTAGGTGCAAGGTTAGGTTGTTTATTTGAGATGTTTGCTGTTTCTTAAGGTAGGATTGTGTTGCTATAAACTTCCCTCTTGGAACTGCTTTTGCTGCATCCCATAGGTTTTGGGTCGTCGTGTCTCTATTGTCATTTGTTTCTAGGTATTTTTTGATTTCCTCTTTGATTTCTTCAGTGATCACTTGGTTATTAAGTAGTGTATTGTTTAGCCTCCCTGTGTTTGTATTTTTTACAGATCTTTTCCTATAATTGATATCTTGTCTTATAGCGCTGTGGTCGGAAAAGATATTTGATACAATTTCAATTTTCTTAAATTTACCAAGGCTTGATGTGTGACCCAAGATATGATCTATCCCGGAGAATGTTCCATGAGCACTTGAGAAAAATGTGTATTCTGTTGTTTGTGGATGGAATGTCCTATAAATATCAATTAAATCCATCTTGTTTAATGTATCATTTAAAGCTTGTGTTTCCTTATGTATTCTCATTTTGGATGATCTGTCCATTGGTGAAAGTAGGGTGTTAAAGTCCCCTACTATGATTGTGTTATTGTCAATTTCCCCTTTTATGTCTGTTAGTATTTGCCTTATGTTTTGAGGTGCTCCTATGTTGAGTACATAAATATTTACAATTGTTATATCTTCTTCTTGGATCGATCCCTTGCTCATTATGTAGTGTCCTTCTTTGTGTCTTGTAATAGTCTTTATTTTCAAGTCTATTTTGTCTGATAAGAGAATTGCTACTCCAGCTTTCTTTTGATTTCCATTTGCATGGAATATCTTTTTCCATCCCCTCACTTTCAGTCTGTATGTGTCCCTAGGTCTGAAGTGGGTCTCTTGTAGACAGCATATACATGGGTCTTGTTTTTGTATCCATTCAGCCATCCTGTGTCTTTTGGTGGGAACATTTAATCCATTTACATTTAAGATAATTATTGATATGTGTGTTCCTATTACCATTTTCTTAATTGTTTTGGGTTTCTTTTGTAGGTCTTTTCCATCTCTTGTGTTTCTTGCCTAGAGAAATTCCTTTAGCATTTGTTGTAAAGCTGGTTTGGTGGTGCTGAACTCTTTCAGCTTTTGCTTGTCTGTAAAGGTTTTAATTTCCCCATCATATCTGAATGAGATCCTTGCTAGGTAGAGTAATCTTGGTTGTAGGTTTTTCTCCTTCATCACTTTAAATATGTCCTGCCACTCCCTTCTGGCTTGCAGAGTTTCTGCTGAAATATCAGCTGTTAACCTTATGGGGATTCCCTCGTGTGTTATTTGGTGTTTTTCCCTTGCTGCTTTTAATATGTTTTCTTTGTATTTAATTTTTGATAGTTTGATTAATATGTGTCTTTGCATGTTCCTCCTTCGATTTATCCTGTATCAGACTCTTTGTGCTTCCTGGACTTGATTAACTATCTGTGCTTCCTGGACTTGACTAACTATTTCCTTTACCATATTAGGGAAGTTTTCAACTGTAATCTCTTTAAATATTTTCTCAATCCCTTTCTTTTTCTCTTCTTCTTCTGGGACCCCTATAAATTCGAATATTGGTGCATTTAATGTTGTCCCAGAGGTCTCTGAGACTGTCCTCAGTTCTTTTCATTCTTTTCTCTTTATTCTTCTCTGCACTAGTTATTTCCACTATTTTATCTTCCAGGTCATTTATCCGTTCTTCTGCCTCAGTTATTCTGCTTTGATCCCTTCTAGAGTATTTTTAATTTCGTTTATTGTGTTGTTCATCGTTGCTTGTTTCCTCTTTAGTTCTTCTAGGTCCTTGTTAAATGTTTCTTGCATTTTCTCTATTCTATTTCCAAGATTTTGGATCATCTTTACTATCATTATTCTTTTTCAGGTAGACTGCCTATTTCCTCTTCATTTGTTAGGTCTGGTGGGTTTTTACCTTGCTCCTTCATCTGCTGTGTGTTTTTCTGTCTTCTCATTTTGCTTATCTTACTGTGTTTGGGGGCTCCTTTTCACAGGTGCAGGTTCGTAGTTCCCGTTGTTTTTGGTGTCTGTCCCCAGTGGGTAAGGTTGGTTCAGTGGCTTGTGTAGGCTTCCTAGTAGAGGGGACTAGTGCCTGTGTTCTCGTGGATGAGGCTGGATCTTGTCTTTCTGGTGGGCAGGTCCACATCTGGCGGTGTGTTTTGGGGTGTCTGTGGCCTTATTATGATTTTAGGCAGCCTCTCTGCTAATGGGTGGGGTTGTGTTCCTGTCTTGCTAGTTGTTTGGCATAGGGTGTCCAGCACTGTAGCTTCCTGGTCGTTGAGTAAAGCTGGGTCTTGGTGTTGAGATGGAGATCTCTGGGCGATTTTTGCCATTTGATATTATGTGGAGCTGGGAGGTCTCTTGTGGACCAGTGTCCTGAACTTGGCTCTCCCATCTCAGAGGCACAGTACTGATTCCTGGCTAGAGCACCAAGAGCCTTTCATCCCCACAGCTCAGAATAAAAGGGACAAAAAATAGAAAGAAAGAAAGAAAGAGGGTATAATAAAATAAAGTATGATAAAATAAAATAGTTATTAAAAAATAATTATTAAGAAAAAAATTTAAAGAAAAACAAAAACCGTATGGATAGAACCCTAGGACAAGTGGTGAAAGCAAAGTTATACAGACAAAATCTCACACAGAAGCATACACATACACACTCACAGAAAGAGGAAAAGGGGAAAAAATAATATATCTTGCTCCCAAAGTCCACCTCCTCAATTTGGGATGACTCATTGTCTATTCAGGTATTCCACAGATGCAAGGTACATCAAGTTGATTGTGGAGATTTAATCTGCTCCTGAGGCTGCTGGGAGATATTTCTCTTTCTCTTCTTTGTTCGCACAGCTCCCAGGGTTCAGCTTTGGATTTGGACCTGCCTCTGCGTGTAGGTCACCTGAGGGAGTTTTTTCTTCGCTCAGACAGGACGGGGTTAAAGTAGCCGCTGATTCGGGGACTCTGGCTCACTCAGGCCGGGGGGAGGGAGGGGCATGGAGTGTGGGGCGAGCCTGCGGCAGCAGAGGCTGGCGTGAGATTGCACCAGCCTGAGGCACGCTGTGCGTTCTCCCGGGGAAGTTGTTCCTGTATCACGGGACCCTGGCAGTGGCGGGCTGCACAGGCTCCCGGGAGGGGAGGTGTGTGTAGTGACCTGTGTGCACACACAGGCTTCTTGGTGGCGGCAGCAGCGGCCATAGCGCCTCACGCCCGTCTCTGGAGCTCCTCTAAGCAGCGCTCTTAATCCCCTCTCCTCGCACACCAGGAAACAAAAAGGGAAGAAAAAGTCTCTTGCCTCTTCGGCAGCTCCAGACTTTTTCCCAGACTCCCTCCCAGCTAGCCGTGGTGCACTAACCCCCTGCAGTCTGTGTTCACACCGCCAAACCCAGTCCTCTCCCGGCGCTCCGACTGAAGCCTGAGCCTCAGCTCCCAGCCTCACCCATCCGGCGGGTGAGCAGACAAGCCTCTTGGGCTGGTGAGTGCCAGTCAGCACCGATCCTCTGTGTAGGAATCTCCCCGCTTTGTCCTCCACATCCCTGTTGCTGCACTCTCCTCTGTGGTTCCGAAGCTTCCCCCTCCGCCACCCGCAGTCTCCGCCCACGAAGGGGCTTCTAATGTGTGGAAACCTTTCCTCCTTCACAGCTCCCGCCCAGAGGTGCAGGTCCTGTCCCTATTCTTTTGTCTCTGTTTATTCTTTTTTCTTTTGCCCTACCTAGGTACGTGGGGAGTTTCTTGCCTTTTGGGAGATCTGAGGTCTTCTGCCAGCACTCAGTAGGTGTCCTGTAGGAGTTGTTCCACATGTAGATGTATTTCTGATATATTTGTGGGGAGGACGGTGGTCTCCGTGTCTTACTCTTCCGCCATCTTCCTCAACTCCCCCACAGGACTTCTTACAAGGCTCAAAGAAGTCATGACTGTAATCTAGAAATTAGGAGTTCCTTCAAGGTCTTAGCCCTTCAGTGAAAGGTACATGTTAAGCTCTTATTCTCCATCATATGATGAATGTGTCAAGAATCTTTTCTGAACTTTGTGATATTCCCATAAATATACCAGTATGTGACCCATTTGTACCCTCTGGTCTTCAGTGGCACAAATTTTTCTTTAATTTCTAAATGAAATTATTTGAATTCCAGCCACACTTTAGACTCCCATATTCCTCCCAGATGTTTCTGAGAATTCCTTGAGTTTGTGCTTACATGTCTTGGTGGTTATTTGTTAGCTCTTGTGCCAAATTCCTGGTTTGGCTGGCTTCTCCCTTATTGTTCTCGCCATCTCTCTCCACCTCCACATATTCCTTTTGCCTTTCTGGTTGACTGCACTTCAAAATGTGAATTTAGAGTTTATTCCACAGAGAAGAGAGAAGAGACACCTTTACTAAGTTAGTAGTTACATTATATTAAAGATTTGGAGAGGGTTGGTGTTAAAAAATTTATAGCAGAGAATCTGAAATTGCTCTCTCTAAACTTATTGATCATACACTGTCTTGGAATAAATAACAGCTATGTTTTCTCTAAATTTGGGCTTAATCACCATGTTGCTGGGACCTGTTCTTTCTTTGCAAATTTTTTCTCCTTTGAATACAGGTCTTCCTCTGTATTCTCTATCCCTGACCTGACCACTCCACCTTCCCCATTCTTCACAACATTCACACCCCCATAAAAAGTGCAGGAAAAAAAAAAAGGCAGCAACACAGGGGTGTGCTCGTGCGTGTGGGCTTACACACATACACTTCTTGCCCTGGAGGTTACCTGTTCAAAGCTAACATTATTTTATGTTAAAATAATCTCTTTACACCAGCAAAAGCAAATATTATCTTTACTCTGCAAGGCAGTTAATTATGTTTCCCTGTTTTCTCATTCAAACTCTGCCCTCTGTTTTTCCTTTTGTAATGAAACAATAACATCCTTTTTATTTTTTAAGGAAAGAAGCCATTTTCTACCTAAAAGGAATTATGCAGTTGCCCAAATATAAAAATTTGCAATCATTTTCTTTCTTTTAAAATGGCATTATTTCCTTATAGCCATAAATGAAGTGTGTGTTCTTTCTTTTAACTCAGAATACACCAGGAGTGAGGCAGGGAGGCTGATATAGAAAGGTGAGTACAGAATTTTCAGTGATCCAGAGTTTGGAATCCTTCAACACATTTTCAGATTCTCAATATTGGCTTCTCATTAGAATCACTTGGGGGCTTTAAAAATATCCCAGTACTCAGGCCCCATGCCCAACTAATCACATCAGAATCTCTGGCGGTGGCACCAGGCATCAGTAGTTTCAAAGCTCCCCCAGATGATTCCAGTGTGCAGCCAAAGCTGAAAATGATTCATTCAGAGAAAACTGGGATACTTTCAAGCATGGCTAGTTAGTGGACAAATGCCATCTTGTAACAGCACTTGACAAACTGTATCAAAAGTAATTGGGGGTGATGAAGAAGTCAGAGGAGATTTGCCCGTTCATGTTCTTTAGAAAGAGTAGGAGTTATTTCTTAAGGAATATCTACTCATCAATGTAGTTTATAATATAAATGAGTAAGAATTAAGTAAGCCCATATAGTCAAAAACTGAGTGGTGGAGGTTTGGGTGGGGTGGGGTGTAGGTGGCTGACCTATGTCAACTTCATCAAAGCTTTTGAATATACATCCTATTGTTTTTCAAATTTTTTGTGGGGCAAGTCAAAACTATGTGATCACAGATATCAGTTCTGGAAGAGGCCATCTCTATCAACTTGCCACTCCTTTGTTTTGTAGTAACATGGAAATAGAATTTAAGCATAGAAATGAGCCCCGGTGATAAAAAAATTCAATATTTCCTCGTACCAAATGGACAAAGTAAGTAACTTTGCCCACATCCTTATAGCAAGTTAGAAATAGAGTTGGAATTAGAATCAAACGTGTTGTCTTAAGTATAATGTTCTATAACATGTTCAATTGCTTTAAAATTTTGTTTTTCTCTTTCTGAGTATACTTTTTTTCTTTCTAAAACTTGGATGGTCTGTATAAATATCTAGTGAGTTCATACTGAAGCCCTCTAAAATTCTCTCTTTCAACCCTGGCTTAATAATTTTCATTATGATAATTATATAGAAATAAAAAAAAAGTAGGCTGACAAGATTGATGTATCACAAGTTCTTTGCCTCAACACCTGGTTGAAAAATTATTAATTAAATCATTGGAAAGCAGAGCAGAGTTATTCTCAGATTTTACTATGAACACAAAATGAAAAATAATGTTAAAAAGGAAAAAGATGGGTTGAGTCAATTTTTATTGTATTCAGTTTTCTTGTCAGTCAATGTTTATTTCAGGACTAAAATGATGGCCATAGAAGCTTATGCTCAATACCTACAAATAGTAGACTCATTGATGTCTATGAGGATAGGCTTGGAACAAAGGGGCAAAATTTTTGTAACGGGTTTTTCTTATGGAAGATGGAGAAGTGAATAACAAAAAAATGTTATTCACCTCTTCGGACTGATAAAAGAAGTGGGATTGTGAGAGATGCTAGATGGAAGAGTAATTAAGGGGAAGACTGGGATATAGGACAGTGATTAAAGTTTTGTAATCTGACTTTGGCTCAAGAGTATTTGGGTTTGAATAGAAGGTTTGCTCTGCAATTTGGGGCAAATTGTTTATAGTCTTTATATCTCAGTTTTCTCCTTCTCTATAAAGTAGGAGTAAATTAACCCTTATTTTATACATTGATGTGAGTTTATACCTAATAATCTATTTATCTATTTCTATCTATCTATATAATGTACTTATAACAATACCTAATAAATACTCAAGTAGTATTAGCTATTGTTTTAGGGCAATGAACTTATGATGAGGGAGAATGATGTAGGCTAGTTAATAATATGGAGAAGTAATCTTCTCCATAGGTAATAGAATGTGATATGCATTGTATATCAAATATGAGGTTAGGATGTGACAAAGTGCTTCTGTCAATCATTTTGCTGCAGCCTGTTCAAGGTTGTAGCTTGACATTTAAAGTAGTACTTGGGGGGTTTCTCTGGTCTTCTCTTTCTCTTTCAAGATCTTCACATTAGGAGTGAAAAATATATCTGTGGAAATAGAGCTTATTGCCTAGATGCTATGTAGCCAAAGAGTCATGTGGAATTAAATGCCAGGACCACTGGAAGTTTACAGGTGGAAACAGGATGACTAGTGAGACTATGCTTCTCAGTTCTGAATCACTCTCAGTTGTAAATCTCCAAAGGAGTGATGCTTTAGAAACTTTCATCAGCAAGCCTCTTTGCGGTTGCCTATATCAATATGACTGAAAGAATAAGCCAAGATCATCATTCCACTCAAAAAAAAAAAATTACTGAGAGTTTGTGTACTACTTGCAAAGAATTTAGTTGTGATTCTATTAGAACAGTTATCTCAAACTTCTCTTTCTGTAACAATGGGTATGTGGTCCAACATGGATCTTAATCTTATTCCTGACAAACTTGAAAGGCCACAATCTGGAATCTGGGGAAAAAGGAAAAGTACTAAAACATGTTGACTATAATATGTGTAAGAACTGAATATATGCTGAGAAAAGTACACTGCAAATTATGGAAAAAATATTCCCATAATTGGAAAATAGGAAAATATTTTTCTCATTTTATGACTGCACTGCTACTGAAAAGTAATATTTGTTCTGATAAATGGTATGTGTGTGTGTATGTATAAGTGAGTGTAAATAAAGAACAATCAGGTAACTTCATGGTTTAATCTCCAATTTCCTCCTGATTTTGGCTCAAATGTAAACTCAACATAAAGATCTTCCTCGGCACCTCCTATCTAAAATAGGTCCCCCACTCCTCTCTCTTCTACTTACTCTTTTTTTTTTTTTTTTTTTTTTGCGGTACATGGGCCTCTCACTGTTGTGGCCTCTCCCGTTGAGGAGCACAGGCTCTGGACATGCAGGCTCAATGGCCATGGCTCACAGGCCCAGCCGCTCCACGACACGTGGGATCTTCCCAGACTGGGGCATGAACCCGTGTCCCCTGCATTGGCAGGTGGACTCTCAACCACTGTGCCACCAAGGAAGCCCTCTACTTACTCTTATTTACTTTTTCTTCATATCCGTTAGCGCTACCTGGCATATATATGTATTTATTTTTAATATCTTTATATTAGCTTTCTGTTATTTATCATTCTTGAAGCCATATCATTTCATAAAATTACATTAAAAAATTTAGTTTATCTATTTTAAAACTGAATAAACTAGCATTTATTTCTAGGTTTGAAGTAGGTTAATAGATCAAGTATAATATGATTATGTAATACTTTGAAATGATTTTGTAACTTGGCACAGTAATTAAAAGTGTTGTGGGCCATAGGCTATGTCTTGAGAGTTTTAGTAATGATTATCTCAGTTGCCTTATTTTCTTATTTATTCTTTCATTTAAAAGATTAGCACTGTGTACTCACGATGTACTAGAAAATATGCCAGACTCTGCACTAGAGCTGAAAACAAGACAACCATGGACTGCTGTCATGTTCCTTACAATCTACTAGGGAAGACAGAGGTTAAACAAGTAATTATTCAAATGGGTTTAATTGCAATTAGTACTCAGAAGAAGTAGAGAGTTTTGGTAAGTGTCTGTAGAGAGATAAAATCTGATTTGTGTGATTAGGAAAGGCTTCTTTAAGTAAAAAGGAGAAAGCTGAATCCTAAACCAGCAGTAGAGATAGCTAGGAAAGGAGCAAATTTGTGCCACCTAGTTTCCCAGTTCTCAGGAATCAGTCTTTCCAGGTCTCATGGAAGTAGGGACAAAGGATTAGTAAGGATTAAATTAAGGTGAATGGGTTGTAACCTGTTTACAGTTAGATCCCCATATCCCCTTCCATAAGAGCAGAAGCATAGAAGTTTATAGTGTCTGGAGAAGTGAACACAAAATCCCAATATTAGAAGATACCATATATAGTTGCAAGGATGATCTGCAGGTGGTAAGAGTCCATAATAGAAGGAAAGTAGTAAAACTAACAAAAACACACTGGATATTGAAACTCTCAGTCCTTTTTTTCAACTTGGGTTCAAGAATTCTGCTAGCCAGGCTGCTAGTAGCTAAACATTGAGCATGAGAAATTACCCTTGGGCAATCTTACAAGACCAAGAGGCAAAGACTAAAAATAGTAACTGGGGTTTTCCCAAAGGTATGGGTCAGTCAGATCTCCCTACTGAACCCACACTGGCAAAGTCCCACCCACACTCAGAAATGCCACTCACTTTTAGTCTCCCACTATTAAATATGAGCAGTCAGCTGAGGATTACCAGACATCTGAGAAACACTTCTTTACTTGAAAAACAGACCAAAATAAACAAATAAATAAAAACAATTTGAAGAAAAAACTATTCAGGGAAGATAAAACAATAAAAACTATGAATAATAACTTGAGAGATTAAAAGATATACAAACAGAAAACAAGAACAGATTAGTATTAAAGGATACTATTAATATGAATATCCAGAATACAAAAAAACCTGTGATATTAAAAATAAGAGCATAGCAGAAACAGAAAGCTAAAGGCTATGGAAGTTAACTTAGGGTATATACTCCAGATAGTAAAACAAAAGTACAGAGTGGGAATATATTCTAGATAGTAGAGCAAAAATAGAAAAATAACGGATAATGTAGGAAAATTAGAAGACCAGCCCACGAAGGTTAATATTCAAATAATAGCCATTCTGAATAGAAAGAAAAGGAAAAATGGAGGAAGGAAATCATCAATTGAAGAGTTTAAGAGACCCCAAAGACAGAGGAACCTAAATTTGCACACTGCAAAGGTCTACTGGTGCCCCAGAACCTCCCATCATGATAGTTCAAAGGGACAAAATTAAGAAACTACAAACTTCCAGAGAGAAATAGAAAACAAATACTAAACAACAAAAAACAAAACAAAGAAAAAAGTACAAATATATAATCCAGACTCAAAATAGAGTTCTCAACAACCCTGGAAACATAGAAGACAGTGACACAGTGCTTCCAATTCTGAAGGACTACTATTTTCGATCTAGAATACTATAGTCCCCCACTATCAATGAATTGCTAGAATAGAACAAGAAATATACATGAAAGGTGCAAAACCTCACCTCCTAGTCACAATTTCTCTGGATGCTACTGCTCAATTAAAACAAGGAAATGAAGCAAGAAGCAGAAAGCCATGGAATAGAGAAAACAGGAAACACTGGAGAAAGGTAAAAGGAATCTCTAGGAGGATTTTGAAAGGAGGTGAAAACCAGGCTTGGAAGCCAACTAATTAGACTGAAGCAGGTCACCAGGCTGTGGGAGGTTCTCTAAGAAGCAGAAACTGAAATAATCTTATACACAGAACAACTTAAGATATAGAAAACACCTGAAAATGAGTTTGGGATAAATGGAAAAATAAGCAATTAAAAAAAACCTAAATAATTATGAACTCCAGTGAATACAAAATGCTATATAAGAAATTAATGCTCCATTCTGAATCATGAAATAACAATATATATTTATTTTGTAGAGGTCTAGAGGTAAATGCCCAAAGAACTTGCTAACAGTATTGAAAAAGCTTGGAGCTGGGAATTGAGGAGGAAGATACCAGGATACCCTGTGTGTGTGTGTATGTGTGTGTGTGTGTGTGTGTGTGTGTGTGTGTGTGTGTGTGTGTATGTTGCAACCCTTGTACATAGAACTATTTGACTATTTAATCTGTGTAGCATTCATGCATGCATATAACTTTGATAAAAATATAAATAAAATAACAAAAAAAAAGGTTTCAATTGAAATAATCCAGGCAAGAGATCCTGGTGGTTTGGGCTAGGGTAGTGATGGCAGAGTTGGAAGAGAATGAATGGATTTTATATGGAGGATGAGGAATATTGAATCATCAATTTTCACTTTCAGGTTTCTTTGTGAGTAACAGTGTGATAAACATCATCAGAAGGAAAAGAATAAGAAGCACACAAGTTCTCTTTCATAATTACCTAGGGGGAGTTGTTATGGATATATTGAGTAATGACTCAATGTAAGGGTCTGGAACTCAAAGGAAAATCTAAGCTTGAGAGAAAAACTGGGAGTATTGGGCACTGGTGTGACTCATTAATTATTCCTTTAGCATCTGGGATGGTGCATATGTAGAGCTAATTACCAGAAAATGTAGAAAATAAAGAAGTCTTTTCATTAGCTGTTGATGAACACAGATGGTCTCCCTCCATCTCTCCCTCTTCTCTCAAACTCCACCTGGTCTTTCTAAACCTCTGGCCTCTTATTCAGGGTCCAGTTGTTTATGGTCCTCAAGGTCATAAAAATAGTGAATCTTGGCTACATCATATTGGTATTATTGGACTGTCTTCTCCATAAGAGGACATTTAAGTCTTTAAGTTTCTTCAACCAGCTGTGTTAGGGATTCAAAAAAGGCTCTTGTCTCTTTTACTCAGTTTTATGACACTTTCTTCCCATCAAAATGCTTGGGGGAATAGGATGATAGGGAGTATCCTTCCATGTTAAAGTGACACTGAAGACTGCAAGTTAACCTGGAGTAAGAAGTTACAGTGAGAACAGAAGAGAGTATAAAAAGGAGTCCTGGGTGACCTTCAAGATGGCGGAGGAGTAAGACATGGAGATCACCTTCCTGCCCCCAAATACATCAGAAATACATCTACATGTGGAACAACTACTGCAGAACACCTACTGAATGCTGACAGGAGACCTCAGACAGAAGACCTCAGACTTCCCAAAAGGCAAGAAACTCCCCACGTACCTGGGTAGGGCAAAAGAAAAAATAAAAAAACAGAGACAAAAGAATAGGGATGGGACTGCACCTCTGGGAGGGAGCTGTGAAGGAGGAAATGTTTCCACACACTAGGAAACCCCTTCACTGGCGGAGACAGGTGTGGTGGGGAAGAAACTTTGGAGCCATGGAGGAGAGCGCAGCAACAGGGGTACTGAGGGCGAAGTGGAGAGATTCCTGCACAGAGGATCACTGCTGACCAGCACTCACCAGCCTGAGAAGCTTGTCTGCTCACCCGCCAGGGCGGATGGGAGCTGGGAGCTGAGGCTCTGGCTTCAGAGGTCAGATACCAGAGAGAGGACTGGGGTTGGCTGCAAGAACACAGCCTGAAGGGGGCTAGTGTGCCACAACTAGCCAGGAGGGAGTCCAGGAAAAAGTCTGGAACTGCCTAAGAGGCAAGAGACAATTGTTTTGGGGTGTGCAAGGAGAGGGGATTCAGAGCACCACCTAAACGAGATCCAGAGATGGGCGCAAGCTGCGGCTATCAGCACGGACACCAGAGACGGGCATGAAACGCTAAAGCTGCTACTGCAGCTACCAAGAAGCCTGTGTGCAAGTGCAGGTCACTATCCACACCTCCCCTCCTGAGAGGCTGTGCAGCCCACCACTGCCACAGTCCCGTGATCCAGGGACAAATTCCCCAGGAGAACACATGGCACACCTCAGGCTGTTGCAATGTCACACAGGCCTCTGCCACCACAGGCTCGCCCTGCATTCTGCCTCCCTCCCCTCGGCCTGAGTGAGCCAGATCCCCCTAAACAGCTGCTCCTTTAACCCCCTCCTGTCTGAGGGAAGAAGAACAGGTGCCCTCACGTGATCGACATGCAGAGGTGGGGCCAGATCCAAAGCTGAACCCCAGGAGCTGTGCGGACAAAGAGAAAGGGAAATATCTCCCAGCAGCCTCAGAAGCAAAGGATTAAATCTCAACAATCAACTTGATATACACTGCATCTGTGGAATACCTGAAGAGACAAAGAATCATCCCAAAATTGAGGCAGTGGACTTTGGGAGCAACTGTAGACTTGGGGTTTGCTTTCTGCATGTAATTTGTTTCTGGTTTTATGTTTATCTTACTTTGGTATTTAGAGTTTATTATCATTGGTAGATTTGTTTATTGATTTGGTTGCTCTTTTCCTTTTTTACATATATATATATAGATATATATTTCCTTTTTCTCTTTTTGTGAGTGTGTATATATATGCTTCTTTGTGTGATATTGTCTGTATAGCTTTGCTTTTACCATTTGTCCTAGGGTTTTGTCTTTCCTTTTTTTGTTTTTTTATTTTTCCTTTTGTAGTATAGTTTTTAGCTCTTGTTCTCATTTGTGGATTTGTTTATTGGTTTGGTTGCTCTCTTCTTTCTTTCTTTCCTTTTTTATGACTTTTTAATTTTAAATATATTTTATTTTAATAAGTTTCTTTCTTTCTTTCTTTCTTTCTTTCTTTCTTTCTTTCTTTCTTTCTTTCTTTCTTTCTTTCTTTTTTTCTTTCTTTCTTTCCTTCTTTCTTTCTTTCTTTCTTCTCCCTTTTATTCTGAGCTGTGTGGCTGACCGAGTCCTGTTGCTCCAGCTGGGTGTCAGGCCTGTGTCTCTGAGATGGGAGAGCAGAATTCAGGACATTGGTCCACCAGAGTCCTCCCAGCTCCATGTAATATCAAATGGCGAAAGCTCTCCCAGTGATCTCCATTTCAACGCTAAGACCCAGCTCCACTCAACGACCAGCAAGCTAGAGTGCTGGACACCCTATGCCAAAAAACTAGCAAGACAGGAATAAAACCCCTCCCATTAGCAGAGAGGCTGCCTAAAATCATAATAAGGTCACAGACCCCCCAAAATACCACTGGATGTGATCCTACCCACCAGAAAGACAAGATCCAAACTCATCCACAAGAACACAGGCATTAGTCCCCTCCAACAGGAAGCCTACACAATACACTGATCCATCTTTAGCCACTGGGGGCGGACACCAAAAACAATGGGACTTACGAACGTGCAGTCTGTGAAAAGGAGACCCCAAACACAGTAAATTAAGCAAAATGAGAAGACAGAGAAACACACAACAGATGAAGGAGCAAGGTAAAAACCCACCAGACCAAACAAATGAAGAGGAAATAGACAGGCTACCTGAAAAGAATTTGGAGTAATGATAGTAAATATGATCCAAAATCTTGGAAATAGAATGGAGAAAATACAAGAAACATTTAACAAGGACCTAGAAGAACTAAAGAGCAAACAAACAATGATGAACAAAACAATAAATTAAATTAAACATTCGCTAGAAGGAATTAATAGCAGAATAACTGAGGCAGATGAACGGATAAGTAACCTGGAAGATAAAATAGTGGAAATAACTACCATAGGGCAGAATAAAGAAAAAAGAATGAAAAGAATTGGGGACAGTCTTATAGATCCTGGGACAACATTAAATGCACCAACATTTGAATTATAGGGATCCCAGAAGAAGAAGAGAGAAAGAAAGGGACTGAGAAAATATTTGAAGAGATTATAGTTGAAAACTATCCTAATATGGGAACGGAAACAGTCAATCAAGTCCAGGAAGCACAGAGAGTCCCATACAGGATAAATCCAAGGAGAAACATGCCAAGACATATACTAATCAAACTCTCAAAAGTTAGGTACAAAGAAAAAATATTAAAAGCAGCAAGGGAAAATTAACAAATAACATACAAGGGAATCCCCATAAGGTTAACAGCTGATCTTTCAGCAGAAACTCTGCAAAGTGGAAGGGAGTGGCAGGGCATATTTAAAGTGATGAAAGGGAAAAACCTACAACCAAGATTACTCTATGCAACAAGGATCACATTCAGATTCGACGGAGAATTTAAAAGCTTTACAAACATGCAAAAGCTAAGAGAATTCAGCACCATTAAATAAGCTTTACAACAAATGCTAAAGGAACTTCTCTAGGCAGGAAACACAAGAGAAGGAAAAGACCTACAATAACAAACACAAATCAATTAGGAAAATTGTAATAGGAACATACATATCGATAACTACCTTAAATGTAAATGGATTAGATACTCCAACCAAAAGACATAGACTGGCTGAATGAATACAAAAAAAAAAGACCCATACATATGCTGCCTACAAGAGACCCATTTCAGACCTAGGGACACATACAGACTGAAAGTGAGGGGATGGAAAAAGATATTCCATGCACATGGAAATCAAAAGAAAGCTTGAGTAGCAATTCTCATATCAGACAAAATAGACTTGAAAATAAAGACTATTACAAGAGACAAAGAAGGACACTACCTAATGATCAAGGGATCAGTCCAAGAAGAAGATATAACAATTGTAAATATTTAGGCACCCAACATAGGAGGACTTCAACACATAAGGCAAATGCTAACAGCCATAAAAGGGGAAATCAACAGTAACAAAATCATAATAGGGGACTTCAACACCCCACTTTCACCAAAGGACAGATCATCCAAAATGAAAATAAATAAAGAAACACAAGCTTTAAATGACACATTAGACCAGATGGACTTAATTCATATTTATAGGACATCCCATGGAACATTCTCCAGGAGAGATCATATCTTGGTTCACAATTCAGGCCTTAGTAAATTTAAGAAAATTGAAATCATATCAAGTATCTTTTCCAACCACAATGCTATGAGACTAGATATCAATTACAGGAAATAGTCTGTAAAAAATACAAACACATGGAGGCTAAACAATACACTACTAAATAACCAAGAGATCACTGAAGAAATCAAAGAGGAAATCAAAAACTACCTAGAAACAAATGACAATGAAAACACGACGACCCAACATCTATGGGATGCAGCAAAAGCAGTTCTAAGAGGGAAGTTTATAGCAATATAATCCTACCTCAAGCAACAAGAAACATCTCAAATAAACAACCGAACTGTATACCTAAAGCAATTAAAGAAAGAAAAACCAAAACAAACCCAAAGTTAGCAGAAGGAAAGAAATCATAAAAATCAGATCAGAAATAAATGAAAAAGAAAAGAAGGAAGCAATAGAAAAGATCAATAACACTAAAACCTGGTTCTTTGAGAAGGTAAACAAAATTGATAATCCATTAGCCAGGCTCATCAAGTAAAAAAGGGAGAAGACTCAAATCAATAGAATTAGAAATGAAAAAGGAGAAGTAACAACTGACACTGCAGAAATACAAAGGATCATGAGAGATTACTACAAGCAACTATATACCAATGAAATGGACAACCTGGAAGAAATGGACACATTCTTAGAAATGCACAACCTTCCAAGACTGACCAGGAAGAAATAGAAAATATAAACAGACCAGTCACAAGCACTGAAATTGAAACTGCGATTTAAATTCTTTCAACAAACAAAAGCTCAGGACCAGAGGGCTTCACAGGCAAATTCTATCAAACATTTAGAGAAGAGCTAACACCTATCCTTCTCAAACTCTTCCAAAATATAGCAGAGGGTGGAATACTCCTAAACTCATTCTACAAAGCCACCATTACCCGGATACCAAAACCAGACAAAGATGTCACAAAGAAAGAAAACTACAGGCCAATATCACTGATGATCATAGATGCAAAAATCCTCAACAATATACTAGCAAGCAGAATCCACCAGCCCATTAAAAGGATCATACAGGATAATCAAGTGTGGTTATCCCAAGAATGCAAGGATTCTTGAATATACCCAAATCAATCAATGTGATAAACCATATTAACAAATTCAAGGAGAAAAACGATATGATCACTTCAATAGATACAGAAAAATCTTTTGACAAAATAAAACACCCATTTATGATAAAAACCCTCCAGAAAGTAGGCATAGAGGGAACTTACCTCAACATAAAAATGCCAGGTATGACAAACCCACAGCCAACATTGTTCTCAATGGTGAAAAACTGAGACCATTTCCTCTAAGATCAAGAACAAGACAAGATTGTCCACTCTCACCATTATTAATCAACATAGTTTTGGAAGTCTTACCCACAGCAGTCAGAGTGAAAAAAAAAATAACCCAAATAGGAAAAGAAAAAGTAAATCTGTCACTGTTTGCAGATGACATGATACTATACATAGAGAATCCTGAAGAGGCTACCAGAAAACTTCTAGAGCTAATTAATGAATTGGTAAAGTAGCGGGATACAAAATTAATGCACAAAAATCTCTTGCATTCCTATACACTAATGATGAAAACTCTGAAAGAGAAATTAAGGAAACATTCTGATTTACCACTGCAACAAAAAGAATAAAATACCTAAGAATAAACCTACCTAAGGAGACAAAAGACCTGTATGCAGAAAACTATAAGACACTGATGAAAGAAATGAAGGATGATATAAACAGATGGAGAGATATACCATGTTCTTGGGTTGGAAGAATCAACATTCTGAAAATGACTCTACTACCCAAAGCAATCTACAGATTCAGTGCAATCTCTATCAAACTACCAATGGCATTTTTTACAGAACTAGAACAAAAAAATTCACAATTTGTATGGAAACACAAAAGACCCCGAGTAGCCAAAGCAGTCTTTAGAAAGAAGAACGGAGCTGGAGGAATCGGGCTCCCGGACATCAGACTATACTACACAGCTACAGTAATCAAGACAGTATGGTACTGACACAAAAACAGAAATATAGATGAATGGGACAAGATAGAAAGCCCAGAGATAAACCCATGCACATATGGTCACATTATCTTTGATAAAGGAGGCTAGAATATACAATGGAGAAAAGACAACCTCTTCAATAAGTGGTGCTGGGAAAAGTGGACAGATACATGTAAATGAATGAAATTAGAACACTCCCTAGCAACCTTACACAAAAATAAATTCAAAATGGATTAAAAACCTAAATGTAAGGGCAGACACTATAAAACTCTTAGAGGAAAACATAGGGAGAATACTCTATGACATAAATCACAGCAAGATCCTTCTTTGACCCACCTCCTAGTGAAATGGAAATAAAAACAAAAATAAACAAATGGGGCCTAGTGAACCTTAAAAACTTTTGCAAAGGAAACCATAAACAAAACGAAAAGACAACCCTCAGAAAGGGAGAAAATATTTGCAAATGAAGCAACTGACAAAGTATTGATCTTTCAAATTTACACGCAGCTCATGCAGCTCAATATCAAAAGAACAAACAACTCAATCCAAAAATGGGCAGAAGATCTAAATAGACATTTCTCCAAAGAAGATATAGCGATTGCCAACAAACATATTAAAGGATGCTCAACATCACTAATCATTAGAGAAATGCAAATCAAAACTACAATGAGGTATCACCTCACACCATTCAGTATGGCCATCATCAAAAAATCTACAAACAATAAATGCTGGAGAGGGTGTGGAGAAAAGGGAACCCTCCTGCACTGTTGGTGGGAATGTAAATTGATACTGCCTCTATGGAGAACAGCATGGAGCTTCCTTAAAAAATAAAAATAGAACTACCATACGACCCAACTGTCCCACTACTGGGCATGTACCCTGAGAAGACCAGAATTCAAAAAGACTCATGTACTCCAATGTTCATTGCAGCTCTATTTACAATAGCTAGGAGATGCAAGCAACCTAAGTGTCCATCTACAGATGAATGGATAAAGAAGATGTGGCACATATATACAATGGAATATTACTCAGCCATAAAAAGAAACGAAATTGAGTTACTTGTAGTGAGCTGGATGCCCTAGAGTGTGTCATACAGAGTGAAGTAAGTCAGAAAGAGGAAAACAAATACTGTTTGCTAACACATATATATGTAATCTGAAAAAAAAAATGGCTTTGAAGCACCTAGGGGCAGGACAGGAATAAAGATGCAGATGTAGAGAATGGACTTGAGGATATGGGGAGGGGGAATGGTAAGCTGGGACGAAGTGAGAGAGTGGCATGGACATATATACACTACCAAATGTAAAATAGATAGCTAGTGGGAAGCAGCCGCATAGCACAGGGAGATCAGCTCAGTGCTTTGTGACCACCTAGAGGGGTGGAATAGGGAAGGTGGGAGGGAGACGGAAGAGGGAGGAGATATGGGGATATATGTATAGCTGATTCACTTTGTTATAAAGTAGAAACTAACACACCATTGTAAAGCAATTATACTCCAATAAAGATGATAAAAAAGAAAAAAAGTAGTCCTGAGCAATTCCAACATTTAAATGTTGGGTGGAAGAGAACCAGAAAAATTGTGAAATAGTGGCCAAAGAAAGAAAAGAGGAAAGCCAAGAAGATTTAGTGTCCTTGAAGCTAGGGTAAGAGAGAGTTTCTAGGAAGAAGAAACCAACTACGTGGAAAATTAATGGGAAGTTGTTTTTAAAGTGAGTCACTAAGAAGATCCATTATATTGGACAAAATCGTGGTTAACTGCCGATTTTCTAGTTTAAATTCAGTGGAGTGGTAGAAGCCTTGGTGAGACTAAAGAGTTGTTTAGATGGAAGCTGTGACTTCTCTTTCTTTCTTTAGACATTTTATGATTTTGAATAATCATTTGTCAAAGTTTAGTATATCCAGGGGTCATGGTGAGTGTTTGGTTTAAATAAGAAGTTGTAACCCTTTCATTTGAGTTTTTCCCCTTTGGAAATTGAAGATACATAGCTTATACTGTGCTTTCATTCTAAATATACACACATTCACATATGGAAACACATATGGCTAATAACTGAATGAAATGTTTGTAAAAACAGACAAGAACTGCATTTCCCTATATTTAACCAATTAAGTTTGCTTTGTTTATATTTCGCTAAAGAAATGTTCACTTTGCTGTGTGATACTGAATATAACAGTAAATACAAATTTAATTGGATAATTATACAGCAATATATTTTGGTATAATAAAAAGTTGAACATTGCTTAAATCGCATTATCTTACTATTTATTGTCTCTATGAAAGACTTTCAATTATGTAACATTTTTGTAGAATTATCCTATTAATACAAAATAAAAATTGTTGATGAACAGAACTAGAAGTTAAGTGGATTGTTTTTGAATTTAGAAAGGCCATTACATAACAGTTTGATTTATAGGCCAACAATGGCAGGACCCCCTCCTTTAAGGGTCTGGAAGCATTCAGGTCACGTTGCTTTCAGGATCATTTGAGATCCTTCTATTTATACAGTCTTGCTTATGTTAAAAGCCTTTAGTCTTTCTCTGTGTACATTAGAGGAATGCTTAGCAACCTTGTGGTTGTAATATTTTTGAAACTCTTGGGTCATTTTCAGTGAATATCAATTCAAATAACATAGGTCATGAAAAGATTGATTTACTGCTTTGTATTTAAAACAAGACCAACACATCCCTTCCTGGGCTCAGGGAAGTCATCTTAGTCCCTTCTCTCTCTCTCTTTTCCCTACTATATGTCCTCCTGCAATATCTGTTAGATTTCTGTAGCAAAGGTAGACAACCCCAAAGTGTCATCCTTGTATTGTACCCTTCTGAATGGTCTGAAAGGACATGTCATCCTGTTCTATTTGGATCAGCCCTGGAGATGTTTTACCCATCCTTTCAGCTGATTCAGAGGGGTCAAGAAGCCAAACTTTTATTCAGGGTCCTTACTTGACCACTTCCAGCTCAGGATTTACCACTATAGCATATAATAAACAATAAAACCTTGGAAAAAGGAGAGAGACAATGCCAAAGTTTTGTTTGCCTCAGTAAAAAAGTGGAGAGTTGATCATTTTTTACTTACAGCATAATTGGAAGGAGAAAAAGTTTTAACAGGGTTATAATTTAGACCCTCTTGAACTGTTGCCCAGAAGCTTCTAGATCTTTGTTTAAACCCATGCTAAGGGGTAAGATTGGTAGTAGAGCAGAAACGACAGCAAGGTGATAATGAAAGGCCAGATTTGCCATGGCCTTTGTGTGACCTTGGAGAACTCATCTCTCTGGTCTGCGCTTTCCCAATCAATAAAATGTGAAGGTTCTACCAAATGACTCCAGGGAATCCATTCTGCTCTTATA
This sequence comes from Leucopleurus acutus, assembly GCF_964270905.1. Taxonomy (NCBI): domain Eukaryota; kingdom Metazoa; phylum Chordata; class Mammalia; order Artiodactyla; family Delphinidae; genus Leucopleurus; species Leucopleurus acutus. Next base: position 39,921,739 of record NC_139147.1, on the reverse strand, counting down.
TTCAAATTCATTTTTACCCTCTGGATGAGCCTTAGAGGTGAGCTCTGAATATCCATTTGGCGAGGGTATTACTCATAATAATTTCAATGACTAATTAATGCAGACCTAAAGAATAGATTTTCAAAAACAGCTCTCCCTGTGCTTCAGTACAGCGCTATACTCTTGACTCAATACTTCTTTATTGTATGTTTGAGTAAATACGCCCCTAGATGCAATCATTATTTTTTTACTTCCTGGAATATAACACTTTCAATTACTTGCCACGTATCTAACATTTTTAAAAGGTAAAGGACATTTACTTCCCTCCCCCAAATGTCATTTACTTTTTCGTCAAATGTCATTGAACTTTAATAGCTGAAAGTAAATAAAAATATTCCTTTTTAAAATGTTAAGGTTTTAGGATTAAGGAGAGTGATGTCACCAGAATTTTAGGATTAAACTTAATTATATTAAGTATTTATTGAGGCAGAGAAAATTTTGTATGAAACCCAAAAATGGATACATGTCTCATTTGTAATATGCTAATGCTATGTAAGACAGTGTCTCTTTCCAAATAATGCTGTAGTAAAGATATGTGTAATGTGATTTAAAAAAAAATCTGAATTAACAAAATGCATGGAGTTGATTCATGAAATCCATTCAGCTATGCTTTCAGCCTGCTCATTAGTGCAACATTCTTTCCTTGGGCACTTTGAAAGATGATGGACTGTACTACTGAAATACGTTACAGTTGCTCTATAACATCCTCTGCTGAAAAGCTGTTGTCTTGAGAGCTTTCCTGCTGTGTTGTTAATAACAGTAGGATCTTAAAAGGAGCTATTACCTCCACTCTATAAATCACAATTGTTTTTAATCAAAGAACATTAAATTGAGCTAGTTGCCACTGAGGGATTATTCCAGTTAAAAGGAGCTACCTAAAGCAGTCAGACTTGGATTAGACACACACATTGATTTTTTTTGCGGGGGACAAAGATTTGATTCATACATCATATTGGGGAAGAGGAATTCCATTAGCAAAGGTAAAAGAAAATGATTCTACATATATTACAGAAGGAGGAAAATACACAATCTCAATTAAAATATAGGCCCTATCACTGCATTTCTACTATGGGCATGTGCTTTACTCTATTCAATTCTGCTGCCCAGAATCCTGGGAGCCCAGAAAAAGGAAAGAGTTCTGGGGAGGGAGATATTATTACCTATTTATCAACTCTACCTTAGAAGGTTTTCGTTCCTTTTCAATTACTACCTGACATTTTTTCAAATTTCAAAATATTTCATAAACCCTCATGTGATAGTAATTTTATATTTAGTGTCCATTAATTATAAAAACACATAGGGCCAAAATTCTATAATGAATTCAGAAACCCTTAAAAAGCTATCTTAAGTAAAAAACAACATACTGAAATATTGTAAGTATAAGTGCGAGATGTATGTGTGAGACCAATTTTATTCCATCTCTAGGTAATTTCTGGGGCATTTATGGATTTGCACATATCGGAGAGCTGTAGCCATGAGATTCTCTAAGCCAATGGTTCTCAAACTTTCTGCACTGTAGTAGACTCAATGAATAAGATTCCTATTTGCTATATGCCTTGGAGTATTAGACATATCAAATAGTGCCATAGTTGTTTTAGGTGAGTCATTCTAAAAGCAATTAATGATTTTGTCAATAATAAAAGCAGCTATTTAAAGAGTTCACCAATATTGTGGGTTATGCACAATTTCTGGTCCAGTAGCTATAACACCACCCCTTTTCTCTGGCTAAAGAAAGCATAGAATAATGTAGCATATGAAACTGATGCATTTTATAGCTACTCTTGAATCTGCTTTAATTTTTAAAGGTTAATCATGCATTTTATCCTTTTCTATTTTTGAAAAGTGACTCAAAATCTATCTCACAACTATAGCTATGTTCCATTTGAGAATGACTAATAGATAATAGGTTTGCTTTTGATGCTATAGACAGCCACACATTCAGAGGCACAGGGCCAGGGCCAAGTTGCACCCAAAATGTCCTTGTTCAGAGTCTATGAAGCTGATGAAATTCTGCTAAGCAAATTATAGGTGTGGCTCTCCTGACTATATAGATCAAATTCTAATATTCAGCTAAGGCTTAAAAGATTTAGTTACATCTGATTGACCTAAGTCAAAAATGCTGGCATGGTTGCAAAGGCATGCTCATTGATCAGCCATTGCTCAGAGGGCCTTTAGGAAAAGACAAGACATATGCTCATGTAGCAGCAGTTCAACTCTCAGCATGCTGCCCTAATTACATGCTTCGGTGTGTGTGCTTAATGACAAGTGGAACGAAAGCCAGAACTGCCTAAGAGAACACGAAGCTACTGGTTCAGAGATCCACACTTTCCTAGGTCCTAAAGATTTCATTGTTTTCAGAAGAATGCTACCTTTCCAAAAGATGTTCTCATGAACTGAATCACTATTTCCTATCTCCTTAGAGTCTTTATTTTCTGAAAATCCATATTTACTTATTTTCCATACATATTACTTTGAGTTATTTGATTTCATTTGCCTGTTTAATTATTGGGGCTAGGGATGCTAAGTTGAAGACGATTGGATAACATCACTTTCTCCATGGCACCAGTAATTAAGCAGCCATAAAAGAAAAAGAGGAAACATAAACAGTGAGATCAGTGAAGTAATTGACAACCCTGCCCCCTCCTCAGTTGCCAGTGCTTTCTGTTTGACATATTATGCTGCAAATCTCATTAGGCACAGAAACTCAATTTTTCTGAGCCTTGGGGTCTTCCTTCTTTTCTTTCAAACATCCTCTTAGTAAAGAATCTGAGACTCATTCATTTTTGATTCCCGAGGTGAATTTACTGTCAAGCTCATAATGTTTGAATTTCAGGTCCCTTCTGTTGCACAGCCCCCTCCCCCCAAATCCTTTCCCTAATTTTTGTTAATAATTGTGTATTAGTTTTCTTAAAGAGAGTTGCAGGTCTCACAAAACCTGAATCAGCCCCCACTCATACAGTTTAATCTGGCAGCCCCTCCAAAGGTCTGGCATTTTCACAGAGCCCAACGCTTTAAAATAAAGAGATGAAATTGTCATAACTGAATTTCAGGTATGCGGCAACGAGGAACAAAAAAACCATTCCAGAATGTGAAAGCACATATTTCTGCATCTATACAGTAATATATCAGTGGACTGAATTTATATAGTGGTCTTCTGAATTGTTCTCCTTTGTCTTCTGTTGGATGACTAGGCCTTCTTATGTACAAAATTGGCAAATAATAATAACAGTAATGACAAGTATAGTTAATAATCATTGAACACATAATAAATACCAGCAACTTTGCTAAACTATGGCTTCCACTACAAAATTTAAGAAAAGTAACCAAAGAAGTTTCCTGAACATCAGATATGAATCAGAATGTAAAGAAGAATTCAGGTCTGGACGTAGCTTGTGGGTTCAAAAAATGCAAGAGAACAGATTTTTATTTATTTATTTTTTATTGAAGTATATTTGACTTACAATGTTGTGTTAATTACTGCCATACAGCAAAGTGATTCAGTTATACATATATATATATATATATACATTCTTTTTTTTAATATTCCTTTCCATTTTCATTTATTATAGGATATTGAACTGTGCCATACAGTAGGACCTTACTGCTTATCCATTCCATATATAAAAGCCTACATCTGCTAACCCTGACCTCCCACTCCATCCGTCCCCCAGCACCCCTCCCCCTTGGCAACCACCAGTCTGTTCTCGACGTCTGTGGTTCTGTTTCTGTTTCATAGATAGGTTCATTTGTGTCATATATTAGATTCCACATGTAAGTGAAATCATATGGTATTCATCTTTCTCTTTCTGACTTACTTCACTTGATATGATAATCTCTAGTTGCACCCATGTTGTTGCAAATGGCATCATTTCTTTTTTATGGCTGAGTAGTATTCCATTGTATATATGTACCACATTTGCTTTATCCATTTATCTGTTGATGGACATTTATGTTGTTTCCATGTCTGGCTATTGTGAATAGTGCTGCTAGGAACATAGGGGTGCATGTATGTTTTTGAATTATATTTTTTGTCTGGATATATGCCCAGGAGTGAGATTGCTGGATCATATGGTAATTCTATTTTTAGTTTTCTGAGCAACCTCCACACTGTTTTCCACAGTGGCTGCACCAACTTACATTCCCACCAACAGTGTAGGAGGGTTCCCTTTTCTCTGCATCCTCTCCAGCATTTGTTATTTCTAGAGTTCTTAATGATGGCCATTCTGACTGATGTGAGGTGGTACCTCATTGTAGTTTTGATTTGCATTTCTCTAATAATTAGTGATATTGAGCATCTTTTCATGTGCCTATTGGCCATCTGTATGTCTTCTTTGGAGAAATGTCTGTTTAGGTCTTCTGGCCATTTTTGGATAGGGTTGTTTGAGTTTTTGTTATTGAGTTGTATGATCTGTTTGTATATTTTGGAAATTAAGTCCTTGTCAGTTGCAATAGGTTGTTTCTTCATTTCATTTATGGTTTCTTTGCTGTGCAAAAGCTTGTAAGATTGGGTTGTTTATTTTTGTTTTTATTTCTATTGCCTTGGGAGACTGACCCAAGAAAACATTGGTGCAATTTATGTCAGAGAATGTTTTGCCTATGAGAACAGATTTTAAAAAAAATTTAAGATACTAGGAAACACTAGTCAATATTTTTAGCCAAATTTTTTTTTAAAATTAAAAATAAGTAACCAATCTCTTTTTACCCCTTAAATTACCACATTTCAGGACATGACAAGACCAAAGAATCACAGAATCATCCAACGGGAAGCCCTGGAATTATCAGTTCCGTTCCTCATTTATTTTGTGAAGATCCTCTCTACCATCTTGACAGAGAGACCACCTAGCTTCAGCTAGTTCTACTATTGTAAAAATTTACATTATTTTCAGCCAAATCTGTCTCTCTCTGGCAGAGTCAGCAAACTATAGCCCTAAGGCCAAATTCTGTCCAACTGCAGAATTTGGCAGTTGTGTGTATGACCTGCAAGTTAAGAATGGATATCATACTTTTAAATAGTTGAGAAAAATCAAAGGAATAATAATATTTAATGACACAAGACAGTTATACAAAATTCAGACTTGTGTCTTTAAATAAAATTTTATTAGGACACAGCCATGCCCATTGTCTGTTTATTCACAATGGCTGCTTGCAGGCTGCAATGGCAGACATGAGTAGCTGTAACAGAGACATAATGGCCCACAAAATCTAAAATATTTACTGTCTGGCCTTTTATAGAAAAAGTTTCTTGATTCCCTAGGAACCACACAAAATACATTTGTTATCTTTTTCTCTGATAGAACAACAAATATTTCAGACTCCTCTCTCTGGCTCTCCCTTTCTCTTTCTTTTAAAATTGGAAAATATCTTTATTTTGCCTTCACAATTTTTTCTTAATTGAGATAATTATAGGTTTGCATGCAGTTGTATGAAATAATATGAGATCCCTTGTATATTTTTCTGTTTTCCCCAATGGTTACATTTTGCAACACTATAGTATAATGTGACCCAAAATATTGACAGTGATACCATCCACTGATCTTATTTAGATTTCCTCAGTTTTATTTATACTCATTTGTGTGTGTGTATAAATTCCATACAATTACTGTCACTTGTAATCACAAGTTCAGAAAACATATTATTCCTGTGTTTTTCTCTGGAAAAAATTAGTTGTCTGCACTAAATGACTGAGCAATGATTCAAAATAAAAAATAAAATTCCAAAATTAGAAAATTATATGCTATAAGGGCTGTGTGACACATACCCATATTACTTTATTTTCCTCAATTGCTTACTTCTGTTTTGGTAGACCAAACCAACAGTTGTGATCTTTACTAGGTCTACACCTTAAATTCATAAGAAACGTGATCATGTTCAACAGGATTTATAAAATATAATCTAAACCTTTTTTAGCATCTCGTTTATTAAGCCTTTTTTACTTTTCATTAATCACAGTCTTCATACTGCTCATCATTATTTTTTTCTAATTTATCATTCACTTTAACTCTATTACATTGATTTAAAAAAAATTTTATTTTGAAATAGCTGTAGACTTACAAAAAAACTTGTGCAAATAGAAGAATTCCTTCATCTTCCTCACCCTGCTTCCATTAATGATGACACCTTACATAACCAATGCACAGTGATCAAAATGAATAAATTAGTATCCAAATGATACTATTAACTAATATATAGACATTCAAATTTTGCCAGTTTTTCCACTAATGTTTATATTTCTGTTCCAGGATTGGATCCAGCCTCCCACATTACCCTTAGTTATTATTTAATCTATCCTTAATTCCAGTTAGAAGAGTAGAACAGTTCCTCAGTTAAAAAAAAAAAAACAAAAAACTTTTTTTTTTTTAATTGTTGTTCTTCAAGAAGATTACTTTTGAAGAGTACTGGTTAGTTATTGTTTTTAACTCCAACAGGAAGCTCCGTGAGGTCAACCAGAATGAATACAGAAAAAAATCATCTTATTTCGAAAAATATGAAAGTGAGACCCATCTAGTGGACAAAATATTGTATCACACAATAACCAAATTCTACTCTATCTTTCTGCATGAATATATAAATATATAGGTACACACACATATAATTTAAAGTGTAAGTCAATCAAATATTTTCTTCTTGGATTTTCTCCTGAAACAAAAATTTTCATAAATAAATTTATAGTCCAATATTATCTATCTTATGAAAGCACACATCCAGAAAATTCTACAGATTGTTTTGAAAATATGAATCTCAACTCTTATTTACTTATTTGTCCAAACAAAGCAGAAATAATTAATTGAGGAAGAATTTACTTATCTATGTGTGTTCCTAGTGTCTTCCAGGTAATGGACTTTTACAGTTTTGGAAATTACACTGAATAAAGGTCCTGGCATTTTGCATATATTTTCATAACTTTGCATCACTCTGTGGCAAATAGAATTAATTTCTGCCCGATGGCCAATCTCAAACAATGAAGGAAAACTACCAGGAATAAATCAAACTGTTTTTATTACAGATAACTAGCCTTCCGAGTGAAATGGAACCTATTCATAATTATTTTGGTAAAGTGATTTGAATTCCTCTGTTAAAGGGGGCAAGTAGATCGAGCTAATCCTTTTCTGAAGTATGGAAGCTATATATTTCCTTCTTTTGAACTGAGCACCTTTTGGTAGACAAGTGATAGCTGAAAGGAAGAGAATATTTCATTTTAAGACATAGGTTCTGAAAATTTTCAATAGATGCAACTACCTTAACGATGGGTTAAGGGAAGGAAGTCGTGAAACCTAAACAAAGAGCACAAATGGAATTGGAAGCCATTCAAGTCAAAATCAGAGAAGAATAAAAAAGAATTTTGTAAATAGATAAAATTTTCCCTTCAGCTAAACAGTGAAGTACACTTTCTGGTTTCATTTACATTTATATTTACCCAAAGTAGTTTTCTGTCATGAAAAACAATTTTTTCCTTTTTCAGTGAAATCTGTAAAATGTAAACTGTTAGATATCTGTAGGCTCTTCTAGAATGCACAGCTGGAAAAACAAGGATAATTAAACCCTCAAATGGTTTGGGTCCATTTCAAGGTTTTGTTCTGGGCTTTATGAACGAACCAAAAAGTTGCCCTTGGCCTCTAAATTTGGGAATAACAATTTAAAACCTTCAAATACATAAGTGTTTCATTGGTTCATATTTTATATAGAATTTTTCCATTTAAAATTTTTAATATTTATCAACTTTAATAAGGGACTAGAATTATATATGTGTCTGAATATTGATAATATTTGGTTCCACTTCTATTAAAATGACATTTTTTCCTGAGCCTGGACATTGCCTACAATCATATCTTTAGGTACATTATTTTATCTGGAAGTTGATAATTTTTAGTTTAATATTCCCACTGCAGTTAAAAATTAATGTTTCAATATATTTAACATTTTCATTGTACCAAGATGGTATAAAAAAGAATCTTTAAGCATAAACACTCATATGGTAATAATACAAAAAAATGATATTATCTTTTGTAACCAGGTAAGTCAAACCTGGCAACTGGTGCTTGGCAGTTACAAAGACCCACAAAATTATTCTTGCAAATGATGATGAGTAACTGAACCCAAAGTGACCCCTGGCACAACAGGCTAATAAGTTAGTCAAAGAAAGAATTACTAGCAATTATGTTTTCTGATTGCCTACAAGCAGATAACAAAATCTGTGGTTGTGTAGTCTCATGTATGTCTGTTTTCTTAGCTAGCTTCTTGGTCTGGCCCATTGAAGCACCAATGATAAAAATTTTACTTTTTACTTCAGAATCAGAGTATATGTTCAGCCTTAAATATCTTCTTGCCTTTACCTTATGTTAGCTTATGACTCTAACTTCTGTAATGTGTATAAGGTTAATGTGCAGAAATCAACTGTTAAGAATTTACCACTACTGTGAGCCTTTCAGGAAGCATATTTTCATAGATTTGGGAGGAAATGGGCAAACCAAAATGAGAAAGGAAGACTTGATGAGATGAGAGAAGAAATGTGATGTCCAAAGACCAATTTCTTTCCACTTCATCATTTGGCCTATAGCAGCATTGGTAGGAATTAGTAGTTTCAGATCCTGCCACTTGTCTCTGCCTAATATCCTGACTGGGATATGGGACAGAATAATATTGTTAAGATATTAACTATGCCTCATTTTCTTTTTCCCCACCTGTATTTATTATTTCCCTTCCTCCTGACTCCAGCAGATAGACCTTACCATGTTTATCTCTTCCAGGCGAGAAGAGTTAAAACAAAACCACAATGCCCACAACAGCCACAACAACAATCAAAACAAAAGAGAATGTTTGAGCTTTTTTTTTGGCCTTGGTCTTCAGATATTTAAGGCCTTGGGAGAATGAATAAGATTCAAGACATAAAGATATATGAAGGAAAAATAATTATCTTTCCCACCAACTCTCCCAACAGTAGGGATGAGAGATGGAGAAGACTGTATAAGAACAAAGGTTGGGAGGGACATGGGGAATGGAGAGAGATTGATAGTGTGCCTTACGTCTATGGGTGGAGTCCTGAGAGGTTGACCTCAAGGCCTCAAAGACATAGACATCATTGCAGCAATTCTGTAACATGTCATGGGAGCATCATTATAATAGCAAATAACAAACCCACTAGAAGGGGCCATGGGAATAGGAATATCAGTATTGAGTTTAATGGTCTGATGTCCAAGGACCACAGGCAGCAAGGCATGAATAGAATTGTTAAAGATGTGGTTCCTCACCCCCTAAGCACTTGGAATTATTTAAGTCTCCCAAAACTTAAACCCAAGCCCAGGGAAAGGGTCAGGGAGACTAAATGGACTTAAAACAATTTTCTCCTGCCCTGATAAGATGAATGTTCAAAATAAGCTTAATTTTGTTATAAAAAAGTAAAGTGTATTCCTTATACACTGAGTTCTTGCACACTTACTGATATTCACATCTGCTATTAACACGTAGGAAGCAGACTCCTTGCAGTGAAGGAAGGCTTCACACTATTGGCAAAGGTAGCAACATTAGAGCAAAGTTTGAAAGATCAGTAGGAACGTGCCAGGTGAATAATGGATGAGGGGCATGTAGGTAAAGGGAGAGTACACACAATGCTGTGAAAGGAAGAGAGAGAATTGTGTGTCTGAGTAAGAGATAACTTATGGAGCACAGGCACCTAGGAATTAGTGGCCAGAGAGCTGTGAGGATGGAAAAGCAGACACAGCTGGAACATTAAAGTCCCTGCTAAGAAGTGTTGGTTTAGTCCTAAAGTTGATAAGGACCTATTAAAATATTTTAAACAGAGTCATAGCATGAACGACTCTGTGATTTGTATAAAGTTAACTCAGGAGGCGTGTGTAGGATTCTGTGAAAGGTGGCGAGAATAAAGGCAGACAGATCCGTTAGGAAGCTGATGAGAAATTATTACGGTTTAAACTGTAGGAGTGGTGATAGAAGACAGTTGAGATTTACTCGGCATGTATAATTGATGGGACTTGGCAAATTAGACACTAGTTATGAGGGAGAGGTTTATGATAGCTCCAAGTTTCTGAATGGAATGTTAGTATAATTAATCAAGCAAGATAAGGAATATGAGGAGGAGATATGTAGAGATGACCAGTTGACTTATTGGAGAGAGATTTTTGGATTTCTGGAAGAATTTCTGGAGTAAAAACAGATTAGGGAAATTCCATGACCACAAAGCGTGGTTTGTGTAAATTTGTACAGATTTTTCCAATATTTGTGGTCTTTACCATGCCTTCCCTACCTCTCCGTCACCTTCCTTCTTCAACCCTGAATCAGATAACAGATCTTGTATTTCCGGTGCTGCTCAAATTTGATGCCCCTTGTGCTTCTCTTTGACTTGAAATTTGGTCCCAATCTGCCTTTCATAGCATTTTCCCTCTATTGATTAAATTTTTGAATCTTGACCATAATCCTCTTGCCTCAGGATGATTTGAAATGACCTTGTCTTGCTTTATGGCAAGAAATAGGCCATGAACCATTCCAGCAAAACAGGAAAATAACAGACTAGGAAGCATATAGTTCCATACACTATAGACTGAAAATCACCTTGCCAATGGATCAAGCTGGCATTCATTCACCATCTGAAGAGGTGACAGCCACGTAGGATCAGTGAATTGTCATATATATCAATTGCTTCAACTCTTATAATAATGGATAATATATATGAAGTGATTTCTTCATTCCAGGCTCATATTTTAAGTGCTTTACATATATTAATTCATTTAGTCCTCTGCTTCAACCCTATGAAATAGTTACTATTATTATCCCTATTCTACAGATGAAGAATCTGAGATAAAGAAAAATGAAATTGATCAATGTTACACAGTAATGTAGATTCAAACCCAAGCAGTCTAGCTCCAGAGACTTTACACACTTACTTAATACATAGTACCCATTTGTGTTAGCTTTCTATTGCTACTGCAACACATTACTACAAACTTAATGGCTTAAAATAACACAGATCTATTATCTTCCAGTTCTTGAGGTCAGAAGTACAAATGGATCACGGCAGACCTCTGAAGGTCAGCATTTCAAAAGGGTCTAAAATCAAGTGCTGTGCTCCTTCTGAAGACTCTAGGGACGAATCTGTTTCTTACCTTTTCTAGCTTCTAGAAACAATGTGCCTTCTTTGGCTTGTAACCTTCTTCTTCATCTTTGAAGTCAGCGTGCAACATCATCAAATCTCTTTCAAAATCTGCTTCCATGATTATATCTCCTTCTCTTACTCTGATCCTGCCAAATCCCTCTTACAAGGATACTTGTGATTGAATTGGGCCCACTCAGATAATCCAACATAATCTCCTTACCTTGAGATCTTTAATTGTATCACATCTGCAGAGTCCTTTTTCCACATAGGCAACACATTCACAAGTTTCAGGGATTAGGATGTGTACCTCTTTGGGGAACACTATTCTTTCTACATATCATCCTTGATATTTCATAGATAATGTGGATATCTTCTCCCTAGGAGATCTCAATATTAACCTTCTAATTTTATGTAATTATTTGATATAAAAATAACATCCTTCTCCCCCATACACAAACACATATGCACACACACACACACACATTTGCCCACTCATACCACATAATTTTCCATTGTGGAGAAAGAAGGTTGCATTAAACACATGAAACGATATTATGGATGAGACCTGGTACCCCATAATGGTCAAGACCTATACTCTCGCCTAGACATCTAAGGAGCACCAGAAAATTTAATCAGCAACCAGTATGGAGAACCAACTTCTTCCATTGTTTATCTGCATGCATTTATATCATACCAGAACCCTGATAGATGCTTTGGGTAATGTATCTAATATTACACTACTCTTTATTTTTCCAAAGAAATTAAAGTGGTAAATCCCCATTGAAACTGGGTTGTAATCATAATTTTCAATTCTTTTCACGCTAATATATTCTAACCAAACATGTAGGAAGATATCAAATAAGTAATGGTTCAGAGTTACCTATGTTTCATTCCAGAATCCTTACACTTGAGTCAAAGTTAAAAAGGTATGTCAGGAATCACCTCATAATCTTTTTGCGTGGCATGAAGTTACAGTCTCTAGTGGGAGAACCGTTGAGAGGAGATCAAGGTCATGGATTCCTTGGCCTTTTATAATAGACTAAGCACTTAGCTGCCATTTGACTTAATAAATCCTTCATAGTCTTATTACATTCCCAGATGACCTACAATATAGAATTATACATTTAAAAAAAGTGAATAAATATCAGATATTTTAGTGAGCATTGTTTTAACTTTTGCCTCTATTTTCAGAACATTTATAGAAGATTCAAGTGCTAAATCTGAATCTACCTTTGAGTCATTATTCTGGTTGGAGCCAGTCCTGGGTTAAAGACCTTGAATGGTCTTTAGTCCCAAACTTTCCATTTATCACTCCGGAGGGTTTTCATTCTTCCCATGTACATATTACCTGTAGTCTCCAGAAACGAGTAGAGACAATCTCCTTTCTTCCTTTTTGTGTTCTTTGTGTTGTTAGAATAAAAATAGGGAGTTTTTGTAACTGAGCTATATCTTGTTCATGTCTATTAAACTGGCAAATTCGTACAATTCCATGTTATTTTTCATTCTGCTTCCTAGAATCTACTTACCTATTTTGAAATATTTAGAAAATTATTCTTTTTTATAGATTGACAATTCTTATATATATATATTCATTGCTAAATACTTAGAAAAACAAACTGTTAAAATTGAAACTTTTATATTGTTATGGTACAGCCAGTTTTCTACATTCCTGTGAAAAACAGGTAATGCATATTAGCTAAACGAAGACCAACTTCCTAAACTTCCCTTTGATATAAAACACTTGGGTAATAGGCAAATCATCTTTTCTCTTTCTTCCCAAACTGCTTAGATTTAAAGGTATATCTTAAATCCAACTAAGAAAATAAGTTTCTTTCCTTTGAGAAGAAGAATGTACTGGGCATTGTATTGACTGTTTATGTCTGGATTTAGAGAATAAGGCAAATTGACTACTATGATTGGCAGAAATGACTCTCTTTAAGTTCTTGCTTTTCTTCCAAGAGGTAACAAAACCTAATCCTAGAAATACAGCATATTTGTTTTAGCTGAAATGGTGGCCTAGTGGTTCCTGGCCTTTTATAAACTTCCTTGTCCTACTTGCCCAAACTCAGATGTGTGAACAGGAAAGATTGTGAGCACTGCAAGTTAGTGTACATGTGACCAGATTCTCATTAGATGCTTGTTGACTGAGTTGCTAGCTGGAGTAAGACCTGGCACTGAGAATGTGGTCTGGGAAAGGATTCGGGGTAGGGGAGAGGATGGTTAGGGAGGCAACACAGAGAGCTAATGGAAAGTATGCTGCTTAGAGCAGAGCAAAACCTCAGACTGATTCTGGATTTATGGTCTAAGTAGGAGGAAGAGCAGGAGAGAGTTACGATATATTTTTTTTTTCCTTAGAAGAGGAATTCCTCATTGCAAAACTGGACCACAATTGGCACTAACAGAAAATAATTGGACTTAAGGATCAAGAGAACTTCATTTTAACAAATCTGAAACCTGTTGTGATATAAGCTAGAGTAAAACTCTTCACCAACATTGTGAATGGCTCTTACTTTGTGCAGAGCTGCATGTAGACTAGTTCCCTGGAAGAACATTCCCAAGTCCTCAGGACCATGTCGGTGCCTGTCTATTTGACAATAAGTACTTGGCACCACAAAATTCAGGGCATCAAATTCTCCATCATTAAAATGAAGAGGTTGAAATGAAATGGGTCTAAAGTTGTTCACAAATTGTTTGTTGAAAAACTGAATAAATGTGAATTAATCCTGAAATCCTATTTAATCAGTAGTTTAACAGAGAAAGTGTTCTTTCAGTCATTCACTCCACAAAGATTCGTTAAGCAACTATCATGCAGCAGACATATTAGCAGGCAGTGGAGACATATTGATTGGTCCCAAACAAGGAGATCCTCTCAGTTATTATAAAAATCAAAATTTTATATTAACGTGTTTTGGAAGGACCCCTGTGAAGAGAAGTTTAGCAGATGTGTAGGTGTAACATCCGTCTTCCTGCTTGAGCAGCCAGACTCCAGACACTGCCCCCATCCTGAAGAGCTACTTTATTGCTTTTGGGCCAGGTAACCAAAAACGATAAAGTTTGTGATAATTTAGAAGTATGGATCTGTTAAAACAATTTATATGCTTTTCCCTGTAGAAATCCTGGACTAGAATAAACTGAATATTTTTAATTCTTCTTACCTGCATTTCTCCAGTATGTGACTGTGGATTTTTGCTAGTTTATTTACAGGAAAAAAAATGTATTTTTTCACATGACTTGTAAAAGTCCTTTTATAGGACTATTTTTTCAAGGTAGCTGTTGTACCACAGCTGGGACTTAGCTCTATTTTAAGAGGAAATGAGAGTTTTCTCTGTTCAGTAGCAAAACAAAAACATCTAGGTGCTGTCACCCTGGCAGATTATCCTGGAATAGCGTAAAATGATAAAATAATAACATACGAGTGTGGAATATTTGAGGAGATATGTTTGGCAACAACGGATGCACATGTTGTCTGGTACCTTAACTTCCCTTCAAGATTTGTAAACATAGCTTCTCTCATCATTTTGGGTTTAGGGGTGATTTTACCATAACCACAAGCTTCTGGATTTGTCTTGTACCCCAAAGAGTTGCCTTTGCTCTGCTATCCTCATTTAGCACAAACCAGGAGGGATTGCAAAGTACTGCTCATTACTTTTTTTGGCTCATCTTGGAACTTCATAGGGAATAGCAACACTCCTGAGCCAAGAAGCCCAGCCTACACAAAAGGTCAACCCCAGGAGGGGTGTGGTGCCCAGTGTTTCAGTCTTTATAGTCCACAAGTGAAATGGCCAACACTCTGACACAAAGAACAAGTGTGGCTGTACGTTAATGCTTTTTCCATCAAGGGAAAAAGATCAAGGGCGATCTTGTCAAACTCTCCCCTAGTCTCTAGAAAGATACTTTTAAGAGGAGAGAGAGAGTGAGAAAGAGACTGTCTATGTCTATGTCTTCATGTGATGAGTGTTTGGGGAAGTATTTGGGGAGCATTTAGTAAAGTGTTAAGAATGTGAATGAAGAAAAGACATCTGGAGAGTATGTGTCTTAATACATCTTAAGCAAAATGAATTCTGTCAGTCTTTATATTTTCATTAAAATCAATTGAATGAACATTTCTTAAGTGAATTAATCCTGAAAATCAAGATGATTTACCATCTCTGTGGGCTGACATAGAATAGTGAAAAGAATGAATGGCTTTTCATGAGTGCCGTATAAAGATTTTCTTTCTAGTAGTCCAGGATCTTGGGCCATAGCAGTTTGACTTATCACAGTTAGGAAAATTGGTCAAAACATTTTTTTAAAAGAATTAAATTATAAAATCTTAGGTGAGTTTAAAGATAAAAGTAGTGTATCATGAAATAGAAATGATAACTATAATTTGTAGAACTTAATATATTATATATTATGTAAAGTTCTTTATTCAATCATTGATCCATTTTATTTATTCAATGTTTATCCAATCATTGACTCGATAAACATTAGACAAGTCTCCTCTGTGTAAAGCCTGATGGGCACTGGAGCTACAGAATGAACAAAACAACAAAATGCCTTTTTGGAACTTGTAGTTCTGGAATTAAATGTCACATCCCATTTTTCTCTCATGACAAATGTATGAGGAGATAATATCAATACCCACATTTGTAAACATGGAACTGGAGGCTTCAAGAAGGTAAATAATTTTCCAAGGATATCCAGCTGGTTGGCTGACCACCGAGAGTTTGAACTCAGTTTGTCAAATCACAAGTCTGTTCTTACGATCTCAAGACTCCTTAAATAGTCTATGAAAAATCAGTGTGACTCAGATTTAAGATGAAAATAAGATTGCTTTGTCTCTAATTAGCATGAAGAAAAGTGGAAATCTGAAGTGTTTTGAAGAAATATTGACCGTCAAGAACTAATAGTAATTTCATTCTCCGGCTATACAGAGTCTAGGCAGAAAAAGAAAAAGTTTTACAATGGATGGCAAGAGAGGATGTGACTGACTGATAAGTAACTAAAGGATTTTCCTCTAGAAAAATGTATTTTTTTAAAATAAAATTTAAACTAAACTGCTAATTAATTTGATATTATAAATTTTCTGAATAAAATTGAAAACTATCAGCCATCTTTGATTATTCAGTCTATTCAATAACTGGTCTCTAAAATTAAAAACATATGGATGCCTGAAGTTTTAAAATATTTGTTTGGATTATTTTAACATTGGTCTAAATTTCTGTTGAAAGCTTTAAAGTTGGAAAAATATATTTTAAACATTTCTGTAATATTAAAAAAACCTTACCATATAACTTATGAAATTGTGAGAATGTATCACAGAAGAAAAGGGAAAAATTAGCCATTTTCATGGAAAGAGGAATGACTTGGAAAATAATACATACAAACATTGCATATTTAGTAAAATTGAGTCCATGTGCAACACTGTTTTCCAAAATATAGAAACTAAACCATCTTTTCTGAATATAAATTAAATGCAGAAGAGGAAAATAATTCCCATTCTACCCCATTTCTCTTTATGGTTTGTATAAAACCAATTTTGAAGTCTTTTTATTTTATTGTAATTGCTTACTGACATTAAATAGAAGCACTTTTAATGTTTCAAGTGTTGTTGATAGTTTTAAAATAACCTTTATACATTACATACTAACATAATAGATTTTTTTGAAACCAGAACTTTTATGGCCTGACATTAGACTTGTAATCAAAGTTTGTTTATTCTCTTAAATGAGCTAGAATCATGAACTGTAAGGGTTGAAATCAGTCAGGAAAGGGTATGCTATACTGTGGTAATAACTCCCAAATCTGAGAAACAAAAGTTTTTCACTCATGCTATTTGTCCAACACAGGCCATATCACGGTGCATGGTTCCATTTCAATCCGTGCTTCCAGTCATTACAAGTAAGGAAGGGAGAAGTGCGAATTGGGCATTGCAATGTCTTAAACTGAGAAGGAGTATATGTCATTTCCACTAAGTCAGTTGACCATGTCATACTTCAGCCTAAAATGGGCCTGCTAAGTGGAGGAGGAGAATATTTATAAACAGCCCTAATGACTATAATGAAAGATCTATAGAAAGAATTTTTGAGATCTTCTAGTTTATACCCATTTTCCAGTTATGGAAACTTATTCCTAGCAAAAGGAAGAAGTTTGCTCAAAAATCATAACCTAATTTATTAAAACAATGGTTATAACCAAGAGTTTCTTTTATTTCTTCTAAAGATATGTACTGAATAGCCTCTATGTGCCAACTGTGGGTTAGGATCTTGGAGTTAAAAGAGAATAAGGATGAGTTATTGAAATAATTTTTACAGAAGAGGTGACTTCAGAATAACATCTTGGAGTAAAAGTAAAGATTCATAAGAAAAATAGGAGAGAAAAAAACCTTTAGGCAGACAGAAGAGAATCAGAAGAGAGATATGAAACAGCAGTGTGTTTTCACTGAACCATAAATAAGTTGTTAGTATGGATGGGTCATAAGGTACAAATGAGGGTGTGGTCCACCAGAAAATAAGAAGGAACCTAATACCAGGGACATACTAAGGAGTTTGAATGTATTCAGGGATCTGTTAGGGGGAGGGGGAATCTTCTGACTTCCAATCCAACATTATTTCAAAACTCTGTTTGACTATAAAATACAGCATATAAATTCATTACTCAAATCTTCCCAAGGGAGAAGGATTTCAGGGGCTGTATTCAGGGGTCATTTGCATGTGTTCACGACAAGAGAAGTGGGGTTGAATCACCATCTTCCATGACTAGATTTTCTGGTGTTTCACAGCCTGGGAGACCTAATAAGTGATTCAGAAGGTCAGCAAGGATAGGTCCCAGATTCCCAGTCCCCAGAAAGGATTCAGCAGGGTGGGAGTGGACACCCCTGAGATTATCCCGCAAGCTTCACAGGCTCTGCTGCATCCCAGAGCCAGAGGAAAGCCCGGCGTGCCCTTCATATATGCTTAGGAGGTTTCTCTGCCCCACAGCAATCAGCGCTTGATGACAAAAGGGAGCTTCATTTTCCTCAGCAGGGTCTGAACTCTGCTAGGTTACAGAATTTAGCAGCACCCTAAAAGGAGACTCTCCTTATTTCACCTTGTATCCCACCCAACGTCACACCTGGGAAGATGTCGTTGATTTTCTTGACAAATGCAGGAAATAACTACACAGAAAAATGTTAAAGTCAGAGAAGCAGGAAAATTGTTTCAAAGACAGCATTAGTGAATCTGACTACACAGATCAATATTCAGAAAAGTACGGCTCATGTCTTTGGTTTTTTCAGACCTGTAACTTTCCTTATGGTAGGGGTTTTTATGTATTTGATGATAAACTATGACTAAGCATGGCTGAAAATTTTAAAAACAAAACCAAAAAGAAACCTTTCTTCAGCAACAAATTACCCTGGACTACAACAAACTTTAATTCTGACCACATGCAAAGCGTGTTGCTTAGAAACCCTGAGCGGAGGGTTTGCCCAGCAACTTCAAATCCCACCAGCTGCCCCTGGGAAGAAACTGACATGGTGACCACAGCATTAAAGAAATACAGAAATGCAAGTCATCCGTAAAGGATAAGAAAAGGAACATAAGTGGGTCTAAACATTTTAGCTTTTGTTTGATGTTTAAGAAACTGTATAAAAGCTGAAGCCCTGACTTTCATTGTTTGGGTCTAAAATTGACGTTCATACGTTCATGAGGGTTATACCCAATGTGTTATGGTTTCTGGCCTCTCTGGTCAAAAACTGTTCACCCGTGATATTAACTTTTAGTAGTCAAGTTGGTATTAGGCTTAAATATGTTTTATTGGTCTATATGTTTCATTGGTCTCACAATCCTATATGTATTAAACTTCCCTGTGATTTCTCATTAGGAATAACTATACAGGTGTAACAATTCCAGATTATGGATTGGATAGAGTGAGATCATCTCTTAGCCAGATTATTGCTGTGTTGTTTGCCTGTTTCACTGTGGTCTAACCAACCCTCAGAGCATAGTTCACACTAATAGAAAATACTTCCTAAAAAGTAGATCTGATCTTGTCACTCTGCTACTTTAATATCATTGATAGTTCGCCACTAAAATCATAATAAAATCTAAACTCTTGGGCTTCCCTGGTGGCACAGTGGTTGAGAGTCTGCCTGTGGATGCAGGGGACACAGGTTCGTGCCCGGGTCCGGGAAGATCCCACATGCCGTGGAGCGGCTAGGCCCGTGAGCCATGGCTGCTGAGCCTGCGCGTCCGGAGCCTGTGCTCCACAACGGGAGAGGCCACAACAGTGAGAGGCCCGCGTACCACAAAAAAAAAAAAAAAAAAAAAAAATCTAAACTCTTTAGTATGGCATACAAAATGCCACTATTGCTTTCCAATAATTCGTTCTACTTCCTCTGTCTTCTGAACAAGCAAAGCGCTTTTAAACCTCTGTAAGTTTGTCCCAGCCCATCCATAGCCCTGGAATGTTCATTCCTCGCCTCTCAATCTGATAAGCATCTACTCATACTTAAAAATTCAGTAAAAATATTCTTTGGGGAAAGCCTTCCTGATTTCCCCCAGAGAAGGATAACTACTCTATTACAAATCCAAAGTTCTAGATCTGGCCAAAGGAGGAGCTTAAAAAATTTTATTAGCTTATGAATTAGAGTCCTTTTCCAGTACATATTTGACTTTCTGATATAAGCAATCTTCTGGTTGTAATTTTAATTTCATTACATGTGAGTTACAATCCTAAAGTAGTGGTAGTCAAAGAAATTTACCAATGCATCCTTATATAAAATCATATCTGTTTGTTAACTCACATTTAAGTTTTGGAACCATGTTCCTTCTAAAGAATTTATGTCCTATCCCCAAATTGATGAAAACAGATTTCAGAATACAAATTTTTCTTTCAAGGAGCATTGTGGTTTATTCCAGGTATAATAGAACCCAATTTTCCATAATTATGTATATGATAGGTTAATTTAATAAACACACATGAGGAATCTACTTTTAGTTAAAAAGAATAACAGACCGAAGGATTATCTGGCAATTTTTATTTTATTTGAATTCTAGGTCTTCATATTTCTCTGATTCACCCCCATTCCCCATCCAGTCTAATAAACACTCTTACTGAACCAACTAAGACGTCTTTCCACAGTTGTGCAAATGAAAATATTAGTTATTAACTTGAGGTGTGTCTTGTTTAGAATGCAAACTACACGAAAATAGGGACCTGGATATGGTATCTTGTTCAAAACTCTATTGTACTTTGCTCAAAATTTGAAATGTGATAGTCTCTTAACAAATATTTATTAAAGGAACAAACACAAATATTGAATGCTTAATACACGTATTAATTTTACCATTTTTAAAAATATTTGACACAAAGTTTTTCCATAAGGGGTTTGTGGATATTTATATAAATAAAAGACATAACAGTAACCAGTGCTACCCTCTCAAACATTCTTTTAAATTTTCCTACAAAAGGATGTATTAAGTACTTATTATTTGTTAAGAACAATATTTGTAGTAAACACTGGACAAACATGGAGATATTTTTTCAATCACCATAAGCAGTGTGGATTTATAATCAGTTTTGCCGACCATGAAGATTTCCAAAGTTTATTTTGTGGCAAAATATCTGCTACTCCAAGTAGTGACACAGTTTTTAAAATGCAGACACATGAAACTCTACCTAAGGAGTATGCAAATATAGACCTTTACAAAGTTCCTTTGTGCGAGGATACATGGATATCTAGCATAAAATAAAACAAAAACACTTATACCCACAACACTGCTAGGAAGGGAAGATTAGGTTCTTGTGTCCTCAGAGAATGGTTTGTTATAGACAATGAGGTCTGAAGACAGAGAAGGAGAGCAAGAAAAGAAAGACAGGGAGAAAGAGAGAGAGAGAGAGACTGTTTTGATCTGAGTAATTAATTGTCTCCCAGACCCATGGAATTTTTATTGAGATATTGATGAATAGGAGATATTTCCATCAGGTTAAAAAAAAGATGGAAGATAGTGACATGACATTCAACATGAAGAAAGAGCATTAATATATTTCTCATTGAAGTACACTGAGGTTCTACCACACTTTTCAAAACCCGGTGATAATGCTTTTAACAAAATAAAAAATATCTGCTCCAATTCTCTCTTCTAAATCGGGGAAGAATTTTATTCTGGAAGAGCATACTTTTGATAACATCTGCAAATGAATTTTTTTTTTCTTTTTGGAGGCTGTGCTCAAGTGCAAATCCAGTCCAGTGGTTAAAATGTCGTGATGTGGGGATGGGTAAAAGCAAGCAAAATCAGCAATATACGCTGCTGTGTTTTTTTCCACTGATACTATCAAACTTAATAGCTTTTCTCTGGTGCATTTTGAAATCTAAAAAAAGTACTTACATTAGAGGCAGCTTTTTAATAGGAAAATTGAGAGGGGAGGTTAGAGTGTAGTTCAACAGGAAAGTGAAAATTGGGACTTTTTTTTCTTTTCCTATTTACAAAAGCATGTTGTTCACATTTTTCTGATATGAAATAATAATAATGATGATGGTGGTGATTGGTTAACATTATGACTGCTTACCCTCTACCTATGATCCTCATGCATTATGCATTTAATATGCGTAGCAACCCTAGAAGTTGATGAAATTATACTTGTGATTTTTTGAGTGAAAATACTCAAGGAGAGAATGGTTAAATACTCAGCCTCTGATCACACAGCTAATAAACAGTCCTGGGATTTGAACTCCAGTCTGACTCAACAGCCTGCAGTGTTGACTCTGTTATTGCCACCACATCAGAGAAGGAGGGCTGCTTATCCCTGTGTGTGCTGAGTGACAAGGTCTCAAGGGCAGTGGTGTGAGGAGGGTAAGAAAGAGTGAGGGAGCTAGAACCAGGGAGATAACATGTGTGGGCTCAGTGTGGGATCCAACCATTTAAAATCTATGTCTCAAACCCACTACTTGGTGAAAGTTATTTAATGCTAAAGGGTTTCATTTGCCTGGAACCCGGGGAGTACCGTTTTCCTAAAAAGAAGGTTGTAAAGGGATCATTGAATGCACCACACCTCGAAGGCCCAACATGTGTGTCATATGATATACTTTAAAATTTCTTCCTTAACATCTTTGAAGCTGATATTTAAACTCTGCACAAGAATCACTTAATCCATCACTGTATCCATGCTACATTTTGTATAGAACTCAAAAATTATTTTAAGTCACCTGACAATTCAATTTAAAGAGAGGGAAATTAAAGTTAATACTTACAAAAAAGATTCAAAAGTAATAACATATCCCCCTCAAAATGGACCTATTTACATTGTGTTCACAAGAGTACAGTAGAAAGCCCTGGGTAGTTTCTTAATATTTAAAGTTACCACTGAAATAAAATGATAAATTTAGTGCAAATCTTTTTAAACTTTTAAGAAATTTTTAAGACCAAAGAAAACTTGGTATTGGAGATGTTTTTGTTACCAGCAGAGGTATCCATTACATTGATCTAAGGACATGAAAATTATATCTAGATTTTTCTCTATGTCATAGAAAGTTCTTAAACGATTAACACATATATTATAGTAGATCCAAGGTTATAACTTAAACAGATTGTGATACTGTAGCACATTTATGAAAATTTAGAATCCATATAGTGGCTAAAAGATCTGAAATTCCTAGGGGGTATCAGAAATTCATTTGCTGTTTCACAAATCCAATGCTGGGTTTTACATTGGGATCTCTGGATTACCATAGTTGGAGAATATTCAGAGCATTCAATGACAAAAGTCTCTGTGTTGTCTCTATAGTTGCCTGGTGTATGTTCAATAGCTGAGATAGTGTTAGATGAGGTGGTATATTATGATGGTTGGAAGTGCAGACTCCGTGTTCTCACATACCTTAGATCATATGTAAGACTTAATACTTGTTAATTATGTGACTCTGAGCAAGTTCTTTATTCTATGCTGTAGTTTCTCCATATGTTCAAAGTGAATGGTTATAGGACCTACTCATTTGATTGTAAGGATGAAATAAAATAATCAACAGCAGCACTTGGTGCTGTGTGTAACTAACAGCACTCAATGGAGAGAAACCATTATTATTTCAAGGAGTATCATAGTGAGTGTTGCCAGACTAAGCAAATAAAAATAAAGGATTCCCGGCTAAACTTGAATTTCAAATAAACCACAGATAAATTTTAGTGTAATTCTGCCCTATGCAATATTGAAAACATACACTAAAATATTATTTATGGTTGAAATTTTATCTGGCAATTCTAATCATAATGCTGATGATAGTAGCTTTCAGTGGTTTTATTTAAACATTTTTGTTTGAATATGGGAATGAAACTATTGACTGAAATTTTTTGAAGTGGCCAAATATTGATACATTTAAATTTATTAATTTTGCTACATAGACTAACCTTCAATCTGAGTGTATTCTTATTCAAGAATAACTAGAAATCATTTATTCAACTAATAGTATAGAAGCTACTAGGTACCTGGTTTTGTTGGTATATTGATGAGACATGCAAACAAGAAGGAAAGAGTCATAGAGATCTAAATTACAAGTCAATAAAAGACTACAAATCAATATGGAACAGATACAGAGAGAAGGTCCATGTACCATGGGCTACAGGTCTTTGAGAAACATCCAGCAAATAATGTTCCAGATATAATTGTTCCATGGGTGGGATGGGTCCACAATGCTGAAGCCCAAACAGGTAGATGATGTGATAATCATACAGATAAATGTAAATTACAACTGTAATAAGTACACTGAAGGTGGGGTAAGTATATGATGCTATAAAAGCATATATTAAGAAGTTTGACTGTGCTTAGAAAAATGAGGAAAGTCTTCTCTGAGGAAGCAATAATAGGATTGAGATCTAAAGAATAAAAAGGAGTTAAGTAGGGAAAGAGAGATAAAAGAATAACATTTTAGGCAGAGAGAATAGCAAGCACAGAGATCCCATGTCAGGAGGGAGCATGATGTTCCAGTGAACCAAAAAGAGGACGACTGTGGCCGGAGTGCTAGAGAGGGAAGGGAAGAGGCTGAAAGGGTAAATAGTGGCTAACCCATCGGGCTTCAAGATGTTAGTATTTATCCTAAGTGCCAATGAAATAATTTAAGTAGACAGAAGGGATGATGGATATGTGTTTTTAAAGGTCATTTGGGCCACTTTGTGGAGAACGGCTTGGAGGAGCCAATGGGAACCCTGAGTGGAATTAGTAAAAAGTTTTCTAAAATAATAGAGTTTAAGATATGTCTTGGAGGGCTTCCCTGGTGGCGCAGTGGTTGAGAGTCCGCCCGCCAATGCAGGGGACACGGGTTCGTGCCCCGGTCCGGGAAGATCCTACATGCCACGGAGCGGCTGGGCCCATGAGCCATGGCTGCTGAGCCTGTGTGTCTGGAGCCTGTGCTCCGTAATGGGAGAGGCCACAACAGTGAGAGGCCCGGGTATTGCAAAAAAAAAAAAAAAAAAAAAAAAAAGATATGTCTTGGAGGATTTAAAATGAAGAGAAAAATGGGGTGCAAAGGAGAAAGAAATATCTGTTGTCAATTCTGGATCAAGGAGTATACCCATGTGATTGGAAGAGAGTGTCCATTCAGTGGAGTATGGTAGGTGTTTGTAATGGCAGAAGTGGCAGAGGAGGGAATTCAAGAGCCAGCAGAAGAACCTTGTGAACAAAGTTGAGTTGGTTAGATTAGCCCTTGAGTAATGAGTTGTTACTGAAGGTTTTTAGTAGAAACATAATATGAGTGTATTGTTATTTTTTTTAAAAAGTCATACAGGATCAAGAATACATAATTTAGGCTAGGGGGTATAAATTGGACACTGTGAGTCTAGTTAAACGTCTACTGTAGTACAATTACTGTGAAGAGGAAGACGTGTGATTTAAAGACTTAGTTTTGGAGAGAATGGCAGTAGGAAGATGATCCAATGATGAAGGATCAAAGAAGAGGTTGGGAATGAAAGGCAGTCATATATCAAGCCCAAGGGAGTAAAGAAAGACGTTCAAAGAAGTGACTTTCAAATGTAACCTGAAGTTAAGTAGTTTCTGAGGTTTATCAGTCAGTTTTGCTCGTTTATGCTGAGGTCACAAACTCAAAGCCTCCATTTTGTACAACAGCAAATGTTGATTTCTCACTCAGGTTATATGCAGGCTGCGGGGTGACTGTGGCTCTGTGCTAGGCATCCTCTTCCCTAGATCCTGGCTTTAGGAGCAGCCCTCCTGAGGACATGTGGTTCTCCTGATAGAGGGAAAAGCATGAGGAAGAATCATGCATTGTTCCTTCAAACTTCTACTCAGAAGCTGTACAGGTGCTTTTGCTCACATTTTATTGACTAAAGAAGTCACACGGAGAACCCTGATATCGAAGGGTGGGTATAATCTACTTACAGTGAGAGGCAGTAAAGAAATGTTTAAATGAAATTAAACATTCATTAGCATTGTGACTCAGCAATCCCACTCCTAGTTACTTACCCAAGAGAAACGCAGACATAAAGCCACACAAATCTGTATGCTAATGTTTATAGCAACTTTATTCCTGATTATCAAGAATGGAAACAATCCAAATAGGTATCAACTAGTGAATGGAGAAACACTCCGGTACATCCATACAACAGAGTAATGAAAACTTTTTATTGCTGGATAGCAATAACAAATCAGCAAACTATTAATGATACATGTAACAACATGGGTGAATATCAAAGGCATTATGCTAAGTGAAAGAAGCCAGATTTAAATGGTTACATACCATATTACTTCATTTACATGACATTCTGGAAAGGACAAAACTGTGGAAAAAGAAAACAGACCAGTGGTTGGCAGAGCCTGGTGGTGGGGGGAGGACACTGACGATAATTAGGAACAAGGACATTTTTGGAGGGATGAAGGGAGTATTCTATATTTTAACTGTGATGGTGGTTACACAACTGTATGTTTGTCAAAACTCAAGAAACTATACTCCTAAAGGGAGAAATTTTATTGTATGCAAATTATGCCTCAATATATGTTAGTTAATAGGAAATCATATTTACTTCCATGAGTTACTTCATACTTAAATTACTTAATACATAATTTAAAAACTAATAGATACCTAAAAATATGTAATCAAATTAACAGAGGCAAAGCAAGCAAAGCATTCATTTATATACAGGTTTTTTTGGAGGGGTATAGTAATTCATGAATTTAGATATAGTTTCTAATAACTGTAACTTAAATATTAAATTTTACAATTAAGAAATGTAATTTTTATTTTCCTTTTAAGGAAATGACTCTCAGCATGTAATGCATATCATGGAGTTTATGGCCTGTGAGCTTTACAAGAGAAGCGGGCTTCGGTAAATAATTATAAAATGCTTTTGAGTCATTTCCATTCCCTAAGAAATACTGCATAATCTAAATAAGAAATGCTGAATTTTAATGGACATAATATTTTAATTTGGTAGTTACACAAAACTGTATTCTGGCAGCTTATAAATTATATGAACATGTGCACATTCAACTGACATGCATTATTCAAGAATGAATAATTGTCCAGAAAGATGAGCAGAGAAAACAGAATGAAATATAATCTCTCTCTCTCTTTCTCATTTCAAGATAGCATAGTAAATAAAGAAAAATAGGTAAAAGATTACGTTGTTATTTCCACTAACGATCCAGTAAACAGTAAAAAATTAGCTATGATAGTATTGGGGGAAAATAGTTCAAATCTTTGTTTCTGTTCAAAAGAGTCTTACATGATTTAAGTAATTCAGTTGAAGAACGGCTAAATTAAGATAAATATCCAGATTAATTTTTAACTAAGTATTTTAAAACAAAACCAAACCAAATCACGTTGATTGCATATAGGTGTTTTCTGGGAGGGGGAGGAGGTTAAGACACTTGTACTGCAATGTATTGGACACTCCCATGTGGTCTGATCTACAAAGGATCTTTTTACATAAAGAGCTTATTGATAATCAAAATTCTTGATCTCCTTTTGTGAATCCCAAGATAGCAGAGTAATGCTATAGTTCTGCATCTTTTGATTGCTAAGGACTGGAGACAGTCAGAGGGGATGCACTTTATGCTGTCTTTATCTTGATTCTGTAATCCTGTGTAGAATTTTGGTGGGAAGAGTCTTATTCTGTTGGAAATCTGAATTGAAATGAGATTCCCTATTGGTGCAGCGTCATGACCCTTCCTGTCTAACCATTCAACATTCCCTAGGCATCTTTAATAAGGAGCATTGCCAACTATTTCATGCCTAATTGTGTGTGCATTACAAAGGCACTGTAGCCTTTTGTCCCCTCACTTTCACTTCTTTAGTCACAAACCTGTTGAGAACCAAAGAAGTTGATAAGAAAGGTATTTAGAGTAATCAAAAATCTACTTTTATCCAAGTACTCAGCTATTCTCTCAGAAAAAAATGATAGCAAAAAACAAGATCAATTTTTATATTCTTTTCAGATTCTTTTCCACTACAGGTTATTATGAGATATTCAATATAGTTTCCTGTGCTATACAGTAGGTCCTTGTTTATCTATTTTATATATAGTAGTGTGTTTATGTTAATCCCAAACTCCTAATGTATCCCCCCATTCTGCTATCCCCTTTGGTAACCATAAGTTGTTTTCTATATCTGTGAGTCTATTTCTGTTTTGTAAAGAAGTTAATTTGTATCATTTTTAAATTCCACATATAAGTGATATCATATGATATTTATCTTTCTCTCTGACTGACTTACTTCACCTAGTATGATAATCTCTAGGTCCATCCATGTTCTGCAAATGGCATTATTTCATTCATTTTTATGGTTGAGTAATATTCCATTGTATAGCTATATACCATATCTTCTTTACCCATTCATCTGTCGATAGACATTTAGTTGTTTCTGCGTCTTACCTATTGTAAATAATGCTGCAGAGAACATTGGGGTGCATGTAAAAAAAATCATTTTTAAAAATAGTGAGCAATTGTATATATTTAAGTGTCTCCAGTCCTGTTTGGCATATTTTGTATATATAGGTTTCATCCTGCCCCCAATTATAGATTCACATTTCTTCCCAATAATAAGTGATGTGTAATCCATCAGCATACAAATATCCTGGCAATTTTTGAGCAATCAACCTCATGGAGTAACCAAATAATGTTCCCTGGGAAGACAGGAATGATGTGTGCAGGTCGTTGCTCTCAGTTACCCCAAGCCTAAGTCAGTAGCAGGCAAGGGAGATATTTCCATCATGTAGTGACTGGACAGTTGGCTGAAGTTGGGTTTCTTGTCCAGTGCAGCTCCTGGACATTAGAATTGTGCTTCTTATAAGATCTTTGTTCCCACCTCCTTGGCCTTGGAGTTTCTAAAAGCAGATCCACAATAAGACCATGCTTAGAGGCATTTGGCCTTTGGTTTCTACAGGGCTCTAACTTTTCCCAACTTCCCAATTTCCCCAAGAATTTTCACCCACACCGTTTTGCTCTCTCATAAATAAATGCACAAATTGTTTTTCTACCTCTTCTTCTCTCATAATAGGTCTTTCAGACTCTTGGAGAGGAACATAGTCATCTGTTAGAACAGACCCTTAAATCCATTAGCAAGTAAAAAGAAATTATTTAGCCTTCCTTAAGAATTGAGGGAACTTTGTCTTAAGAAACCCAATGTTCATGGCTGGCTCAACTCCCACAGGGAAAAGGGGATGCTTCACTTTGTCCTGGGAAGCAGGACCCCCAAAGAAGAGATTGAATGGCTTCATCTAATGTAATGAAAAGGAAGCTTTAATTTTCATATCAAAAACACAAGTTTAAGCTTTATATATTGTTACAAATTAAAGAAGAAAATCTTAATTCACTCAATTTCCTTTTAAATTGTTATTTCATTCTATTTTCCTTTTTTTTTTTCTTCTTTTCCCTTCCCATTGCACATTTACATAGAGTATGTGCTGTAAAGCAGTTCAGAAAAATTATTAAGATCCCAGGTCAAAGGAAAAAATAAAATTAAAGAAAAGCATCTACTGGTTTCCTCTTTCCTCCAAAAAGATGAAAGACTTTTAGAGTTTTTCAAAGGTTGCTATAAAATGTCCAAATACTCACCAAGGTGAGTAGGCAGTAAACTATAGCTGAAAGAATACCTGAATGGAAATATTATACTATTTTAATGATTTGGTCAAGTTTTTCAATTTTTTTTCGTTCTCAGCTTCTTTATCTGAAAATGAAATAAGTCTACTAGATCTTACAATTATAGCAATCTATGAACCTACCCCATCCCCAGCTTTTTCTTACCCTTAGGCATTATAACAGTTTAATGACGTATAAAAATCACTCCTATTTATTGACTCCAGACAAATAAAATGTTTTACTAACAAGATTCAAACCTGCTACCTCTACCCAGCCAACTACACACATGCTTGCACTTGGACAGAATTCTTTAATGTCAGATAATCCCATACCAGGTATTTCACAGTAATGATAAAACAAGGAATAACATATGTAGAGAGAGGGAAATGTACTTGCCTTCATTTATGCATAGGGTACAGTGGTCACCCCTGGCCTCCTGGTTTCTTCTTTTCTCACTATCAAGTCTGCTCTTTTCTTATTTGTTCTTATAAAGATGTGGATGATTGTAGATATGCGAGATATTAGTATTGCAGTGGTATGTACATTTTAAAAGAGAACAGAGATGGAACTCTAACCTCGATATTTCAACTATCAGTTACGGATGAAGGAGATTGCGAGGTCATCACTCTTTGAGACCTGTGAAATCATTCAGTGATGATTCTGCTGGCAGAAAATTCAGTGTGTTGAATGAGACTCTTGGACAAAACAAGAACAGAATGGTGTCCAAAGGTGGCACAAGTCCACGGGAAATATAAGCTGAAAGAATATACTTGTATAAAACATGGAGGAAAAATCAATCTGTCGAGATGTTCATTATGGGGTTATTTGCTAAACAGCCAAAACATGAAAACAACAAATATAGCAACCACAGAAAAGTAGTTTAAATCATTAGCTATTCAGGTAAGAGAATTCAGTCCTTAAAAGTGATGGTTATAAAAGCCAAAGAGTAACATGAGAAAATGTTTTTATATTTAAAAAGTAGTTTTCAAAATTTGATATATACTACCTAAAAATCCATCTCTAGAATGATACAGCAGGAATATTTGTCTGTTTCATTTTGGGCACCCCTATATCCCAGGCCTCTAAAACAGTATCTGGCACATAGTAGGTGCTCAATAAATATGTGTTGTGTGACTTTATTGATGAATCATTTAAAGTAAATATTGGAAGATAATACACAAATTAATGCAACAATGGATTTATATTGGGGTGTGGCATTATGAGTACATATTTTTCCTGATTTTCTGAACTTCTTCCTCTCTTCTCCCACCTTGCTCTCCATATATATTCTATTTATATGCAGTAATACATGTTTTTCAGTCTCCTTCTACCTCAGTACATATCAATTTATGTTTACAATCTGGGCAAAAGAGATAATTTTATGAAGAGGGAAATTAGAAATTTAACAAAAGACAGATTACATTTTTTTTTTAAAAAAATCAAGACATAATATGGTATGTACTTTGTGTAGCTATATTCCTGTCTACACCCAGGGACAGTACATAGCACAGAAATGACTTCTCTCTGTTTCAGTCATGAGCTAGTTTTTCCATTGTACATTTATTCCACAGTTAATAAAACAGCAATTCTACTTGTCTTTAATGTTCTGCCAATGAACATACTGCTAAGAACAATAAGTATAAAATAAATTCTCCTAGTTTTTCAGAGAGAAATTGTCTTTTACCATGAAGTTTGGCCAAGTCAGGCAAATTAAATCTAGACAATAAACCTTCAATTAGACATGTTATAGCACAGACTTATGTGTAGAATCTCTGAGCAGATTGCAGTTACAGAAATCAACAGATATATAACAATATGCATTAGCCTCTGATTTTAGTTGAGTTTTAGTAGCATGTGAAGCCTGGGACAAACTGCACTGTATTCAAACTCAAAATTGCAACCCAGTACATAGCTTGATATATATCATTGCAGATGCTTCTTTTCTGTTTCAAAGTTATTTTTCCATCCATTCACTCAGTTTACTTCCTTAAGAAATGCACTTGCTAGCCATATGATCTTAGATGAGTTGCTAAACTCTTTTGGCTTCAGTTTCCTCATATGTAAAGTGCAGGTAATATTTGTCACTGTCTTATAGTTGCTGGGATTGAGTTAACACGTGCAACGTTTAAAAAGTCCTGTTATATGATAAGACCTCAACAAGTGTTAGCTCCTTTTACTGTGCCCCAGGCACTCTGCTAGTTATTGAAGGTATGGTGATGAAAAAGGATGGGCTTAGTTCTGGTTCATGGCAGCTTGTAATCTAGTGGGTATGTTTATTGGAAGACAATTTTCTATGGACCTCTAGAGTTTCTTCATGGCTTGTCAGCAGAAGCACTGACATCCTTTTGTCCTGATTATCTTTTCAGGGATGTTTATATGGAGAACAACCTTGGAAGATATAGTGTATCCCCCTAGAGCAGAGAGCTGTTCATTTGTTATCCATCATAAAAAGAAAAACAATAAAATAATGCCTCTCTTTGGGACAAAGTGTGGGCAGGCTTGCTTGCAGCCAGTTCTGAACGACTGACATTTCCTAAATTTGAGATTCCTTTTCTGCAACCCATTTCATGTGCATGTGTCACCTAGGTCTTGTCATTCCTCCTTGTAGGAATTGGGGACTCAGTGCAAATTCTGCTATTTTAGATACAGCCATGCTGTGAATAATAAATATCTTTTGTTTCTGATGCAGGACTTCTTTGCCTTCTATTAGCATCCAAGTTAACTTGTTAACTTGCAAGTTGGATAAAATCTCAGATTCTTCACAATTCCTAACAATCATTAGGTGAATTATGAGAAGTGTAAAACATATCTGTATAAACAGAAAAATGCACATATACATATATTCTCGTGTATGTAGAAAAATTGAGGATGGCTAAATGTTATAGGAACATTGTACAGTAGGATGCAGTTTGTAGTTAATTTATTGAATTGACACTAAAAACCTTAGAATTAGAAGCAAACACGAGAATCATGTGATCAAAACTACTAGCTAGGGCTTCCCTGGTGGCGCAGTGGTTGAGAGTCCGCCTGCCGATGCATGGGACACGGGTTCGTGCCCCGGTCCGGGAAGATCCCACATACTGCAGAGCAGCTGGGCCCGTGAGCCATGGCCGCTGAGCCTGCGCGTCCGGAGCCTGCGCTCCGCAACGGGAGAGGCCACAACAGTGAGAGGCCCGCGTACCGCAAAACAAAAAACAAAAAACAAAAAACAAACTACTAGCTAATGCTGAAAGGTTATGCTGATCTTGCCTACTACTTTTTCTCTAGTGCATAATAGAATAACCGGCACATAGTATGTGCTCATTGGATATATTTAATAAATGAATAGGTAACTTATGAATACATTTATTAATAAATGTGTTCTTTTTACTGCTTGCCAATTTCCATAATAGGCAATGGGAAATTTCTTCTGCATGGGAAATCCAGTCCATTGCTAAACGTCTTTCCTTGGAAGTTCTTCCTTACTGTATTAGTTAAGCTTCCTTACTATATTATGTTGTGATGATATAAAAATCACAAAATAGTAGTGAACGGTATTATGTAATAAAAAGTTTATTTCTCTTCTCATACCATCATTCAATATGGATGAGGAAGCTCACCTTCCTAGTGGCTTTCTCTTTCGAGTAATGTGTCAGGAATTGGGGCTCTTCTGTAACATTGTTCCATCTCGGGATATAATGAAAATGGCAGTGTTGTCTCTGGCATACTTAATTTGAACTAAAATTTGATTTCTTAAACTAAGTTCATTGATTCCAATTCCTCCCTTGGAGCAAAACAAAACAACAACAACAGCAACAACAAAAGTTTGTTCTTTTCCACATGATATGATAGACATTCAAATACTGATTTCCCCTTGGTCTCTACTTTTTCTAGCCTAAATTATCATAGTTTCTGTAATCATGTCTCAAATGAAATCATCCTCAGCTACCTTACCATTTTGACTATTTTCCTATGGACATCCCTTAGGTTGTCGATAACATTTAAAGCATATCACTGAGTACTGAATCCATCTGAATATATTCAGATGTTGTCAGACAAACAGATTAGAAAGAGCCTAATTTCCCATGAGTTAAACTCTAGAAAGGCCAGTGCCTCTAGTCTTTCACATTATTTCATGAAATTATGGGACACCAGGAAGGATAATATTTTTCAGTATTAGTGGATGCCGGCCTACCTCATTCCACTTTACCTGGTCACCTCTCCTCCCTTTAGGGCACGAGACTTCAGGCAGGCATTGCCTCAAGGAGGAATAGCAGCTATAGAAACTGGACAACAAAGATATCAAATTCTTGACTTCTAAGCTTTGTAAAAAGCTAGAAACTAGAAGATCAAGTTTTTCCTGACTCCAATAAGAACTCTCTGGGCTAGAAGAAACAGGGAAATGTTGTAGAAGAAGCTAGAACATTAGACACTGGTGAAGACATAGGAGAGCAAGTTTCGGGTGCCCTGTCCACTCTCCTCCCACCCTCACCTTCAAAGTCAGTTCTAGAAAAGGGAGAAAGAGCAACAGAAGTCAGTCATAAGTGCAACTGGAAAAGATAGAATACCCAGGCCCTTGCCCCCTCTCTGGCATGCTGAGAGGCGGCAGACTTCCAGGAATGTCGCCATAGCAGGGGGAATGAGTGGAGATGGCTAAGTGGGTGTCAGGACTGAGAAGCCCAGGCAGCCATGGGCTCCCCTGCATGGCATAGTGCCGCAGATGCACTGCTCCCCTGTCCCTTATCCCAACCCACTCCCAATAGCCTAATATCACTTCAGGCAGGAGTAGAAGCGGAAAATCGAAAGTGGCCAGTTTAATCTGAAATCATTGAATGTATCCAGAAAAAGCTGAAAAAATCCTGAAGTGAATGAATTTACTGGTATCTGACTATTATTACCTTTTCTGCCTTTAGGAGGACCAAAGGCAGAGTTACAATAGGAAATATGTTATGTCTTAACAAAATACAGGCAACACTTTTGCATTTCTAAGGACCCAACTTAAAAGTGTTTTGACAACTATAGATGGTTTGTTGTGAATGGACAAGGTACTGGATTTGGATTTAGAAGATCTAGGTTTAGGTCACCTTCTCTATGTATTTGACCCAGGAGAATTTCTCTCTTAGCAACAGTTTTATCATGAAAAAACATGTACATATTCTAACTTTCTCATAGGCAGAATGAGGATATGAAATGATGTGAATGTCTGGAACATGATTTTGTAATATATAAACTGCCATAGAGAAACACTCCAGTTTGGTGCTTCTCATGTTTAACACACATAGAAATCACCTTGAAGATCTTATCACAGTGCAGTTTCAGATTCAGCAGGTTTGGGCCGAGGCCTGAGGTTTTCTCCTTCTAACAAGCTCCCAGATGATAATGATCCTGCTGGACTACACTTTGAGGAGCAATGCTGTAGTTAATGACTAGGTTTTGCACACTTCCTGAGCTGGAAGTAACAATTAATATTCAATATTGCATCTCACATTGCCCAAGAATAGCTTTATCTCTCCCATCTGTTCATATCAAGTTCTTCATATTTGTAGCATATCTGAAGTTGATTACGTCATGACCTGATTATCAAATGCTCTGAGATTACTTTTAGATTTTTAAAAATATTTGTTATTATCCATAAAGAACATGGTGTGCTTCCAGAGAAAGTATAAACAAACAGTTCAGTCCTTGAGAATTTATGAGATTTAATCCTACAAAGTTGGCAGCAGATATGCCAATATTTCAGTTATTCACTTTTACGAAAGAATAAAATTTATGTCTGGATGCTATAAGTAAGAAAACAGGACAAGTATTAAGGCAGCAGAGGTACTGTTTTATTTTCGTTGGTTTGTGTGTGTCCTTATCTCCTCAAGATTCCAGGTTGATATATACAGGGACAGGTTATCACTCATGCTTTTGTCCCTCTGGTGAAGACCACTGCTATCTAGAGCACAGAATATCATTGTAGGCATTAGAGATGAATGTCGTCTGTTCAACTATACGAAAAAATTGTAGACAAGAGACTGTGGCTTCCTATGGTAGAATGGATAAAATTATTCAGAACTGCCAAAATTACATGTCAACTTTCTTCAATACCCCTTTGAGACAGATTGCCTGGGTGATTACTTAACCACTTGATTTCCTAATCTATTGTGAGGATTAATGAATTATTATATGTAAAGTGCTTAAGACATGCCAGACACATAGCAGGCACTACATAAAGGTTAACTATGATTATTACTGGTGTTATTATTAGTATTATTGCTAATATTACTGTTACTTAATTTCCTTATCTTGGTTTCTGCTATAACTGGATAATTTCAGGAAGTCTATCCCTAACTATACTGCCAGGATGGAGTTGATTTTGCAGTCTCTCTGGACACTAACATATGAAGGATAAACTACTATAATTTATAGTTACTGGAGATGATATATATCTCCTGAAATCTCAGTTGTACTACAGTTTTACTATACTAAAGAGACTGCTTATGTTAAAATCCTTAGAAAATGAAAAAAAAATATTTTCAAAAGTATTACTCATCATACCCAACATTTTGACACTATTTTAAAGAAAATATGAAAATTAAGCTAAAAATAATGAAAGATATATTTTCTAATAGTCACATAAAAAGTCCTTAGCATTTGTGTTCTTCCTATATGGTGTTTAAAGAGACCAAAGCAAGGCCATTTATATATCAACAATCCACAACATTCTCTGATCACAGCAACAGTCATTCAATTCAAATTAACCTAAGCAGGGTTACACTGTACCCACTTTTTGTGCTGTGCGAACCACCAAAGAAATATCTAACTCTTCCTCTTCCCTCATGGAATTTGTCTTTTGAATCTTTTCATGAGGAAGGAAGTTATGATCATTGAAATGATCAGAGCAAAATAAAGAACAACAATAATAATTGCATATAATCAAGTCACCAAATATAAGGTGCAAGCAACACAAATTATAATAGTATAAAGGAATTTTCAAATGTTAAGATATGCTTCCTAAAATAAGTGCTGCTTATAGTCTGCCTTGGAAGTAGGAGGGATTTTGAATATATTCCAGGCATCCGTAGCCACAGGGACAATAATGTGAAGACAACCTCTCCAGTGACCTATCTATACAATAAGAAAGAAGTGGGCAGCTGGGATGCAACTAAATTACTTTTAGGACTTGAAGATGTATGCATATCTTTGGACACATGGAACAAACACAATGCATGACAATCTGGCAAAAAACAAGCAACAAAACAGAGGAGTAATTTTTTTGTTTCATAAAAGCTATTGGCCTTCAATGTGGTCCAAAAAGTTTTCCTTAAATACAAAGACTCTTTTGTGCTTATTAAGAAAAAATTACCTATAAAAATCATGATTTGCCTTCAGTGTTCCAGGTTTACACCTCTTGTCCAAGGGAGAGCGCAGCCTACAGTGTCCCTTTGTGCCCAGTGTTTGTGGGAAGTGGTGGGACACAGCGTTTCCTCTCTGCCTTCTCTCTTCTGAATGATAGCAACATGGGACTTTGGCTTCATTTACCCTAAAATACTTAAATAAAATTAGAAAACTAATGTATTAAAAATGAGAAACAAATTCAAACCAGATTATGCTGGCTGCTGTGATTTATTAGTCCATTTGGTCTTTGTCTGTGGGTTATTAGCCCGGTGGGTTAGAACACAGTGCTAATGATGCCAAGATCAAGGCTTTAGTCCCTCCTGGCCTATTTAGCTTTGTTCCATTCCAAGGACGGAGCTGCACCCATACCAGGCCAGACTTCATGTGAATATATTCCACTTGTCAGAGGCTGACAGAGAGAATGTAGTTAGATTAGCCCAGATCAGCCATTACTACCAGGAAAGCTAGCAAAGCAACAAACAACCAACTCAAAGTACACATTGAACTAATGGTTTGTCATTATCTTCCACGAGAACAAATGATCCTATTTCTCGGTGAAGTACATACTCTGTGCTGATTTGTTGATGCAGGCTAAAAGTGTCTTGGTATCTCTTCATCTCATCTCACTGTTTCCCAACTTGGATTCCTTTATTATTAAATCTTCATAAAATATATAAATAAAGAGTACTATAAAATCTTATAATTCCAGCCAAAATTACTAGAGGAGAAAAAAATTCAACAGACTCTACAGAAAGAGCATGCTGACTGTTTCGGGAATATATTCTAATAGTAAACAGAGGTACTAAGAGAGAGAGTTGCGATGAACCTCCAATGAGTGAGAAATTGGTGAAGCAGGTGATGTTATTTGCTGTATGTCTCTGCTGGGTCCACTGGAGATACTTAAAGTCTCACTTTTTATTAAACAAATCAAACTAGGAGGATTAAGAATAGCCTCCTTATTAAATTGTAAATAGACGAAACTTCATCCTCGGAGTCTTTACATGAGATCTTCAGCTTGTAATGAGCACCATGTGCTCTGACCTAAACACATCATAAGAGAAGTAAATAAGACAGAGAAGTGGCACGTTACTAGATGTTGAAAATCATCAGGAAAAAAAATAGCGTCTTGAATCAGAGTACAAATAATATCTCTGTAAAAAAAACCTTGCCTAAGAAATTCTTGCATGAATGTTTTTAAAACATTCTGCAGGGAGAACATGCTGACTCTTATAAGCTTGCCCATTAAATCTCACCAGGCTGAAGAGAATAGAATAATGCAAAACACAACAGGCATGCGCCATGCACAGCTCTCACATGTTGTGTGCCTAGACTGTCCTTGAATTCACAGGACTGGATGTTTGGCTTGTGCGTTTTTAGAACAGAGCTCTTAAAAAGACCCCCAAATTATATTTTTTTAAAGTATTTAGTTATTTTATGATAGGTCTTGTTCCATATACAGTATGAAATTTGTCTGTTTCACAACTTGCTGAGGGAGGTTTGTGATAGGGAAATAAACGCACATTTTGAAGTTCAGCATGGGTCAGGTTCTCCCCTATGAGCTTTACGTGTATTATTTATTAATCCTCACAGAAACCTTATAAATATAACTATCTCCACTTAGACATGAGAACACTGAAGTTCAGAGTTTTGTCTGGAGCTAAGGTTTGTGCTCTTTTCATTCTTCATGTGAGTATCTGAAGGACCCATTTTTTTTTTTTTTTTTTTTTTGCGGTACGCGGGCCTCTCACTGTTGTGCCTCTCCCATTGCGGAGCACAGGCTCCGGACACGCAGGCTCAGCGGCCATGGCTCACGGGCCCAGCCGCTCCGCGGCATGTGGGATCTTCCCAGACCGGGGCGTGAACCCGTGTACCCTGCATCGGCAGGCGGACTCTCAACCACTGCGCCACCAGGGAAGCCCTGAAGGACACTTTTGACTCTGATTTTACTAGTCACCCCACAGCACAGCCAGCCCCTGCCCTCTTGGTAAAGAGCTCAACCACCTGGTAACTTCCCTAATCACTGTCCTCTACATGGCTTGCTGTCCTGTCCACCTGCCTACTCTGGCCACTCTACCTTATTCCATTCAAAGTCTCTGTTTCCTGAAACTAAGGCCACATTTCTGGTAATATCAAAAGCTATTCAAATTTTTTCTCCAGTTTTATTGAAATATAATTGACATAAAACTGTATAAGTTTTGAGAAAAAGGAACCCTCCTACACTGTTGGTGGGAATGTAAATTAGTGCAGCCACTGTGGAGAACATTATGGATGTTCCCTAAAAAAGTAAAAATAGATTCTGCAATCCCATTCCTGGGCACATATCCAGAGAAAATGCTAATCTGAAAGGATACATGCACACCAATATTCATAGCAGCACTATTTGCAATAGCCAAGATGTGGTAGCAACCTAAGTGTCTATCGACAGATGAATAGATAAAAAATGATGTGGTATATATACACAATGGAATATTATGCAGCCATAAAAAAGAATGAAATAATGCCATTTGCAGCCACATGGATAGACCTAGAGATAATCATATTAAGTGAAGTCAGACAAATATCTGAGAAAGACAAATATCATATGATATCACTCATATGTGAAAAATAGACTCAAAGACATAGGAAACAACCTTATGTTTACCAAAGGGGAGGGGGAAGGAATAAATTAGGAGTTTGGGATTAAAATATACACACTACTATATATAAAATTAGATAACCAACATAAAGGACCTACTGTATAGCACAGGGAACCATACTCAATGTTTTGTAATGAATGTAAAAAAAGAATATATATATATATATATATATATATATATATATAACTGAATCACTTTACTGTACACCTGAAACTAGCACAACATTGTAAATGAACTATACTTCAATTTAAAACATGATTAAAAAACTGTATAAGTTTAAAGTGTACAATGTAATGATATGACTTACGTACAGCATGAAATGTTTACCATGGTAGGTTTAGTGAACATCCATGATCTCATATAGGTACGGCATTAAAGAAATTGGAAAAAAATGCTTTCCTTGTGATGAGACCTCTTAGGATTTACTATCTTAACAACTTTCATAGATAATGTACAACAGTGTCAATCATCTTTAGAACGTTGTACATTACATTGCTAGTACTTAATTATCTTATAACTGGGAGTTTGTACCTTTTGACCACCTTCATCTAATCCCACCTACCACAACCCCTGCCTCTGTTAACCACAAATCTGATGCTATTCAATTTTTGATAGATTATGAAAGGAACCGAATAGAAGAGAAAAAATTAAACATAGAAGTACTTTTGAGAAAAGAACTTCTCAATTCTACCCAAAGAGAAAATTTTGAAGCTACTTCTGTGATCCCTAGCAATCAGTTTTTCCACTGAACTTGAGAATTTTCAGGAGCTCCCTATCCACTTCTTTCCAAACTAGCTCTTAAAGCCAGAAACTTAGGCTCAGCAGGAAATTTTAATTAAATTGACCCACTAGACAAATAATTGATCTAAGAAATTTTTATGAGGCTTATCAATTCCTTGGTGAAACTATCTTTTTAACTCTTTCACACAAACGCATGAAGTTAAATATATATGTAGGCCATTTCATTAGACTTAGTGCTCAGTAATTATTATATAATATATGGTATAATAATACTTTTTTTAAAAATACAAGTGTTTTGGAATCAGACCTGGGGTCAAATCCTGGCTCAGCCACTCACCAGCTAGGTGATCTTTAAAATATTTAATTTCTCTGACCCTTAGCTTTTTCATATCTAAAATGGTAATACCAACTACTTCATGGGATTATTGTGAAAATTAAATGAGTGAGAGAAAAGGAATCAGTGTAAATGCCTGGTCCATTGCAGATGCTCATAAAATGTGAGTTCCCTTTATCATCATCTTGCCCATGAAAACAGAAAAATCATAAACACCGGATCCATTTTACCCCCCTTCATTATTCTTCATCCTCTCATAAGACACATGTTTGAAATCACCTAACAAGTCTATAACCTACATTTTGGGTGGCGAAACATCTACCTTTAAACAAAGCCTATCCCTACAACTGTGACCATGTTGAACCCAAAAGGAAATTATCCTTTAATAAAGCATAAAATCATTACTTCATTGAATAAGTATGATATAGTAATGAGTATGAATAAAACATATATACTTTATCCCTTCATGGATCATAATGAGGAGACAGAAATAAAAGGTTAAGAAAAAGCCTATATTTCAAGATAGGATACATACTAGGAAGGGGGTGTGGGCAGGATGTTTTTGAGAGAGTAGTGGGGGCAGAATTGGGGTGTACTCTAAATTTGAAAGTGTCTTTGAGGAAACATGTTTAAGCTGAGCCCTAAGACAGTAAACAGACCAAGTAGGGGGAAGAATTTTCCAAGTAAATAGTGCATGCAAAGACTGAGGAAGAGGGTTCATTGGACTGAAGCAAGTGGATGCATGACAT
Organism: Leucopleurus acutus; assembly: GCF_964270905.1. Classification (NCBI taxonomy): domain Eukaryota; kingdom Metazoa; phylum Chordata; class Mammalia; order Artiodactyla; family Delphinidae; genus Leucopleurus; species Leucopleurus acutus. Next base: position 39,880,738 of record NC_139147.1, on the reverse strand, counting down.
GTGCTGGAACAAATTTGCAGAGTGGACAGGAGAAAATGGATAGGAGGCTGTGGAGGTAAGCTGGCAGAGGCAGAGAGAGAAGAGAAACAGAGAGAAAAAGAGAAAGAGAAAGAGAGGGGAAGAGAGAATTTATGATAAAGAAGCATTGTCTTCACCAGTGTGTTAAAACTTAGTAGAACTAGCCCAGAGTTAAGAGTAAGATGGGAGATATGAATCTATTATTCCTTGAGTCTAAATCCCCACATGACTCTCTTACATTATGCATATACCTTGCCAATTTGAGTATGATTTTAGCATTTGAAGATTAGTGTATTTTAAAAAAAGATATGGCTCCGAAACATGGACCAATTTTTCACCTGGTTGTCAACCCAAGAAAAGGCAGTCTTTTCAATGCTGGAGGTTAAATTGTCTGTGTCGCACTTACTGAGACACAGTATATGTGATCCAGTTCATTGTGGGGCTTTGAAGAAATTGTCAATAATAATTTGGACCATGCATGGTTTCATTTGCTTTATTTATTAACTTTAGGACCTCATATAAGATATATCTCCAATCTGTAAGTCTTCGACTCTGGGCTGGATGCTAATTTTTGTAAGTTACTTGCATATAGAAGTGATGTGAAGATGGATGAGATCTCTTAGGATGAGAGGATAGAGTAAGATGAGAAAAAGGCCCAGGAAAAGACTAAGGAGCTCTATATTTAGAGTTTAAGTAGAGGGGGATTTGATAAAGGAAACTGAGAAAGCGTAGCCAAAGTGTAAGGAGACAGATTAGCAAAGAGGGACGTCATGATAGGATGTCAAGAGAAGAGGTAATTTGAAGGAGGGATTAATCCACAGTGTCAGAATTTACAAAGCATCAGTTAGGATGAAGTTAAAGACAGACTTTGAACTTGTTAACATGACCATTACTGGTGACCTTAATACATTTTGGTGGGGTGATGAGGCAGAAATCTGATTGCATCCGGGTGGAAGAGTGAGTAGAAAAGTAGAAAGTGGAGAGTGTGGTTTTGCGGGATTTGAGAATGGTGAAGAAGACAGGAGACAGTAGTCACAGGAGGATGGGGGTAAGCATAGAGGAACACAGTAAAGTTGCTGGGCATTGAGGAGGGCCCACTGAAGGCAGGTGATCCTAAATGACAACTGCCAAAAGTGGTTTTACTGCTTTGCATGTGAGTTTTGACCTTCTGTTTTTCCATCTATTCCATTAGTATTATTAGAACCACTCTTAGATCCAGGCAGCCAGAGTCCCTCCCTGGCCCCTGAGCTTCAGAGAACCTCTCACTGGTTCTCCTCCTATTGTGCCTCTCCTCCAAGGAATCTGTAGGGCAAAGGGGGACATGCTCACCCAAGTTCTCCCTTCTAGCACCCCTTCCCCCACTAAATTGTTGATTCGTTTCCTATTGCTGCTATAACAACTCACCACAAACTCAATGACTTAAAGCGATGCAAATTTATTATCTTACAGTTTTGGAGGTCTGAAGTCCAAAATGGTTTTGTTGGCTGGGCTGCATTCCTTCTGGAGGTTCTAGGTGAGCCCACTCCGTGCGTTTTCTAGCTTCTAGAGGCTGCCTGTACTTCTTGGCTTGCGGTTCCTTTCCATCTTCCAAGTCAGTGATGGCTGGAGAGTCGTTTTCACTTCACATCAATATGACACTGACTCTTCTGCTTCCTGTCTCCCCTCTTAAAAGGACCCTTGCGATTACACACACTGGGCTCACCCAGATAATCGGGGATAATTTTTCTATCTTAAAATCTACTCATTAGTAACCTTAATTCCATCTTCAATGTTAATTCTCTTTTGCTATACGATAAACATATTCATAGGCATTATTCTGCCTACAACAACCATGTGTATGTACTCAAGACTTGGGAATTTTCTGAGCAGATGAACCAAGTCCACTTGCTCAGAGCGGTAATTCCTAGAGCAGGCTGCGTTATCAGCTGGCCAGAGTGCTGGCCAAGAATCAGCTGTTTGGTGGCCTGGGAAGAGAGTTTGGATACACATGCTGATATGTCCAGCACAGGCACTGCAGGTTCCATGTGTTCTCTTACACTAAGACCCTAAGTTAAAGACAAGCATGGTTGTCATCTCTCAAAAACAAAAAGCTGCCCCCCTCTTTGCCCTATCTTACTCCAAGAAATATTGGGAAAACCTACTTCAAGTTACCCCTCCAAATAAAACTGGCCTGGGGGGCTTCCCTGGTGGCGCAGTGGTTGAGAGTCCGCCTGCCGATGCAGGGGACACAGGTTCATGTCCCGGTCTGGGAAGATCCCACATGCCGCAGAGCGGCTGGGCCCGTGAGCCATGGTCGCTGAGCCTGCGCGTCTGGAGCCTGTGCTCCGCAATGGGAGAGGTCACAACAGTGAGAGGCCCGCGTACCGCAAAAACAAACAAACAAACAAAAACACAAAAAAACCTGGCCTGGGTAGTTCACCCCACTAAATTCCAGCTGGAAAATTTGGAAATATTCTGGGAAAGTTGGTAGGTGAGCCCAAAAATATAATGACTGTAAACTTCTGACTCAGAAGAGTTGGGAACATTTAAGGTCATCTAAGTATTCTATTAAAACTATGGTGGCTGGGATAGAAAAGAGTAGGAGGATAAACACTGGATGGGTAGGCTTGAGTTCCACATCACTCAACCAGAAGATCAGTGGTGGAAACTGAGAGAAGAAAAAGAAGGTAAATGAGTAATTTTTGAGGAACTTGAGCTCAGAAGTGCAAATTATCAAGTTCCATCCCATCACTGAGTTATTCCAAGTAATTGTGACACCCACCTCTGCATGACAGATATGAAAATGAGTACACCAGTGGTTAGATCAAATTCTCTGGTGTGGGTGACTCATTATTGTCAAATATAATCGGCCCACATTTCCCCTCACTCCTTTTCCACAACTCAAGGTTCGCCAAAGGATAATCTCATCTAAAACCTCTTCTTATATGCATAGATGGATATGCACGAATAGGTACACGTACGCACACCCACATATAATGTATGCATGCATGTAGATTTACATATGTGTTTGTTTATAAATATTACTGTGGGTGATAAAGAACTGAACTAAGAGTCCAGAGACCTGGACACTTTGGTTTTAGTTCTGCCTTCATTTCCCTAGGAGATTTTAATCTGACCACTTGTTTGCTTACCTTTGAAAGAAGATGTTTTAGACTAGGTGATCTTTGTGATTCTTTTCTATTCTAAAACCCTAAATATCTACCGGGGGGAAGTAAGGCACATCTGTTCTCCTATCAGAACTCCAAATTAGCTCTCCTTAACAGGAATGATCCTACTTTTTATTAATGAGCAAACAAAGACTCCACCCTTTGACGGGTTATTTTCTCCTTCTGTTCTGTCTATGCTTCTTCTAGATTCTAATTCTGTCTAGGCAGAATTTATCTTCATTTTCTCATTTTCTTCCATCGCTGCAATGTGGAAATGAAGGGAGGTATCAAAACAAAGATATTGCATTATAGAAAGATTTTGCCAAATACCTCCAGACTTTTGAGTCCATGACTTACTAGGATCTGAGAACTACGTCTTTGTCATACAGTAAATATTTGCAGCATACTAGATAGAGGCTCTACGGGGCACAGGGAAGATACAGAAATTGGGGTATGAACATGTTCGATCTAGTTCTGCCTTTATTTTCTAAGTCAACAAATATAGCCTGAACACCTTTTAAATGTTAGATGTACAAGATATAAATGGTCTCAGCAATTGTCTAGTGGAGGAGACATATTGAGCACATAATTGTACAAAAAAAAATCAGTTACAGATATATTAAATTATCTGAAGATGAAGTTAGTGGTGTTAAGCGACCACACTTCTTCCTAGAAAGGGAGGTCTCAATTCAAATGGCTGAATGGACAGTTGGAGGAGATGGTGACATAGGTAGGGGCCAAAATTTGAATGTTAAAGAGTAGGGACTGTGGACTGTGGAGAGCTGCTGGGAAATTGGTTTTAAAAGAGGGTCAAGCATCATTACTTTGTTGGATTTGCAGGGGCTGGGCTGGAAAAGAATAGGAGGACAATTCGTGAAAAATGGATCAGAAGAGGGTTGAACTTGGGGCCTGGAAATCAGGTAGGTGCCTCTTGCGGGATTCTGGGTGAGAGATGCTGAGTGAACTAAGGATCATAGCAGCAGAGATAAGGAGATGAGCGGAGTCACTAGAAAGGTAAAAGTGTGGATGAAATGGACTCCAGGACCAAATGTGGGGACTGTGATGTTGGATGATTCCCAGATTTCCAGCTCAGCAACTAGGGTGGGAGTTTCAATACCTGAAATGGGGATTAAAAGAGGAGGATCGGGTTGGGGCTATGGGGAAAATATTAGTGCTACTACGACTGAGGTTCCTAATGAATATCTATGTGGAGCCATCCAGACAGAAACAGAATAGACGAATCTGGAACACAGAAGATGAGTATGACCAGTGGTTGTCAACTTGTGAAAAGGCAGTAAAATCATTTTAAATAAACTTGTATGTCTCTTACTGATTGGAATACTCCTCCATTACAAAGAGTACAAAGTCTAAACTGTGAAAGCTCTTAATAAATATTTTTTTTAAATTTTCAGTGGATGAAAGAATGAGTGAGTGAATAGGAGCTGCTGTGAGTAGCCAAGAGTTCCTATCCAATTACTATGGTTTGTATATTTGAGTGTATGAGTGAGGGCATGTGTGAGCGTATATGCATTTATATATTTGTGTGTCTGTGTGGTTATACATAGCCACATACACATTCATATAAAGTTTAACAATACAAACAATATATTAGTACTGTACATCTGCGTTAGTCTGCTAGGGCCACCATAACAAAATACCACAGGCTGGGTGGCTTAAACACAGAAATTATTTTGTCACAGTTTTGGAGGCTAAAAATCCAAGATCAAAGTATCCTCAGAGTTAATTTCTGGTGAGGCCTCTCTTCCTGGCTTGTAGACTGAGGCTTCTCACTGGGTGTCACAAGGCTTTTCCTCTGTGCCAAAGCAGACAGATCTGTGGCGTCTCTTCCTCAAAGACACCAGTCCTAGATTAGGGCCCCATCTTTATGACCTCATTTAACCTTAATTACCTTCTGATAGGTTTTGTCTCCAAATACAGTCTCAATGGGGGTTTGGCTTCAACACGTGAATTTTAGGGGGAACGCAAGCCTGTCCATTAACAACATCAGAACGTTTAACATCTAGATTAACTTCTCCTCAAAGGATAGTCTCTGTGAAAACAAAAGAGATTGTTCTGTGTCATATATAGGGGGAGAGATTCACTTGGTCAGAGAGTTTGCTTATTTATAAAATAAGTATAAATCTTTTCTGCTTTACCTCATTATATTGAAATACAATTATATTCCTAGGAACGAACTTTTCATTTCCGAGAGGATTGTAAACCACGTGCAAATAAACCTTTAAATAATAGCTGGATGGGTTTAATCGACTGTCACTGTCTGTTGCTCTATGGAAACCGGGCTGAAAAAGCCAGAAGAGGTTGACGTCCCGCAAGGGGGTCATACCATGAAGGTGTTAACTTAAAGCGGAGATTGCTTACGGAAAACCGCGTCGCATTCTTGGCACGTGCGCGCTTGCAATGAAGTTAACTTTCACTTACGGTTATATTAAATGTAGGAACCAATTCCAGCTCATTTTGCGCCTGCACTGTTTTACCTCCTAGTGCACTTGGCCTTCCTGTAGCCTTGGCCTCTAGTTTGGTGTTCCTTGTAAAAGCTCCTTGGGGCTGGGAAGCCCTCGCCCCAGCGCCCAGGTGACAGGAGATGGGGTGGGAACCCGCGGAGCTTTCAGGGCGTGGAACCTCTCTCATACCATTCCTTCCCTCCCACCACCACCCCACTGCCGGGAGGCGGAGAGAGCTTGCAACTTCTCTCCAATCCGCGGCCGGCCCTCCCCGAGGTCCCCCTGCTGGGCGACCGGGCCGCCACCGACCGAGTTGGAGGAACTTCGCGGAGCTCCGCGTCAGAGCCGGGAGAGGCGAGATGCTCCCCCTCCTCCCCTGCCGGCCCCCTCACTCTGCCCCCGCCTCCCGGTCCTCGCCCAGCCGGGAGCGCCGGTGATAGGACGAGCCCCGGGCGTGCATTGTGTATATGCAAACCAGAGCCCGGTTCCCCAGGTCTGTCCGACCCCGGCCGGGGCTGCGGCTGCGGCTGGCGCTGCCGTGGGCGCCGCTGCCCTCGCCCTCGCCCCGCACTGCCATGCTCCCGCCGCGCGGCGGGCCAATGCGTCCCCGAGTCGCTATATAAGCGCAGGCCAGGGGACACCCGGAGGGGCTGAAGATGAGGGTGCCCGCGCATGGGCCACCGCCGATTGCCAACCCCTCCCGAGCCCGCGCCCCGCGCGGAGCCCACGGCCGCCGAGGACCCGCCTTCGCCACAGTAGCAGCTGGGGCTGCGACAGAGGCGGAAGCTGCGGCGGCGCCTGTCGCACGAGCGCGTAGAGCAGCGGCCGCAGCTCCGGGGCCGCCGCTGCCCCGGCTGCCATGAGTTGTGCGGAGGTGATGTATCACCCCCAGCCGTATGGAGCGCCCCAGTATCTGCCCAACCCCGTGGCAGCTGCAACCTGCCCCACAGCCTATTACCACCCGGCGCCCCAACCTGGCCAGCAGGTGAGTCACCGACCGGGCAGCCTGCCGGGGGCGGGGGCGAGGGGCAGCGAGAGTATCGGTCTGGGGCTCCCAAGACGTCCCTCTGGGACGGGTGGCGCGGAGGATGCTCTGAGACTTGCGGGAGCGCCCTTGAACAGAAAGCCATCAGAAGAGAAGAGACGAGGCTTCGGGAAGGACGAGCTGCCAGGTGGACGGGTGGGGATTCCAAGCGAGGCATTACCTGGCTGGGGGCTTCAGTGAGCTCTTGTCACCGGCTCAGAAGCTATTCCTCATAGCCACCCTAGCTCTTAGGGCTCAGTTCTCTGAAGTTCACCAAGGGCATCTGTCTTAGGAGTATGTGAGTAAACTTCCTTTAAACCAAATATTTTGTTTCCTTTGAAACAGTGGAGTGTTTCAGGGTTTTCTTGATTAGGAGGATGAAATGTGTCACTGACATAGGGGAGGCTACCTGGACAGTGAGCCCATGGAATGACTTTTCTGGAATTTTTATGGTGGAACATGGGTCTTGTGTAATATCTGTCCAATGTTACTAGAAGTTCTCTGCAAAGTCTGTCATCTTCCATACTTAGGTGACAGAGATTATTCCCCAAATTCCTCATTCATTTTTAATTCCATCAAAGCACAGAGATGTTATGGTTCAGTCTGTTGGACAGAAGAACCCTCTCCTTTCCCAGCTAAGAGGTAACCTTGGGTCACTGGATGCTGAGTCTCCGCCATGCCAAGAGTGACTGAATGCTGTTTGATAAAAAGGATTCAGGAACTAGGGAGATGATAAAGTTCCTTTAGAAGGGAGAGTGGGGTTCTGGGGAATTAAGCACTAGGTACCCCTGGACGTTCCTCCCTGTTCGCCCGCAGTGTGTCAAGGCTTAGTTAGCGCTACCTAAAACACATATGTGAGCATGTGGCCAGGGGCTGTACCAAAATAGGGTCCTGAGACCCTGGGAATTAGGGTGGGTTGATTTAGTGAGACTTAAAAAAATATACATACACTGAGGTAGAGACACCTATCAGGGATCTAGATATGGTTCCGAAACTAACATCCACAGAATTTATTGATTGACATTTTTTTTTTTTTTTAGTTTCTTAAAAAACATATATTTTATTGTGGTCTTCAGGGTTTGGCTCTTTAATTAATCTGGCCATTTAATTTATTTCCCCTACCCCTGTCTCTTTACTAGATTTATTGTGCTACTCTTTGGAAAGAAATTATAACTTCTGTTTAGAATTTAGGGACTGAAATTCAGCTGATTCTGGAAGAGTACGTACTCTAGATTTATCTGCTGAACAGTATGAGCTTAACCAGGACAACTAGGGCAAAAGAGGAAGGAGTCCCACTTTCTAGCTATCTTTTTTTTTTTTTTTTTCTTCATCATCTTCAGCATTTCAAAGCAAGATTACTTTTAGGGAGGGGGATGGGAAAACATTTTGTAATTTGTGAGCATGGGTGACAGGTTAAAACATTTTATTTTGGTTATGCTCTTTTTCTTTGGTTTTAATATAAAAGATATAAGTAATGGAGGAAACCATTTAAGTCCAAGTCAGGCAAGTGATGCAAAGAGACGCTGGATATCAATTTTCTGTGTTTTATGAACACTGTGTCCCAGATGAACCACCCTTTTCTTCTTTACTTTCTTCCATCTCAGAGACTGTAGAGGCCTTAAATTATCAATTGGAATGTGGACGAGCAACAGCCTCAAACTTTACTAAACATTCAGAAAGGTATTTTTCCCCTTCAAAAATAACTTTAGCAGAATAGTTGTGAATAAGGTTTTATTTTCCAGAGTTGTGAAAATAGTTCCATTCAAATACGAATCGCTAGTGGGGGTTAGGATTGGAATACTTTTTTGAGCTAGAAAATAAAATTCGGTATCAGAAACATTATAAATAACTAATCATGAAATTTAGCTTTCAATGAAAAATAACTCCAATACCTTACCTAACTTTTGCAGTTGCCCCGAAACTCAGTTGCCAAATCGCATTCCTTTGCTAAGACCGTCAACAAACCAAAAAATGAGCTTTTCTTTTTCACCTGAATTGTCCACCTCGATGAGTGGCACCTATTTGTAAATAGTGATCAATTTCTGCTATCCTTTGAGCTTCTGTAGATATTGTTTAAGTAGATGTTAGGCTGAGTTGAACTGAAGAACTTAGTTGAGAAGTGTGCTGGAAATTTTCATGTTGCTTTTACTACACTGGCTTGTTGGAGATTGCTTTTTTGTCAGGTAAAGCAACTATTTGACTATATAACTGGCTATAGCAAAATAAAAAGACAGGAGTGTAACTACTGTACTTTTACTGTCAGGGGTTTATTTTGATGCCCTATATTTTCTGTTGGAAAACAGAGTAAATCAGGAAATTCTTATCAGGCTGACAGCATTTTTAGACTATGTGGTGCGTGGGTGAAGTGGGACTAATATTGACTTGGCCCCAACGTAGTCATCTGAGAATACATATTTTGGTTGTTTTCGCATTCCATAAGGTTTTATCATTATTATCCATGAAGATTGTTTTCTCCGTACGTGGGAAGTGACCCCTAATAGCATCTTGCCTGGGAGACAAAAACAAGGGCTACGAGTCCTACTGTATTTGAAAAATTGACTTGTTGAGGACAGGAAGCAGAAAAAGTGATAGAGTTACAAAGTTTAATGGTCATTTAGAAAATGTTAGAAAAGAGAGCATTAAAGTTTTGTATCACTTCTGTATTTTCAATTATTGTAGTGTATCTTTGAACTGATTTTTTCCTCAAGTCCATATAGCTCTATAGTCCTTGTAAATTATTATCTCATAGTGGTTTATTATGATAGATTTTAAACATAGGTATATTTTCCTCTTAATGCATGATTATACACCAGAAGTTCTTTTTTAAATAGTAGAACTTAATGCTCCAGGCACATGTATTCGCAGCTTTCCACCTAAAAGTACAATGTGATTTTGTGTAATTACAAGTGTAAAAGGCACTTGGAATTTTGTTTCATTTTTTAATTGAACATATTATAAATCATAGGTGGGTAATAGGTTAGTACCTTAAAAACAGTGAACTGTGTATACATCAGGCTGCATTGCAGTGTGTTACTTAAGCATACAGTAGGCTAAGTGAATAAAAGTAAAATATAAATATACCTAAAGAGTCAGTTTTAGAGTCCCTGACGTTAATTCCTAGAAATTGCGTGGCTGTGCATAAATCTAACAGTGTGCTTTATAGAGCCAGGATTTGCTTAGGGATCTAAGGTCTCTGGTCCCTGTGCCCACCATCTCTTCATTGCTTGAATGCATCAGTCCCTACCCACTCCTCAGGAGAACTCTCGACTTAGTCTCTCAGCACGTGCTCCAAAGGCATGATGACACTGCAGAACGTGTACAGAAAGGAATGCGTTTGTATCCCAACAGTGACAGTAGGAAAAAAAGAGAAAAAAAATTCAAAATATGTGTCAGGAAAAATTGAGGGAAACAATCATAAATTCGCTTCATACCCCATAGATTCCTCATCTTAAATGCAGACAATCTGTCATCTAAAATCTCCCTCCCCCCATATTTTCATAATGTTAACATTAGGGAGATACTTAAAGCAAAGCTTTCAGAACTGGATGAGCTCTTAGGTGAGGTGATGAAAGCAGAGGAGAACAATCGCCCCTTCTCTCATTGTGCATAGGAGTTTTTAACAATCACACTTCGGGCTTCATATAAGTTAGAGCATATTGACGCTGCTCTCTTCAAGGGTGACAGCTGGGTGAATATGCATGCATGCTTTCACTTAAGAGAATTAAAAGTCCTGGGAGGCAGAACTTCAGTTCTAACTTTGTAAGGAGTTTTTCGAACTCTTTGTCTGGACTCTGCCACCTTGGTTAGGTCATAAAATCTGAGATTCTGTTTGTTAGGAAAAAACCCTGGGAAAACATACTTCAACCCCTCCTTTTACAGATGGGGAAATGCATGTTTATAGGGCTGAAATGCCTGGCTAAAGATTTCAAAGCTAATTGGTGACAAAATTAGGACCACTGGATCCCCTGCTCCCCAGCAGAGCATCTTTCCACCATACCATGCCGTCTCCCAAGATTTTTTTTTTTTTTGCTATTGCACAATAGGCTTATTTCTGTCTTTAGTGCTCCAAATCAACTTTTTGATAAAGAAGATTAATATGCAGTAGATTCTTTGGCCTTGGAGCTTGAAATTCTTTCCAAGTCCTTGGTAGTGTACGTTTTTAGTTTAGGCATTCCAAAGTTGTTTTGCAAGCATTTGTATTATGCTAATGACTTTTGCTATCCGTGTTGCATCCTTTGCTGATGAAGCAGAATATCCACTTAGCAAATGAACATGTATTTATTTGAAAATAATATGCAGGAAGTGGTATTAACAGTCAGCTTTAAGTGCCTCATATATCATTGCTGTTCCAACATAAGTTTAGATTTATTAAGAGGAAAACATACAATTACATTCTAAATAGTTTCAATACACAGTCCACTTATTTAAGTTGGAGGATATAATTTTCTTGCAACTGTAAGCAAGGACTTAAGTAGATTTATAAGAATTCATACAGGACTTCTTTGAGAGAGAACAGCCCCTCTGATTCCAAACTACACAAAGTAACTTGACTGTAGAGACTTAGAAGCTTCAAGTGCCCCAGAGCTTTATGCTCCCAATAACTTTCCAGCCAGAAAATTCAAAGCTAGAAGGAAAATTAAACTTTGAAATAACTAAACTGAACTGTTGTCTCTGGCAGTCAACCAGAATGGAGATTACAATACGGATAGTAAGGGCAGGCTTGAAATCCATAAAATCATGTGCAGTGAGGCTACATTCACCAGAAAAACCAAATGCCGGGACAAGGAAGCATTCTGTGGAAATTTAAGTGAAGGATATTTTCATTCAACGCAAGGAAGTCCTACTTCACTTAGCGCTTGGTAAAGTCTCACATCTCAGAGTTGGAGATGATGGGAACATGACTCATAACAGTGGAAATGAGAGGGATCAGTGGGTAGAACGATCCTGCACGGTGCTTCCTTGGACAACTACAGAAGAGATGCTGTGTTGACCCGGTTGGGCAGTATGTACATTTCTGTCTTGTGTTTTTCTGTGCAAAGGGGATTGTCAATAAGACTAAAAATATTATGCGCAAGATGCCTAACGCAGATTCTAAGGCGAACTCGAGAGTTAAGTGACTGCCATTCTAAAACCCGGCCACTTAACTTGAATCCCATCAGCCCTATTTCCAACTGGCTTTAAAAAGAAATCTCAAAACTGATACATCTAGTAATACATAACAATTTAAGGTATTGTCTCTAGAAAAACATTTTCATTCAAGAAACAAAAACTCTCCAATACTTGAATTTCAGACTCTGGCAGAGATAGTGGAGGAAATAATTTTGGTCAAAACTTTGCACTGACTCTTTTAAAAAGCACGTCTTTCAGCAGCTGGTTTTCTGCTTTAACTATTCATTTAGGAAGACCCTAATAGTGACTTGAACCATTAGACCCAAACGTCTGTTGCTAGAAGCAAGTCATGAATGCCATATTTATAGATATTTCAGTGGATACCAGATTTATTTCAGTAATTTACAAGTATGGTCTGAAACGGGATAACTGAACTATTTTTCACTTGTCTCATACTTCAGTAGAGAAAAAAGAAAAAAGAAAAAAAAGAAAACAAAGAAAAAGGAAAGAAAAGAAAGGAAGAAGGGCCTAAACCGAACAGGTGTCCTTTCCTCTTAAAACTATGTTGTTTTAGTGTGCAAAAACACTTGTCCTTGGGGGATGGGGTGGGGATATTTGAAGGATGCCTCCTTTCTGGTTACTGTGAAGATAGCTAAAGGAAGTACCCAAACTAGTTCCTAGGAATTGGGCTAGATGACCTATGTCTGAAAATAAATTAGTCTTCAATGATCTGTAGGGTTTTTTTGACCAGTGTCCTGACAAATCAGAAAAGGCAGCCAACGTAAGAAACAAAATTAAGTGTGAGTTTGTCTAGAGCTCCAGCATGTTGCTTATTAGCCTACAGAGTTGGACGAGACCTCTGAGATAATGAAGTCAGAATTCCTCATCTTCAGAAGAGAAAGCTGAGGGCCAAAGGTTTCGGTGCCTTACCCAGATTCATGGACTAGTTTTGGTCAAATCCCCTTAACCATTCCAGTTCTCTTTCTACTGTGTTCCCTTTCCATCTGGGCTTCTTTAGAAGCAACAAAAGCAATTAGTAACTCACCTAGTGTTACCCTCTTACTTTTCTCATTTTAAAATTTTTGAATATTAGCTACTTGGAGAAATTAGACAATTAGCCATGTGGATAAACCTGGAGGTTCTCTTTCTTTACCATTTTCCTTACAAGCCTCTCTCAACTGCTTCGACTTTCATTTTTGTACCTCCGAGCCTTTGCACAATGACTGACACAAAATAAGAATTAACTGGCAATTCGATGACTAACAGATAAATTTTAAAAAGTGAAATCATACCCTAAATCTAGTAATAGGATTATGTAAACATACCAGAAATTTATACATCAGAAACTGTTGTTTCATTCAAAGCAGTCAGTTTGAGAGAGAACACATACCCTCATGATGCGATCATTGCTTAAAACATTTTGGGAATGCAAATTTTGAAATTCTCAGCCTGTGGCACATTTTTTTTAACATCCTCAAAACTGGAAAAATTTCATCCTTTGAGGGGATGGGTTTGATTTCTTTTTTGATAATGACCAGAATCATTGAGTGGCAGGTGTGCTCAAAAATAGCTAATATTATTTTTGGTTTGCTTTTCCTACTGTTAAGAAAAATAAAAAAAACAAAAAAAAGCAAACAAACACAGAATCTCGAGGTCTGAGTGTGTCTAGTAAATTGGCTCCACTCACATTTCCAGAATAGGATTTCCAGAAAAATTGTATTTTGTATCTGACTTGCCAAGGGGACAACACATTTCTAGATATAGAAGGGCAGGTTCATCTAGATATACATATATTTTGAAGAGCACTGCATTATTTAATAGCCATATCTTCGATATGTTTACATCCCTAGTTTTTAAGTGTTATAAATAACTTTAGACTTTCTTTAGTTAGCATATGATGCCACGCTGACTGTGGGCTTCTATTTGTTTATACAGTTAAACTAAGTATTATATAGAGACTCATTTTCTTTAGTCTGTTTTCTTGTCAGATGCTTTGTTGTCAGACAGAAAGAGGTTCTAATCCCATCCTTGCCATTTACTAGTTAGATGATGTGGCCAAGTAAATCAGTTTTTGCATATATACATTGAGAATAATTATTTGGACAAAATATTTGTGTATGTGTGACAGTTAGTGAAATAAAATATATCAAAGGTCTGTGAACTATCTTCCTTATCCTGACCCACCTTCCCGCAACCTGATTCCTCCTCCTCCAAATAGGCCAAGGACCAAAACTTCAAGTCTCTCTGGGATAGATTTAAAAATCTGTTATTCGGGCTTCCCTGGTGGCGCAGTGGTTGAGAGTCCGCCTGCCGATGCAGGGGACACAGGTTCATGCCCCGGTCCGGGAAGATCCCACATGCCGCGGAGCGGCTGGGCCCGTGAGCCATGGCCGCTGAGCCTGCGCGTCCGGAGCCTGTGCTCCGCAACGGGAGAGGCCACAACAGTGAGAGGCCCGCGTACCGAAAAAAAAAAAAAAATCTGTTATTCAAGTAAATTCGGAAAAATAGGATCAAAGAGTAACACACTGCTTTATGGGCTTTATAGTTTTGAAACATTGACTATGGGCTAGTGGTCCTTTCTTACAGGCTCTAACCATGTCTCTCGGGATGAAAGAATCATTGCATTTAGAAAAGATAGCCAGTAGAAAAAAAAAAAAAAAAGCTGTTTCCAAATATCCAATGATTCATTAAAATACTTTTTTTTCCTTAGAAAAAAAGTTTCCACATATGCACAGTAATCATTTGGCATTTTCTAGGCTTAAGCCTTGGGAAGTTAGTGGTATTTGGCTCCTGACATGGAAGTCTTTCTCTTGTCAGACAAATCCTTTCCCCGGCACATTCCTGTGCGAGTTTGTTTCTGTTGTGCCTGATGGCAGGCTGTGAGGTGTTTGGGCATGGTTCGCACTGCCTAGGCTAGGCAGACTCCTTCACACTGCTACTTTCAAGTCTTTCTGAGTTAATTTTAACTCTGTGCCTGTTAACTCGGTCACTGTTTCATCTAACTCAAGGGTTCTTTTACCTGAAGGAAATTTGTCATTACTCTGCCATGGAGGATGAGCCAGTTAAGGTGCATTCAATAAACCAAATTGTAGTCTTTGAAATTCCTTCTGATGACTTCTTTTTGTTAATAATTCGTAAGTGTCTAGTAAGAAAAATATGAATACTTCTGACAGATTGGGCTATTTTTAGGGTGTGATAGTGCATTTTGAGAAAAATATGAACCACATTGCTTTTCAGCATTGGTTCAGGAAATCTGGGTTCTGATGATTTGAGGTTTATTTTCAAGTTTTAAATTTTATATATTACTTTCAAGAATGAAGATAACACTAGGGAAGTTTCATTCCAAGGAGCAAACACCAAGTAAATACAGAATATGGCAACAGTGTACATAAATAACATACTTAGTTTTTTTTTGAAAAAAGGCAAAGGATTGATTTACAGTCACAAAAGCACAGATAACAGAAGGCAGTCGAGGCTTAAGAGTCATTGGGGAAGGAGATTAGGATAGTGTGAATGTTAGCATATGGATCAATTGCTGTTTAAATTGTGTGTTCCCATTTTCTTCATGCTCACACTTGATGTTTAAAAAATGTATGTAAATTCAGTGTTGCCATTTTAGAAGGCTATCAGGCTGTTTGGATGCTTTAGAATTCTTATTTTAACCAGTGATGTTGATGGTGTGGTCATAAATGCTCCTGTGTGTTGTAAACGTAAATATTTAAATGGGTACGCTAAAATTTGTGAAAATTGATGCAAAATGCAAGAGGGGGGTGAGAAATATGCTTTATATCCTGCCCATTGGTAGCTATATCATAGGCTCCTTTTTTATTTTATTTTTTTGATGGTCTCCAGCAAATTTATTTAACTAGTAGAAGACCTGCCTCAAAGAGCTGGGAGAGAGAAAAAAAAGTATATTTTATAAGCATCCTCCCAAAATGTATTTAAATAGAGGAGTCAATATAGATATTTTTATAGTACCACGGGTATTTGAAAGGACTATTTCAATATATACTTATATAAATGCATATGTGTATATATAGATATATATTACATATATAGGAAATATAAAGATTATAGGGAATCAGTGCATCCGTTGACAGAATTGACATTTAGAAAATAGACTCATAAAAGGTATTTTGACACAATGGAAGATTTTGCTTAATTTTTTCCCCATTTCATAGTGAAAAATGTATAACTTATTTGTATCCAACTACTCAGCAATTGGTTAAAAAAGAATAACATAAAATTATATAGCATTTAGAAAATTGTGTAATCTTAAATTGACTGAAAATCTATGGTTTAAATTCAACTGCCATAATGTAAAAATTAAGAAATTTTATTGATACCATTATTGATCATAATACTATGCTACATTTGCATACAAATGGAGGCTATATTTGCATTTGATTTGCAGTTCTCAAATCTTTCACATATATATAACTTTAATTTTATTTTATCTAAGAATCAATTGCTAATTGGGATAAAATAAAAAAATTGTCTTTCTTTGGATAATTAACATAGCCAAGGCTCTTTCATTTAAGGAATAAGCATTAAAATTAAACAAATTAAACAAGTAGATGCAAAGCCTGACGCTCACAAACTGATGCTGCACTGGACGTTAATGAGAAAAAAGAAATCGGTTTAATAGATAATACTTAACACTTAAGGCAGTGAAGCCACTCTGTAGATCAGTTTTAATCTTTTTCCCAAATAAAAACAGTGCTTCTTTCTAATATGCCTGAATATTCGGCAGAGTGTGTGTATTTGCTTAAAATGGTATAACTTCGGTAAATGCACATGTGCCTGGAGAAGCAGTACTGTGATTTGACTAATAAATAGTAATATTCATGTAACTTTATAATGGAATTTAAAGCCAGGAGTAACTGTAGAGGTCAGTTAGTTCAATCTTTTCATTTTATACATAACGTATATTACTACGGTGTTTTTTACTATTGAAGTTAAACATAACCATGTTCAAATCTGAGCAGAACAGATTGTAAGAATTTTATAACCACTCAGTCATTACAATCACCTATTCATCAGCAAGGCATATTCACTCACAGGGAATGAATCATCTATTCATCAAGAAGCGATAACCATACTGACACAGATTTCAAATAAAAAGGGAGATACATATAGTGTGTGTGTATATATAGCAGCCCTAAATAATAAGCAGCAGCTTGTAATGTGCCTGAACATTTCAGACCCTACCTCACACAAGAACAACATATTCATTGCTGGGGTTCAGTTTTCCGAATGAGGCATTTATAATTTGGGGCTACAGATTTGGGGGCTAGTAATTACCACTAGAAACATTGAGTCTTGGTTATGTGTTTTGATAACATTTGCCAAACTATGTGCTTACTGACTATTCTAGAATGATTTATTTTTTTCTACTGACATTCACTTTCCAACATGCAGTTTTTTCTGAAATAAGAAAAATGGTCTGACAAAGGGTCAGGTTTTGTAGGTATACAGATGATAGGATGCTCATTTTGTCATTAAGATAATGAGTTTTATAGCTTTTTAGCATTATTTTCTTATATATAATTTGCACTAAAGTTGTTGATTATAAAAATGATATGGGCTCTACGAAAAATATTTGGAAATATTGAAAATAGGAATAAGAAAATAACAACCAACTACAAGCTTACTACCCAGAAAAAGAACACAAAGCATAACATTTTGGTGATTTTTTTTTTCCGCACTAGATATCCCTCCCCTGCCCTCCTCTGACACATACATGTACACACATATGTACATTTGTGTATTTTTATTATGCATTCTGGGTCCATCACTTATAAGCTCTGTGACCTTTGGCAAGTTACTTCACTCCTCTGTGCCTCACTTCTTCATATTTAAAATATGGAGAGTAATGATAACCACATTATAGAATTGTAAAGATTACATGGGGTAATAAAGAGTATCAGTCATAATATAAACTATTACTAGAGCTACGATTTTATGTTTTGAAAACATTTTAAAATTACCAAACCTTTTTCATTTTGATTTAAAAGCCATCCTAGCCATTGCTAGTATCTTGTATTATTTTCAGCAAGTCATCATAATACCTTTTTTTCCCCTTTTATGATAATGGTGGTAAGTGGAACATCTGAAAAATATGTTCCATGCAAAATGGATCTTCACACAGACTTATTTTGTCATTTTAGTTTGATTTTTGAGAAATGAGTTCAGCACATCTGCCAAATCCTTTTATAAGATGCTACATTCCTGTTTTTATTTTAGTGTATTTCATTTATGAAAAAATCTTTTCTTCTCCACCCCTCCCCCAGACAGTTAGGCCTACCATCTCCATTCCTCCCTGTCCCGAACTATAATGTTGCTGTACATTAAATCTGTAAAATAGAAAAGGGAACAAAAATGGAAGGGCTGTGTCACTTTCTTTTTTTTTTTTTAAAGTCATTCTCCTTTTGGTATATCTAAATTAAGCAAAAAAAAAAAAAAAGCCTGCCTTTCACAGTCTGAGAATATACCATTGGATAATGGACATTTTTTTTTTTTGCCAAATTTGAAATAGCAAAGTCTTTTTTTTCAGGGTGGGAAGCAGAAGGCTGGTTTGGGGAAGGGGAAGGTGGAGTAAAGCAAATGAAGAAGAATCAGTTTGTGAACATATGTTAATGTTTAGTTTTTTTTTTTTTTTTTAGTGAAAAGTTAACTCGTTAATGCTTTTTGTACAAACTGTCTTTGATACTGTGTTTTGTTTATTCCATCCCAGAAGAAGTTAGCGGTATACAGCAAGATGCAGGACTCTCTGGAAGTCACCCTTCCCAGCAAACAAGAGGAGGAGGAGGAGGAGGAGGAGGAGGAGGAGGAGGAGGAGAAAGACCAGCCTGCCGAGATGGAGTACCTTAACTCTCGCTGTGTCCTTTTCACTTATTTCCAGGGAGACATTGGGTCAGTAGTGGATGAACACTTCTCAAGAGCTTTGGGCCAAGCCAGCACCCTTCATCCAGAATCTGCCATTTCAAAAAGCAAGATGGGGCTAACCCCCTTATGGCGAGGTAAGAATTCCAAAGCAGATGCTCTCCAGGGCACTGGCTCTGTTTCGCAACCGTCTGTACCAGGTTCCAGCTGGAGACTTGCCCCTGGAGGACGGATATCCACTCGCTTTTTAATTTTTAAGGACAGCAAGGAATTTCTTTCAGACAAACAGCTGGATCAGTTTTGTCACATGTGGAATGCAGGGTTGGAAAGGATGCAGTCACACCCCTTAAATTCCTCGTGGAAAGTAGTGATGCAACTGGCCTGAGTTCATAGTGGCAGGATTGAGCTGCGAAGCACCATTCCTTAAGCCCCAATGGCCCAATTTGGATCTCTAAATAATAGGCGTGCCTGGATCAGTGTTTAAAAATTAGCTCTTGCTCATTCCACGAGGTGCTACGTGATGACATAGCAGAGGTCTGAGTCTGACCCAGGAATACATACTTTGAAAGCCTTTTGTGTTCTCTTGATGGCTTTCTCTGTCCTGCTTTGTTGTGATGTTAACTCTTTGTAGTGTACAACCCAGACATTATTGACTGTATCTCCCTGGTTTAAGCTATTTTTTTTTTAACTCAGTAAAGCAAAGCAGTAGATTGGGCTTCCTCTTCTTTATTTCCCTCTATATAGAGGTCACAGAGAGGTGTGTTTGAATCTGATTTCTGACTCACAGAAAATGGTCTGATGACAACTTAATTGAGATAATTACAACATTAGAGAAAAAACAATCCATCATTCCAATGGTAGTTTTAAAGAAATATGAATGTTTCTTCTGAACTCACCTGGTTCTAAGAAGAATCTAGTAAAATGGTTCTCAAAGTGTGGTTTCCAGGACCAGGAACATGTGCATCACATGGGAGTTGTTAGAAATGCAAATTCGTGGTCCGAGCCCCACACCTACTGAATCAGAAACTCACAGGTAGAGTACCTTGTGTTTTAACCAGCCCTCCCAGGGATGCAGGTGCAGGCTCAAGTTTGATAATTGTTGATCTAGTGCTGCTAAAAATCACAGATTGCAGCCCCCTTATTTGGACCTTCGAATCAGACAGAGGCTCCAGAGGGAGGCTCTGGGAATCACTGTAATAAGTGCCCCATGTGATCCTATGGTGAGGAGAGGCTGGCCACCAGTGATAGGTCACCTGTGGTAGGTCACCTGTGGTAGGGGGCAAGTGAGAGGTGATGAGTGGTCGGTCCCCTCTCAGCATCAGAAGAATGGTTCTTTCTTGTCTGCCTGCCTTTCCTTCCCTTTTCTCTCCTCCCCTCCCCTTCTCTCTTTTCACCATCCCTCCCTTCTCTTCTCCTTTCTGATAAGAAATATGAACAACATTGACATACACAGTGACTTTAAAGAGGAAGGTGGAATCCATATTCAAGTGACCTAGACCTTGGTAGAGGTGAATTGGGAAGCATACTGCTTATTTGATTAGTAATTATGGACTTCCCACAAGAACTGAGAACTTAGTCCTCGAAACCCTAAGATGCTAATAGAACCAACAATGTCCTATTTGATAGCACATTGTGAATACTTTTAATAGCTTGTGGAGGGTGAAAATAGGAAAACTTCAGTGAATTAGCTGGCTTTAATAAATAGTTTGATATATCAATAATAAATCCTATCATGACAATCAGTCCCAGGAGAGTAATAAATGCAATGCCTAATTCTTTTAGCATACTAGCATATGCAACCCAGTGATCATTTAACTTGGAATATAGGAGCAAAAGCCCCAAATTATAGAAAGATGTAAGAGTGATTGTCTAAAGTATCATAACCATAATAGTTTTAAGTGAGGTGTTGTGTAAATGCAAAAACTCTACATGTCAGTGTTTTTCCTATAATCTGCCTGACTGAGTGGAGAGGATCTTTGGAAGGCTGTCAAATTTCAGTATAGAAAGTGTGGATAATGGTAACGTTTTAGTAAGTATTATTAGAATTTTCTTGGCATTATCTTACATCTGGCCTTCAAATCTATCTCCCGTTTCATTCATTGACTTATGCAGCGAATATTTATTAAGGTCCTACTATGTTCTAGGTAGTGGGAATATAGCAGTGGACAGGAGAGTCTAAGCTTCTATACTCAATGGAGCTTGCTAGTGAAAGAGACAGGCAATATATATATAATGAGATGCAAGGTATTATTTTACTTAGAGTGATAACAGATGGTCTCTCTAAGACTTACATTTGAGCACAGACCCGAAGGAAATAAGAGCGCTTCTTATCACACAAATATCTAGGGGGAAATTATTTAAGGCAGAGGGAACAGCCAGTGCAAAGGCCCTGAGGAAGAATTGAACTTGAGTGTTCAACGAGAAGCTGAAATACTAGTGTGAATGGAATGAAAAGAAGAGGTGTAAGTAGAGACCAGAATTTTTAGAGCTTTGTTTGTTAGTTTATCAGAGTAGCCCAGGCAAACACAGCATGCTTTTCAATTTCCATCTCTTCCTTTTCCACTGAGACTGTATATATCCTATCTAGTTAACTCACATCGTTTTCCCCAATACTCAGGATAATGCATTTCTATGTGAAAAATATGGAATATGAATTGAATGATCAAGTGATTAAATTAGATGAACCAAGTTCATACTATGTACCCAGGATTAGAAAATAAAAAATGTCCTTAATAGACTTAATAGAGAATTTATTAGTAATAAGTTGTATGCAATCTTTGGGTACAGTTTTCTTATTTATAAAATAAGGGGGTTGAATTAAGTGGTTGTTGAAATCTTTTTTTTTTTCTGTGAAGTTCTATGATTTCAAATGTATTACTTACTTTCCACTTGTGAATAAAACTTTGCCATAGTTGTTTCTAATTGTGAATTAGTGTTTTTAGTTAAGTATACATAAGTTGGATAAGATTCATATGAAATCTACAAAATGTAATTAAGGATTTAGCAACTATTGAATATGTTAAAAAGAAGTATAATAAATTGAGATTCCCATGTCTAGTTAAGAGAGTTGCTGGAAATATTGTATTAATTGCCAAAGCAACACAGGTTTGCATAATGCAGTCTTTGGTTGGCTTATGTTTGTTTTGGGTTCAAGTTTTGACCTTATTACTGCCTGGTTGCAATGTTATCTTTGAGTAATTCTCAAAGTCTCCCTGAGATTAACTTCAACTATAATATGTGTTGATTAATACCCATCTCCTAGGGTTGTTGTAAAGATATTTTGATAATATATATGAATTATTTGGCATAGGGCTTGATGCAAGGCACTGACTGAAGGTCAGATGCCTTTTCTCTCTTCCTTAAGTAAGTTTCCATTCATTTGGCACATAGAAAACCAACCTTGGATCTTTATTCAGAAAACTGTTTTCTGGGAGTTTGTATTCCTGGCAAAAATACAGTGTTTTGGACATACTAAGTACTCAAGGCTATTGACAATGTTGATGGCCGTGGCAATAATACTTTAGGAGGAGCTGCTGACCAGCTGTATTAAATTAAAGGGTCTAATTTATGGCATGAGGTTTTTACAGTGCTACACAAGTGCTACAGTACTTCAAAGGAATTTAAAACTGAATTATGTTTGGTTGCAGAATGTATTTCCACAGTAAATCTTTAGGCAAATGATAGAGTGTCAGCTAATGATGGAACAGCGGTCATACGTTGCGTCTGTATCTTGATGGAGTTAGGAAAGTTCTCTTTAAACATTTTGCAGCTTTGAGGCAAGCAGTTGACAGTAAATATTTGTACTTTATTTGACATGACATCACAACGACTACCTCTTCTCGCATTATATCTCCTCATGGATTGAGTAGGGCTTCTCAATTAAGAAAACCTAATGAATCTGACTGTCTCCTTATCCCATCCAATAGAAGCATCGGCTTCAAATATGTCTATTCACTGACCTCAGTGCTTAAGTGTTATTACAGAAAGTGTGTGTGTGTGTGTGTGTGTGTGTGTGTGTGTGTGTGTGTGTGTGTGTATGTAGGGAAAGCGAGTAGTTAAGTCAAGACATAGACAAATATGTCACTGGCTTGAAAACTATGCTGAGTGGTAAACTTGATATACTTTTTCTTCTTGTAGTTGAAAAGTAAATGTTTTCTGCATGACTGATCTATATCTGTCTTCTTGGAGCAACATTCTCCTAAGAAAGCCCTCTCAAAATGAGCATTAAACTTAGCAAAGAGGAGGAAGGGGAGAGAGGGCCTATCTCCTGGGCCGACTGAGACAGGGACGGAGAGAGTTGGGCGGCATCTCTAAGAGGCACTGGAAGTAATCGCTGCTGGGAAGCTTAGAACAAACACGTGGGAGGAAATTGAGGCCTGGTTTATCTCATTGTCCTGCCTCCAAGGAGTAGGGCAGCTGACAGCACCCCTTGAAACTCTCACTTTAGAGTCACAAGGCCCATTTTTGAGCAACTCTAGAACAAAATACCTGGAGGGCAGTCTTTTGATACAATGGTAATGCTTAATGCCTGAGTGACAGAAAACACTGGAACACGTATCGTTTCACCTCTGACCCAATGAGTTATTTTTATGGGAAACAGAACAAGAGGAAGGGAATTAAAATTAGAGCGAGGGCCCTCTAGGTTGAGAATGGAGTAGCAGTTTTTTTCACTGAGGTTAATAAAAAGGTGAATGTTATCTTTTAACATGGATGTTTTCAATCAGTATTTATTCTAAGAATATGTTTTCTGGAGATTTTTAAGATGACTTAAGATAGAGGTTCTACAACATTTTATGGTCCTATTTTTCCTTTTAATATAGTTTTCTTTTTTTTTGTCAAAATTAGGTAACAAAATATTTATTTTTTAAAATTATATGTTGAATTTTCTCTTGCATAAAGTGTTTGCCCTTAGGTTGTTTTTCAGAGGCATTGAAGTTTAATGTCAAAAGTATCCCAGCTACTGTGAAATTGAAAGAACCACCTGATGATCCATGTTAAAGTCTTTTATGTCTCTAAGACACATTTCTGCTAAAAACCATGCCAGTGGGATTACTGGGTATGCTTTGAGTGGATTGTATGAGACAATTTCTTTTTTTCTTTTTTTGTTGTTGTTTAGAAATAAGGGTGTGTATGCATGTGTAATATTCTTTAATCCCAAATGCAAACTGAACCAAAGTATATTTAGACTTTTTGTACATGTTAGACTCAGTGTTAACGTCATCCAAATATCCAGTATCATTGAGCCCAGAGTCACCACAGAGTGTGAATATCGCGTAGTTCTGAATTGCTAAAAAGTAATATTGCATGGAAATAGCGTGTGCAGTTTTTCATAAGCTTTTTCATCCAAAAAAATGTGGCTGTGATTAAATACTTGTAAGCAAAGAGTCATGTAATGAAAAAATTTACACACATATGAAATAAGCACACTGATTCCCAGGCATGAAACAAAGACTATCATCTGTTTCTTTGTATCAAGAATTTCTTTTTTAACAATCAAGATACCAGATAGTGGTTTTGAAATGTAGACTTGTCCATAAACATTTTCTGTTCAATATAGTTTCATTTACTTGTAGACTGCAACATTATTTTTGAAAAGAGCTGCATAGATCTCTGCAAACTTTGTTAATCTCAGGAGACATACTGACTGGGAAAATATTAAGTTGCTTCTAATTTGATTTTTCCCTGGGGCATTTTAAAGCTTTGTTCAGCCTCTATGGGGTGCATTTTTTAGAATAGATTTCTACTTTCAATGCTAATGTGTTCACTAATCACAATACAATACGTCATAAGTAGGATAATATTTTTGGTAAGGAATTTTTTCATTATTCATATTTCTGCACGCATATCCAAAATGCGTAAGCATCTGTAAAATAAAATTAGGTCCGTGGACATACAAATGGAAAGAAACAAAAGGAAAGCATCCAGGGAAATGACATATACTCTCTGTACTTTTGACATTTTAATGGGGGATATTAATAAAGAGAACTGTCTGTCTCTGGCACACACCTGTGGGTTGAGTTCAGCTGTTTTTATAATGAGATTCTGGCCCCGCAAGAGATACAAATTATGAGCAGAATGAAGGGTTTGCCACCAAAGATTGGATCTGTGAGAACAAAGGAGCAGATTGGTGGTGGCAAAGCTGCACTGTATAATATAAGGAGCCTCTATAAACTCTTTGTATGAGTTTTAAACTTTAAACGTCAACAGCTTTCTACTGTGGGTATGATAGAAATATTCTACAAATGGCCATCATTTAAGGCAAATTGAATTTTCTTCCTACAGCTTACACAATTTTCCTTCTTGTCATTAGCAGCCATGTTTCATATGTCAAAGGAAGACCATTCTTAAATAGAACATATTTGCCTCAATGCCAGTAAGTGACTTTAAGTGCTACTTTAGGATAGATTGTGATTGTGACAAAACTAAGCCATTCAAGTAAAAGTTTGCCAGGACTGTTGGAAGGTTTGAAGAAGAGTTTGTCCTTTCATCCTTTGCCTCTTGAAGAACATCATCGCTTAGATTTCCTCAAGGGTTTTGAGATCCATGGAGATCCTGAGCAGGGGATGGGAGGAAACTTGAACTGAGACACTGAATAGCCATCTGTCTGTGGATGGGGTGGATGATAGCGCTGCTGTAGGGCTGATGGGGAGAGAGAGGAAGAGCTCGCAGTGTTAGTGCCACAGCCTTTAGGGAAGCTAGAGAAAGGAAATGTTTGAACAACCCGGTGATAATCATAATTACGTTCATCAAATTACACATGTAAGGGTTGAGTCAAGTTATATAAGCTTTCCCTGAGGCAAGAAAACTATGTCCTGGAAGTTTATGACGTGAGAACGTGAACATGTCAGACTTCTGAACACTTTTATTTCACAGTACTTCTTAGGATATCTTTTATTCCATGGAAAGATCTAGCAAGGTTCATTTATGTGGAACCCAGTAAAAAATACTATTTTACTGTACTTGCATGACTAATGTACTAAGCAAGCTTATCATTATCTATAGATACAAATCCTCCATAGGACATGTCACAGAATGGTTAGAGGTATGGGGACAGAAGATATTTGAAATTAAATGAGCTCAAATCCTCACATTTGATTGGAGGACACTGAGCCACAGATCATTTGGGGTCCTACAATGAGACAGGGTAATTGCTGGGTGTCAGCTTTCTGGCTGAGCACCCCAGACTCCCAGGCCCGTGCTTGCTTAGTTACCCTGCACTGGAGGCACCTGGCTCTCACTGGAGGTATCGAGCTTTCTAAACACAGTTCTGACTATAACGCTCCCTAGATTAAAACCCTTTTAAGCTCACTGGATCTCCTCAGGACAGCGCCCACACTTAGTGCATGGCTCATAAAAACATACCCATGTGGGTCCTTCTTAGACCATAGTCTGTTTGCCACCATCTGCCCACTGAACTCTTTTTTTGTCCCTCAAATGCTATTTGCGTGTGTATGTGTAATTTTTGGCCTTTTTTTCACATACTTTTTCATTAGCCTGAAACAGCAGTCCCCAACCTTTATGGCACCTGGGACCTTTTCGTGGAAGACAATTTTTCTACAGAGGAGGTGGGTAGGGGGGAGGGTTTCGAGATGATTCAAGTGCATTACATTTATTGGGCCTTTATTTCTATTATTATTACATTGTAATATAATGAAATAATTATACAGCTCACCATAATGCTGACAGGGGGCAGAGCTCAGGGGGTAATGCGAACGGTAGGCAGCAGCTGTAAATACAGAGGAAGCTTCGTTCGCTCTCCCGCTGCTTACCTCCTGCTGTGTGGCCTGGTTCTGAACAGGCCACGGACCGTAGTGGTCCGTGGCCCGGGGGTTGGAGACCCCTGGCCTAAAACACTCTTCCCTACCTCTTCACAAGGCTAGCCCTCCCGACCCTTTCTATTTAGCTATTACTTTCTTAGGCAGTTTTAGTGCCCTCTCCCTGTATTTCCCCTTATGAGAGCACAAACCAAATTACATTGCTCATGCCTATTTACTTATCCGTCCCCTGCCAGATTGTGATTAAAGGTGATATCTGTCCGGTCATCCCTAGTCGCCCCATGTTTCACACATAGCAGATCATCTGTATAAACATGTCAAGACCATTGAGTGGAGAAATTGAATTGAAGCAAAGTCGAGGACGGGCCTCCCTCTTGCTTACTTATCTCCAAGTGCTATTCTCTGATATAATTTCCCCTTCCCTAAACATCTCCTCAAATCCGTTACCCCAGTTGAGTCTCCTCCACTCATGATTTCCACAGAATCTTCACCAAATTCTAGATGTTCAGGTTATAGTTACAAATGTGCTGTCCTGTGGCACAGGTATGTTGAGAGCCAGCCATCCAGGCAGGCTACCTGTCTTCAAAGCCCAGTCTCCCACTTGCCAGCTGTGACTCTTGAGCTTCTTCCCTGCCTCAGTTTCCACATCTCTAAAATGGGGATAATAACAGTAACTACCTCATAAGGTTGGAGTGAGTATCCAGTGAGATCAAATTCATGCAAAGCTCCTGGCCTAGTATTGGGCATTTGGTCACTGACATTAAATGTGAACTATTATTATTTTCAGTTTAGAAACTCCCAGACCTGTACAGAAAAAATAAGCTTGGAACATACTCTTCTTGATGGAAAATGGGTGTTGGCAAGCATCACTGTGATCTTACTTCCATCTGTTACTTTCAGCGTTAAAATGCTTAGTTTGGGTGAAAATTGTATTTTCCTTTAAAAGAAATTGGTAAACATCATCGTTTCCAACCTACCTGAATCGCGTCTATGGCATAAGCTTTTCTTACCTGAGACTTATATACCTGTGACCTGTGCTCAGACTTGATGGCAGCAAGACACGCAGGAGGAAACGAAGCTTTCCAGTCCCAGACTTGCCGACCTCAGCCTAGACTGTGACAGCCTAAGCTAAGCAAACAAAGCAGGGGACTCGTTCAGCACCTGGACCCCTGAGTACTGACCTGGCATGGCAACTCAGAGGCTTACCTGGTATCTATTCACCTCTGTGTGGGGAGAAAAAGAGTGTATGCTAATTAGCCTGCTTGTAAAAAATTGGACAAGTAGAGGCAAGTCTATCCCAGAACTGAATCTTATGTAAATAATGTATTTTTCTGTCTTCTCAGACAGCTCAGCTCTCTCAAGCCAGCGGAGTAGTTTCCCGACTTCCTTTTGGACCAGCTCTTACCAGCCCCCATCTGCACCCTGTTTGGGGGGAGTTCATCCTGACTTCCAGGTCACTGCACCCCCTGGCACCTTTACTGCCGCTGACCCCAGCCCCTGGTCAGGACATGGGCTGCATCAGACTGGCCCCGCCCCTCCCCCTCCCGTGTCCGAGTCCTGGCACTACCCTTTGGCATCTCAGGTGAGCCCGTCCTACAGCCACATGCATGACATGTACATGCGGCATCACCACCCCCACATGCACCACCGCCACCACCACCACCACCACCACCATCACCACCACCCTTCTGCTGGCTCTGCCCTGGATCCATCCTATGGGCCCCTGCTGATGCCGTCTGTGCGTGCGGCCAGGATTCCCGCTCCCCCGTGTGACATCACAAAAACAGATCCGACTACAGTCACCACTGCTACCTCAGCGTGGGCCGGAGCCTTTCACGGAACCGTGGACTTAGTGCCAAGTGTGGGGTTTGATACAGGTGAGCCCGGTGATTTCCTCCTTTCCATAAAAGAAGAAAAATTAATGAAATAAATACAGAAAAATGGAGGATGTTTTAAATACCTGGAAAACTTTTTTTCTCTTCCGTGGAAAGTTCAGCTTTGCCCATATGTTTATAGAACTAACCATTTTTCAAGAATTCCTGCATTCCTGCAGAAACTGGTATGACTGCGTGAGAGAGGTCTCAGAACTTTTCTCCCATTTCTTAAGCTAGTAATCTGTTTCTTTGAACTGGAATCTCTGGCACCTTATATTTACAAAGATTTAAACACATTCTTTAACTCTCCCATGTCTCTGTGCTCTCTACCAGTGATGTGTAATGCCTAACAGAATTCAGAAATAGTATGTTTCAGTAATTTTTCCTTCTCCCTTTTTTGTCAGGTCTTATTTATTATTTATAAACCAAACTGCTTTCTGGAGTATAATCCATGTAATATAATCATGGTCTTTAAAAAGAATTATGGAACGTATTTTAAAGGAATGGATTTCTCTTCCCTTTCTTCTCCTTCCCTTCCTTTTCCTTCATTTGCCTTTTGTTATTTTCCTCCTCCCTCCCTCCCTTTCTTCCTTCTTTCCTTCCTCTTCTCATCCTCCTTATTCTCCTTCCTTTCTGTTTCTTTCCCTCTCTCTCTCGTTTTAAAGCATCAGACTTGAGATTACTCTAAAGTCTATGTTCAACAGATTTAGAAAAAAATTGGTAAGGGAAATATTTCTTCACAGAGCATTCAGCTCCTTCTGGAATTCACTAGTTCCGAAGGTCATGGTGTTAAATGTTTGAGCTTGATTTTTGGACCAGATTACACATATTAATAGTGTTAGTAGTTCTGAGTTCACAAAATCACAAGCATCACAGGCTAAGTAGACAAATCAGGTCAGTGATTATATCCCCGGAATCTACGTTCCAAAGGCAGCCACCTCCACCTCCAATCCCAGGTTCTTTTCCTGGAACACTTTGTGACAAATTAGAATTTTCTTTCCAGAAGTTTAAGGAAACTCACTGTTTTCTTTTTTTTAAATAAATTTTAGTTCTTTATTTTTTCCTTGTGATTAGAAAACTCACTCTTTTCATAGTTTTTCTTAGATCTTTAATCTGAATGCTGGTCACAGCAGAGAAATCCCCAGAGTAATAAATACTGAGCATCAAGTTGCGTTCACCCTGACATAAGTGAAACATTCTTATCTTGGTTAACTTATTCTTTACTGAGCTTTCCAATGTTGGTCATTGCCTAACCTTACCCATTTCAGCTTCCTACTTAGACTCTGGGTTCAAGCTGGTTTTCTAAACTCTCAGGGGACTTGGTTCTCCCTCTCTATGAGAAGAGAATATGATGGGGCTAACCACCACAGGCTTCCCTCCTTCCTTTGCCACACACTAACAGTATGAAGGCAACTCTTGAGTTGTTTGATGCCTGGGGCCAAATCTAATGAGAGCCCCAGTTTGGTAGCTGCCATCATTGGCAGCCAGTCTCTGCAGGCTCTCACTTTCCAGGTACCTGCATGGCCAGAGTTAACAATGCTCTTAGCAGGCAAATGGAACATTTTCTTCTTTCTTAGTTTGGGCTTCTTCAACAGGATACCATACACTGGGTGGGCTAAACAACAAACATTTAGTTCTCACAGTTCTGGAGCCTGGGAAATCCAAGACCAAGGTGCCAACACATTCAGTGTCTGGTGCGGGCCCACTTCCTGTTTCATAGATACTGTCTTTTCAGTGTGTCCTCACTTGGGGAAGGGACAAGAGAGTTCTCTGGGATCTCATTATGAGGGCACTAATCCCATTCATGAGGGCTCCACCCCATGACTTAATTGCCTCCCAAAGGCCTCACCTGTTAATACCATCACATTTGGGATTAGGATCTAACATGAACTTTGCGGGGACACAAACATTCAGTCTGTAGCATCCAACCTTTGCATTTTATAACATAAAGTGGAAGGTGGATGTGATTGCCTTTGCTCCCTGTTTCTCTCTGTCACTTATTACCTACTTTTGTACTTGTTAATTTTGGTGTGACCCTGATTCCTTGACTCACTGTCCAGAATTTTGGCTTGAAACAGTCTCTTCGGAATGAAAAGTCATCCTACTACCTTTAGGAAGTAGAAAAGAGGGGCTTTTTGTTCTCTCTGAAGAATCTAGAGAGCACCCATATGGGTATACTATATAATAGTTCTTAATACTTGCTG
The DNA here is from genome assembly GCF_964270905.1 of Leucopleurus acutus. NCBI lineage: Eukaryota > Metazoa > Chordata > Mammalia > Artiodactyla > Delphinidae > Leucopleurus > Leucopleurus acutus. Next base: position 39,850,241 of record NC_139147.1, on the reverse strand, counting down.
AGCTATGAATAAATATGTATTGAATACCCACTATATAAGGTATTGCCAGAGATAGTTTATATATATATTTTTTGCTTTTAATCCTTAAACCAAATCTGAGATGGATCTTCTCTGATTCAGTTATTGATAAGGACACAGCTCAGTTTTCCTATTTGAAAACTGCTTCCTAAATCACAAATGCTCAAGGTGGATTTGAACTAAGACCTGCCCCAATCTAAAGAGTTGCTGGGGTAGCATCTCCCTGTTTATATAGGTAAAAGAGACTATTAATTAAAACTGTTAAATTAGACTGTAAATGGTTAATATTGAGGAATGAAGGTTTACCTTTTGGATGTATGTAGTGCTCTTCTTTGTCAGTGTGGGTTTAGGATGATGATCATGATTCTTTCCTGTCCCATAGTTTTAACCCAACTGAACAAAGACAAAGGAATCAAGCAGATAAAGATCAAATCATTAGCATAATTATTGATCAGGCCAAATTGGAGATCTTAGATTAGGCTTACTACCATAATTGAATTTCCTGGAATCCTCAGCTAAGTTTAGATTTTGGGAGATCCAATCCTAGGGAAAATCTAGTCTTCAGAGAAGATTCCCATAGACAACTTCCTTGTCACACAGTTTAGAGCCTTGTTACTGTGAAAAGAGATGATGGTTGGTCAGATTTGCCTCAGAAAAGCATAGTCTGAGACATGACTTACCATACAAAGGCAGCAGGAGGAGCATGCACCTCCCTGCATGGGGGTGGCCCCAAAAAGAGAGAGTTGAAGGGGCTAAGCCACAGGGACTCATTTTCCTCTCCTATTCTCAGGCATCATGTCAAATATCACCTCTCTCTTCCTTTAGGAAGAGTTAGGAGTGTTTTAGGTCAGTTTCCCCAAGAAACAGACTCTCTGATGCAGTTTTGGTTGTAGGAAATATACGCAGTAGTGTTCTCAGGGCAACATCTTTGTGCAATGGGAGAAGAATTGAACAGGAGAAGTCTCACAATGAATAAGTTCAACTGAACCTCAGTGGATTCTACAGGGAGATCTAGATCTGGGATGGCCTTTTATAATTGTCTTGCCTTAAGTCAAGGTGGATGGGCTTTTATATTCCCACACTGATCAGTTGCTGGATGGATTTGCCCCTGGAAGGAAGGTCATGACATTAGGCAAGGTAGCCTTGTTCAGCTGAAAGCAATTCCCAAAGCGAAACAACTGAAGGTCATGAGCTGCCAACAGCAGGAGAATGAATATCTCAACACAGAATAGTGAGGGACCTGACAGCCCACCACAGTATCCACTACAGAGGGACAAAAAAAGAGCGGTAGCTACTCTTCCACTTTTCTAACTACTTGTAAAAGAAGTTTCTGTATAATAGACCCAAGCAGGGAAGGTAAGATTGTTGAGAAGAATGAGAGGTGAGTCCCTCTATGTAATCTGTGCAAAGCTGACCTGACCGTGCAGCCCAAAACAGCTCAGAACTCAACATCTTTGTTAGGTGACTATTGAGCAACTGTGAAAAGAGCCTGCATTCAGGTGAGACAAGCCCGAAACTTCCCAAAGACCAGGTACTTAGGCCACCAAAATGTAAGTCATTTTTACATTAGGAGGTAAATAAATTAATCCAACCATTTGGAGAGAAATTTGGTAAAGAATATGCCCTTTTCGTCAATAGGGGGAAGGTTGAATAATTTTAGGTGCATTTTAATTTTGCAGCCATTTAATGAAATTAAGAAGTCTGAGAGGTTCAACATGATATAATGTTTAGTGACCTAAGAAAGTTTTAGAGTATCTTGTATGGTATAATCCAAGGGTCAGCAAATTTTTTCTGTAAATGGCCTGATAGGAATATTTAATGCTTTGTGGGGGTCACACTGTCTGTGGCCACCACTCAACTCTGCTTTTGTACTGTAGAAGCCCATCGCAGACAAAAAAATAAATGAGCTGGCGGTGTCCCAATAAAATTTCTATTGATACTAAAATTTGAATTTTATATGCTTTTTGTGTGTCATGAAATGATACTCTTCGTTTTTCATTCCTTCTTTCTCAACCATTTAAAAATATAAAATCCATTCTTAGCTCATGGATTATGTATAAACAGATGGTGGGCCTGATTTGGTCTATGGGCTATAGTTTGCTGACCTCTAGTATGTATAGTCCCATGCGAATACTTGTTATCTGTCGACACACATACATATGCATGTGTGTGCCTAGAAGTATATACCCCAACTTTTAATGGCCATTACTCCTAGTAATTAGTGTGCAATGTGAGCTTTTAAGCTAGATGGCCTGGTTTTATAAGCCCAGCTCTGTCCCTTGCTAGCTACAGGGCTTTGGGCAAATTTTTTAACCTGCTTGGTGCCTCAACTTCCTTATCTTTCAAAGATGTTTCATTGGGTGGTTTCAAGGATTAAATGAGTTAATGAAGTAAAACATTTACAGATGTGCCCTGCACATAGTAGATACACTATAAATTCTGGCTACATAAGGGAAAGTGATCAGACCTTCACTCATTTTAGCTTTAAAAAATTTATTATTGAACAATATTTCATATATCATACACTTTAGCATTTTAAAGCATACAATTCAGTGGGTTTTAGTATGTTGACAATGTTCTACAACCATCTCCACTGTCTAAGTATAGAACATTCCCATCACCTCCAAAAGAAATTCCATACTTCCTCCTTCCACTATTACCTGGCAACCACTAATCTACTTTCTGCCTCTATGGATTTTCCTACTGTAGACATTTCATATAGATAGAGTCATACAATATGTGACCTTTTGTGTCTGCCTTCTTTCTCCTGGTCTGTGTTTTCAAGATTCATCCATATAGGATGTATCAGAACTTCATTCCTTTTTAGGGTGGATACTATTCCATTGTATGAATAAACCACATTTTGTTTATTCATTCTTTCAGTATTTGGTTTGTTTCTACTTTTTGGCTAATAAGCATAATGTAATGAACACTCATATACAAGTTTGTGGGTGAACATATGTTTTCAGTTCTCTTGGCTATGTACCTAGTAGAACTATGGGGTTGAGAGAATCTCACTTTTTATTTTATATACCTCTCTATTTCTTGAAAATATTTCAAAGAGCATTTACTATAGCCATAATTAATTTTTTAAAAATTTAATTACAGAGTATCATAATACAGTAATAGAATAGGGTTCTGGGGTTTAGTAGACAAAATTCTTCTACAAGCATGAGGAGAGATGGTCCATCTTTTCTGAAGGGCCCAAGCTAGGGTGAGGAGAGTGAGGTGCTTCAACTCAAAATTTAAAGAGATACTCACTTTCCAAGACGTGCAAGTACATACCTCCTTAAATTTTACCTCACCCTGCCCTGGCCCTGCTTTCCTGCCTTGCCTGATCTGCTGTCACTTATTGCTCCCTCTGTTGAATGGATACTTCATATACATCGCTCAGAACGATCAGTGTGTTGATATGATTGTAGGACATCTGTATCTGCCCTCCTTGTGCAAACAGCAATACTCTGTTAAGAAACCTGGAAAAAATATTTTTGAGCTCTTAAATTTTGATAGTGAATAGGGAGCACTGGGCAACAATAGGGAAGTCAGGAGTTCACAAATGTCCTTCTTTTATTTTTTTCTTCATAGACACTATGTGTCTGATAATATCATAAAAGTAGAATCACCTTAGATAGTTTTCTGAATTTTTTATGATATAAGGCCTATAAGCTATATATATATTTATATATGTATAAATGTATGTATTCATAGTTCTACATATATATTTATAGTTATATATATAAATCTGATTTAATCTGAATCTTCTAATCTGAATATTTTGTGAAAGAGACGTCTTTCATAAATGACCCAAAATGCATTTTAATGCAATCTAAGTTGTAATTATTATCGCTTAAAGTTATTATACAGTGTTCCCTTTGAAATAGGCTAATTAAACTCCTTCATTGGTTAAGATCAGTCTTGCTTAATACTATATGGATGCTTTACATTGAAATCCATTAGAAGTATAAATATCTTTGTTTTATCAAATATAGGAAATAAAAGAGTGGGGTAAAAATAGCTCACATACTAGAGCAGCAAATGGAGAAGCAGTTTCTCTCCATGAAAGAGAAATGGATATAAAGTCACCACTTGCTTTTCCATCCAGCCTGTAAGTTACCATCTCTCTAGATCACCTCTCAAGACCCATGCTTTCTTGTAGGTGGTCTGGTGCTGACAAGCTTTGGAATTTTATTTGGAATACTAAGGGTATCAAAATCATGGAGCTTTGCATACAGTAACTTCTTGGAAATCATTTCTCTCTCTAAACATATACATTTACAATAAAAGACCAAAGGAAACCAACCTAAGACATTTGAATATTTACCTGATAGCCTAGTGCTCCAATTCCAGGCTTTATAATGAAAGATAAATATGCTAAATTTGGAGAGAGATCATTGAGAGCCACAGTAATAATTAACAGGATAGTATGAGCTCTAAAAAATATTAAAACACCAAGATATTTTTCAGCATAGAGAAGAGAAGGCATCAAAGCAAAACATATGATAAGGGCTCAACTACAAACAGTTTCTCTCTTTTCCATTTCACCACTTCTTTGGAACATATATACTAGTCATTTAATATATATATGAAGGTCATGGGGTTGGTGATTCATTGAAGTCTTTCCTGACGTTATTAATGATTTTTATAAATGAAGAAGTTAAGGAATTTTATTTAATAGTGTCATAAAATAGAATAGACACAGAAGCTTACTTCTAATCATTTGATTTCAGCAGGGAGACACATTAAATGGCATTTTAATATAGAAGCCATCCCTAGGACTATGTGATTTTTCAATGACAGTCACTCTGGTCGATAGAGATTTATAGATTTCTGGGTACTTACCTTGAGGGCCTTATCTCAATTAAAATAGTTAAAATGTCACAAAGAAATAGTTGTGTGCTAAAAAAAATACTAGGAAGAATGTTTATAAAGTAATACTTCCTGTGGACTTTTTTTACAGTTTATTATGATTTGGTGACAGTAAAGACTTCAGTAATTAACAGCTGATTGCTTCACACTTTCTGTAATCCTTTTTCTTTTTCTTTGGCCTATGGCATAAGTCTATTTTCCACTGAGAGGAAAAATAAAAGAAAAAACACCAAAGGTATGTTACAGTATTTACACACTCTTGAATGGTGTTAGTTGTACAAGGCACATGTCCAGAATGACAGTTTCGTGACCAGAAGAAGATGGAAACCATCTTTGAGATGCATGCAAAAGGCCAGGAGATCCCAGCCAGAGAGTGAAATCTGCATGAAAAGTAGCAGGATGGTAAACCAGAGGGAGAAATGCATTCCAGAGCACTGCTGTCAGTTTTGAGTATCCAGGGCTGGATTCTGCAGGGCCTTAATGAAACTCCCCTGCTCTCCCAGGGCCATGTAGACCTTGCCCATGCTCTCTCCCAGCCCTTCATCCTTAGAATGGTGCCGTAATGTCACAATGCCCGAAACCTGGGAATTTCTTCCCACAGATCCTCCTCTGACCTTATAGGACAAATACAGAAGCCTTCTGAGAGGATTCTGAATGTTTTAGGATGCATTTGCATAATAATACAAATAATTGCCTGTGTGGTATGTGTGTGTGGATCCTTGTGAAAGACATGTTAGCTAAGGGAAAATGCTATTTTTCATACATTGCTGGTAGAAAATTAAAGAATTGTAAGATTTTAAAAAGTGAACTAGAAAATGTATTACAGTTAAAAATTCTCATAACCTTTGGCACAGTATTCTTCCTCTTATGAGTCTATGCCACACAAATACAAGCAGCAGCATATGAGGATAGAGGTACAAAAATGTTTATTGTGACAACATTCATAGTAGCAAAAAAGTGGAATCAGGTGACCGCCGTCAAGAGGGTAATGTATGAGTGAAGTATGTTTTGTGTGGTATTGCTGACTGAAACAAAAAAAGAGATGAAGAAGTGCCTATATATGCCCTTTTTATAAAAAAGGGATGGCAAGAAATCCTGCATATGTGTACATGTACTTACAATTCAGTGAAAGCAGTGAAGACTAGTTTGTCCATTTGTGTTTCCATTTGGGGCTGAAGGTATTGGGGTCACTAATATGAGTTTAAGGAGGAGAGAATAAGAGAAAAATATGTATGTATGTATGTGCATATGTGTATGTAAGAGAAAGAGACAAGGAAAAAGAGAGGAGAAAGATTGATTTTATCAACAATTTACTCTTTCCCCCAAACTAAGGGGCTCATAAAATTATGGTAAACACAGGAATGTTAATCTTTGCAGAGACGTTTATGGAAAAAGCAGAGGTCCAAAAAATAGATTCCAGGACCCATATGTTCACTTAGCTATATTATGCTGAGCAAGCCTCTCTACCTCTCTGATCCTCTTCCTTAGATGCAAAATGGAGATGATACTCCCTACTCTGACACAACTAGGAGATTCCAATGAACTAATGAATGTGGTTGTGTTTTCTAGATGGTGACACATGGTGCAGAGCTAAAACTCTCATTATTCTTAATAAATATGGTGCATTTCAAACAGAAAAGGTCACACTGGAGATGTGAAGCATCATGCATAATTGAGATGCAAACTTTAAATGCCTCTATCACTTTGACTATTTCTAATTTAATTTGTTTCTGTTCTTGAAGAATAGCTGTGATATTTATTGGAGTCAAATTTCCCAGTAGTGGTGTTTGCTGGTATTGGCCATACCTTGAAAACTGGGTGCTTTGGTATTGGTTGGGCAGATTATGAGGGAAGGGCAGATAAAGAATCCAGAAGATAAAGATTTGAAGGGTCAACAGAATATACATCTTTGACATTTTTAAACATAGTGTTCTCCATCTAAACACTCTACCATGCGGTAGAGGTTACTAAAACAGTATATCCTATCCCATTGTGCTTATGGATGGTTGAGATATTTGTTCCTGACACTCACATAGATCAAAAGGAAATTTTATGTGCAGAATAAGGAAGTTAGACTATGCATATAATTAGATTCACCAAAACTCCATTAATACATGCTAATCTTCTAAGTTGTGAACTAAAAACAGATTCATTTTCCATTCTAGTATTAATTTTGTGAACAAGTTGCTGTCAGTAGCTATATAAATTGGGTGGCATCTCTTGCTTTCTGAAATGTTCTCTTAAAAATTGCAAGCAAAATTGGGCAACACCATTTTCTTTTTTTTCCTTTTTTTTTTTTTTTTTTTTTGTGGTACATGGGCCTCTGACTGTTGTGACCTCTCCCGTTGAGGAGCACAGGCTCCGGACGCGCAGGCCCAGTGGCCAAGGCTCACGGGCCCAGCTGCTCCACGGCATGTGGGATCTTCCCGGACCGGGGCACGAACCTGTGTCCCCTGCATTGGCAGGCAGACTCTCAACCACTGTGCCACCAGGGAAGCCCAACACCATTATCTTGATTATTTTCTTGAAGGAGTTGTCATCAACTACCTGTCGTTGATTGGGGTTGGGAATTGACGATGTTGTCAAAGTACACAGTGTCTTCCCAAGAGAAGCTTATATGCTTGCCTGAGAGGAGAGCTATAGAGGTTCAAAAAACTCATACTTAATTCTAACATGACTCTAATGGAGAACCACTCAAAGCATTAAAAGGCTTGTTTCAGGGGTCAGTGTATTTTGTACCAGCAAATTGTCTTTTCAGTAATGCTTTCCTATTTCCTGTATCACATACAGGCATGCATCTAAAAGAAACAGCTTGAATGAAGAAATCCATTTTAGAACTTGTCCCCAGGCAATTTCACATTGACTTTCAAATAGGCTACAAAGATTCTATACAAAATTTCTATACGGCCTGTGGAATTTACAGATACTTTTTATTCTCTTTCTGGCTGTTTAATCTTCTCTTATTGTTCTATTTATCAACAATACAAGGTTTCACAAACAGTTGTCTGTGGCCAACATGTTCTGAATTCCTTGGCAATAATGACCAAAAAAAGTCTTGCAAGAGACTGATGAGAAGCAAAATATGCCATTTTTTTTTGGTTACAGCCTGATATACTGGGCATTTAATTTTTGTCAACCACAAGCATGTGTTATAATGCTTATTTTCATAGCTGCCTTGTTTGAGCAGTATCAGGTGACATCTAGTATCTTCACAATCATTGAAGCCCTATTTATGTTTGCTTGGATTGGACAAACGTTTCTGGAAAATGTCAGAGAGTGAGCTTGTGCTCGTGTCACATAGAAGTGAGATGAAAAATCACTGATGTCAGTGTAGAATTGATCTATATATACCGTATCTCATTCTTACTGAATATTTTCCAATATGTTTTGATTTAATGGGAAGATTGATTACTTAAACTAAATGGGCATAAAAATTACATTGTATTTCTACAGTTCTGAAGTAAGTTTTAAAATTTTAGAGTTCTTAACTGACTCATAGTTTCAGGTAGAATATTTGCTGTATTGGTGTTGTGTCCCTAATTAAGGTTTTATGGGTAAGCAGTGGATCCAGATTAGCTCTTCCTTTGGTTGTATTATCTATTTTCTGGATCGTAAAGCTGTCACTGCATAACCTAGAAACCTCTTTAAAGATGGATGTTTGGCTGTATTTGTTATCCAGCAGATGTCTGGATAGTTAGAATCTCTTGAGAGTATTATAACTTGTGGTTTCAGTTACAATAAGTGATCCAGGCGTTTTTCTGGTCTTTCTCCTCTCCAGTTCTGGGAGAAAGTCTGTAGAAGAAATTACAGAGGATATTTCATTTCACTCTTCCCCATTCCTTTTTTGCTTTATTCTTTGTCTCTGTCTTCAAAGTTACTTTTTTTTCTTTTCTTTTCTTTTTCCTTCCTTTTTGCGGTACGCGGGCCTCTCACTGTTGTGGCCTCTCCCGTTGCGGAGTACAGGCTCCGGACGCGCAGGCTCAGCGGCCATGGCTCATGGGCCCAGCCGCTCTGTGGCATGTGGGATCTTCCCAGACCGGGGCACGAACCCATGTCCCCTGCATCGGCAGGCGGACTCTCAACCACTGCGCCACCAGGGAAGCCCTACTTTTTATCTGCTTTGAAATTGAGGTCGCTAACTTGGGGAGAGGTGTCTTCATGCCATATTGCACCTCCTGGTCCCCAGCTTCTCTCAGCCAAGAGGTTATCACACTGACACTGACATTTTGAACGTGGTAAATTGCTGCTGTGATCAAAAACTACCTAACTGTGATTTATATTATATATTTGTCCAAAAGGTCGGTTTCAGAATTGCTGGTCCAGATTTGTAATTCCATATCCTGATGCTTAAAGTACTTGCCAATTTCCCTTCCAGCTGGGCATTTAAAGTGCACAAGTCTAAGGTAGTGGATATCGCTAAAGGCAAAGGCTGGAGAGTCTGTGCATGAGTTTGTGGTTTTGGAGGAAGGAGAGGTCTGAGAGGGCAGGCAGACTAAGGGAGCTTGCCCTCTGGGCCAGCAGCAGTGGGAAACACCTGGCCACTGAACTGCTAGTCACCTGCAGTGTTGGCCTCAGGTGTGTGGGTGCCGTGCTTCTTAAAATAATGCAGTAAATTATGGTCTACCGGTAATGTCAGGTTCAGAGAGCTTTAAATTTCTCCTCCTCTTTTGAATCTGAATTAAAGATATTTTGGCAGGTTCAGACAGTTTTCACCTCATTGTTTCTGACAGTGTGGGGATTTTAAGCCAATTCTAAATGTACCCCGAGAAAATGTCTCTATACACTGAAAACCCTCCCTCTGCTAATCAATTATTACTTGGTCATAGTTAGGTATCTTTTATTATTGTTTTAATATGGAAGAGTTGTCATGATAAGTGAATAATTGTAATTCAAGTGTCATAATAAATTTAATTCTTGGTCTGGTTCAAGAATGCATCTTGTTTGTGATGACTTTTAAAAGAATTATTGTCCAAAATTTCAGTACTAAGTATAGAGGTAATTAGTGCTCATCAAATTGGCCAAAAATACATGTAATACATGAGAAAAAATGCTAATATACCTAATATACAAAAAGCATTTAGAAATCAATGAGGAAATTACTTTCTTAAAAGCATAGAAAATAGGTCAAAGATAAAACACAGAGGAAGAAATGCCATAATCTCAATAATGTTCAGCTTCATTAATATTGAAAGAAATGTAAATTGAAATTATTAGATACTTTTAATCTATAATAATGATAATAATAGTAAAAATATGAATATTGGTACAAACTTTCTGAAACACACCCCTCATGATGAAATATGTAAGCATAAATGTGGGTATATGCTTGGGTTCAGCAATTATACAAACATATTTTCAGGAATTTTTCTTATCTACCAAAATATTCACATAAGTAACAAATATAATTTTACACACATGTGTCTGTGTATCCAAATGATGCGTATCTGTAGAGTACTGGGTAATTTATGGTACAGGGAAGAATGAATATTGTGTAGCCCTTCAAAAGGGTTGATCTACATATACTGACATGAATGGTTTTCCAAGATAATATTGCTGGTGAAATAAGCATGTTGTAGCACAGGACAAACAGAGGTGTATGCATGTACATCCGAAGTATACTCAGCAAGTTGTGTGATGACAGGGGACATTACACAGAACTCTTACTTTTGAAATACTTTGTAACTTGATTTTTAAACAAGAAATCGATGATGTTTTAAAGTTTAAAAAAACAAAGATGTTTTAAAAACAAATAAAGGGAGGTCTCCATGGTGAGTAAACATGATCTATCTTGATATTCACCTGAAATGAAATCATAGTTTCCAAATTGGATAGCCCTCACTCTTATTTTTTTTTCCCTTCATTAGTGTTAAGGTGTTACCCCCATGTAGATCTTATTTAGAAATTCTTAACTAGCATTTAAACTGATTGCTCCGGGCCTCAGACAAACAAATGCAGTTGTGTGATCATTAGCAGTGATAATTTTATAAAGTAGGAGAAGATAATATGACTGTCTCTCACATCACATAGTTTGTGATCATTTGACAGTATGTCAGTGTTAGATGTCAGGTTGTTGGTGAAGGTTGGATATTTTGATATAGCATCCAATACAGTGTTGTATATATTTATATTTGTAAAAATTATAGCTTGGGCTTCCCTGGTGGCGCAGTGGTTGAGAGTCCACCTGCCGATGCAGGGGACATGGGTTCGTGCCCCGGTCCGGGAAGATCCCACATGCCGCGGAGCAGCTAGGCCCGTGAGCCATGGCCACTGAGCCTGCGCATCCGGAGCCTGTGCTGCACAACGGGAAAGGCCACAACAGTGAGAGGTCCGTGTACCACAAAAAAAAAAAAAAAATTATAGCTTTTCTTTATTAAAGCAAGGATGAAGCAGGGATTCATTTTTTTTTTTAATGTAGAAATAAGCTACCAGCTTCTTTTAGTCTAATAGCAAGCATTCTGATCCACAAGGGTTTTCTAGACTCTTAATATCTATGAACTGACAAGTTCATTTAAGTATTTTCTTTACTTTTCAGTCATAAAATATTCTACCTGCACATCTAGGTTTTATGTTCCTATTTTTCTTCTCTTTTTATCAACAGCATGTTCACCAGTGCATGGTTACCACATTACCTCTTTTATCTCCAGCAATAAAATTAATTGGAAGCATATTCACCTTACTTATGAGCGATAGTCAATGATGTTGTCAAGTGATTATGCCTCCTTAGAAGTAGGATATGCTTTTCTAGTGGATATGACTCTGATAATCACATAGTCCCTAAAACTCAGGTGTGCTGGAGTGTAACATTTTCAGTAAACCAACTTATTATTTATTTCTGCCCCATAAAAGAAAATTTAACTTCATCAATACTTTTTTTTAATTTACTTTATTCAAGTATAGCTGATTTACAGTGTTGTGTTAATTTCTTCTGTACAGCAAAATGATTCAGTTATACATATATATATATATATATATATATACACACACACACACACACATATTCTTTCTCATATTCTTTTCCATTATGGTTTATCATAGGATACTGAATATAGTTCCCTGTGCTATATAGTAATTTCATCAATTCTGAGTATTCATGGTCCAGCTCATTGATATCTTCATTGCTCAGTTTTTTAAAACACTGTCCCACTTAGAGTTGAAACCTCTTCTCAGATGCTTCCCTCATGCTCTCCCTAGGGATTGCTTCACATTGCATCACATTGTTTGTCACATTGTGAACGTTGTTGATTAAGAGGTTGCTCTCTGCTCTTGGCCTTGTCATTTCATTCCTATCTTGGCCTTTGTTTGCAAACTTATCCCCTCCCCACACTGTTTCTCTGTGCATTCTCCATACAGTGCTCCCCAGACAATGACTAATTACTTCGAGTTCAGCTTCCTAATATTTGTGACCATCCCTCCAAGGTGCTCACTGGGGTGGCTCGTGCCATTTCTTCTGCCATGGGGTACCCACATCTTCTGCCATGGGATACCCACATCTTCTGCCATGGGGTACCCACATCTTCTGCCATGGGATACCCACATCTTCTGCCATGGGGTACCCACATCTTCTGCCATGAGGTACCCACATCTTCTGCCATGGGGTACCCACATCTTCTTCCATGGGATACCCACATCTTCTGCCATGGGGTGCCCACTACTATGGAATGTAATAGCAGGCCTGCCAGAAATCTCTCTGAACTAACTTCTATATCATTGTTGCAGGGGCCCATGGGAACTTTAAGATCTTTTCATCAGACACATTGGAGTTGAAGGAAACTAGGGAGGGGGAAGTTTCTAGGCTTTCTATGCTTAGACACACCCTGTTGCCATCTCTACTTCCTTATTCCCAGAGCCTTTTGCAAGAGATGAATCTGTGAAGCAACAGCCTCCCAAAAATCTCAGCTAGAAAATGAGTTATGATACCTTGATATATAGTCAGATTCTTCAAATTTTAAAGGGAAATCCTATTATGATCTTCTGTGACCAAGACTTCTCTCCTGCTACTAATTATTCTATATTTCTTTCTTATGTTCGTACTTCCTTTGTTCTATTCCTGGGTCTGGGTTTTTTTTCCCTTTTCTTTTGGTGGTCAGGTGGTGGTGGTGGTGGAACTGAAGGGAGGAACTGGGTCTGTGGGCTTGCATTTCCTTTCAGGCTTTTCTCCTAATTCCATCCCAGACTCAGACTCTGAAGCCAACAATGTGATGTCTTTGTTCTTTGGTCCCATTTCTGACAACCACCTCATGAGTCAAATGGCCACCCTATGTCTTCAGTGTTCACACTGCGGAGGTCTTTGGGGGGCAGGAGGAGTGGTTATATTAAAGATACATATCAAAAAAACACATCAGTTAATAAAACATGTCCATTACACGATTGGAGTAGTCTTCATCTGAGGTATAACAAACTACTCTGTAATCATTTGCTGTGTCTTGGGAAAAGCTTTTCAAATGTATAGTTTAAAAAAACACAGTAGGAGAGCTATTTTGTTAACACTGGTATCAGTTCTGTTAAATCAGGGTGTTTCTAAACAGTGCAAAAAGGAATAAAGCAGAAACTAACACACCATTGTAAAGCAAGTATACTCCAATAAATGTGTTAAGAAAAATGTATTGACTTTTCTTCAAATTAATTTAATGAAAGGACTTTGACTCAGGGAGTTGCAGTATAGGCTAGTGTCACAGCCTACAGACAATATAGTCCACATAGGGGGAGCCATATACATTGTGGTTAAGACTATTGACTCCGATATCAGACCACCTATTTTCAGTCCTGGCTCTACCACTTAATAGTTAACATAACCTCTCTTACTCTCAGTTTTCTCATTTGTAAAATGGATATATATATATATATATATATATATATATATATATATATATAGCATAGTTGGAAGCATTAAATGAGATATTTCACATAAAGCAGCACAACGTCTGGCATATTCAGCCCTAAGAAAGTGTTTCCTAACATTATTGTTATGATGTTTATTTTCCTTTCACGGAAAATCTCACAGCTGAAACAATAAAACTAAAACTGAGTTACTAACATCAAGAGAAAAACACGGATGATTTCAGCTAGCCAGTGGGCAGATTTCAGAATGTGTTATAAACTAATTTCATATAGGTTTGAGTTGAGAAGGCAACAAAAAGCCTGAATAGGAACAACATAATAGCAGAGCTGATTTTGTGTTCTGGTACGAAAATTTGGGGAAACCCCAAGTAACTGTAGATCATGTAAGGATCATGGATTAAAGATATGTATAGACCACATAAGGATCATGGGTTAATGACTTTGTCCCCTTTCACCCTTACTTGGAAAACTAAGTGTACTGGCTGATCCTTAAATATTCTGATCTTCCTTCAACAAGTGTTTAACAGGAAAGATCATAGTCCTGCTTTCCTGTTACAACTTACTAGTAGTAGGGTCTTTTGCCTGTGGTTGTTCATTTTCTTGTGCTTTACTTATACCTATTTTGAAACTTACAGGTATAGATACCTAGTAATCAAAGTAAAAATTTTATTTATGTCCCATCACTAAGAAGCAGCTAAGCCAAAAGGACAACATTAGCTATTTAATATGTTTCAGGGCGTAGATGAATTGATTTTTTTAAGGTTTGCTTGGGAGTAATGCAAAGCTTTAGAAACAGAACAACTGAAGAGACAAAGTTATAATGAAAGTTATTCCAACCAGTTATTCTGGTTAGAATATTTAGGGCTCTGTTAAGTAATGTAATCCTTGTCCACAGAAAAAGGCTAACGTGCTTTTGACGGAGTCATCTGTCTTTGCAAGGCAAACTGAGGATTGCTTTTATTTAAGAAGAAAAAAAAGACACTCAAACCACTTGATAATTCCAACACTATTCATGACTTGCAGTGCTGACATTCTATAGATTGATGTAGTCTTCAAGTGTGGAAAATACTGAGTCATACAGAAGATGAGACATTTTAATAATGAAAAAAATATTCATGCAGTCAGCAGATTGTCAGTTAAGGTGGTTTAGATTATAAAAGTCACCCAACGGAGACTTTGTCAGGTTGCAAATTATTCTGACCACAAAATTATATGAATAAAGCAAACTTAGAGTGAATTGGTACCTCCCAGATCCTTTTATTTCTTTTTCCTGCTTCTCTTTATCCTTCTCTTCTTCTTTTGAAAAGGGAAAGGAAAACTATTGACTCTGAATCTGAACATAATGCTGGTATACATGAAAAAAAACTTAAGATGGAGCTAATCTTTTGGCATTCTAGAAGTGCTGCTTTTTCCCAGGATACAAATGCTATAAACCAGAGATTGTGTCTTGTGGCTCTATGAGGTGCTTCTCTGACTCCTTTTATTTGTTCTTCCTCCCTTTATGTAATCTGTTTTGTAGATTGTCTTAATGTCTCCTATCAATGACTGACTAATTGTATCTTTTATAATGACACACATTGTTTTATAAAATTCTTTAACAAGTTGAAGGACAAGCAATGAAATCACTATAGCTGTTTTAGTGACAATTACATTGAAAACCATACTGGCTCATTTAACCATTCAATTTCTGACATCCAGCCCAGACTTAAAACAGGTTTAGATTAAAAATCAAGAAGACAGGGCTTCCCTGGTGGCGCAGTGGTTGAGAGTCCGCCTGCTGACGCAGGGGATACAGGTTCATGCCCCGGTCCGGGAAGATCCCACATGCCGCGGAGAGGCTGGGCCCGTGAGCCATGACCACTGAGCCTGCGCGTCCGGAGCCTGTGCTCCTGAACGGGAGAGGCCACAACAGTGAGAGGCCCGCGTACCGCAAAAAAAAAAAAAAAAAAAAAAAAAAATCAAGAAGACAGCCTGGGATCCTAGCACCCACATAACAGCAGTCACACTGCATTTCTACTCACTTATTTAATAGCCTTCTCTTCATGTTTTGGTATTGGGTTTTAAATAACTTAAGAACAACCATTATTTGGAGTCTTCACTCTTCCAAACAGTTATGCCTCAGGACAAAAATAAAGTGATTCAAGTGAGTGTTAGCTGAAGATGCTGTGCTAATTGCCCGCATCAGAAATTAGTCAATTGACTACATTAGAACCAAATCAGTCATATATTCTGTTTCCTCTTTGATATACTTCGTCCTAATCATTCTAGCTTTGAGTTGGAATTCATACATGTTCACATATTTTCCTTTTGTACTACTATTTTTTTTATTTTATTTTTAAATAAAATAAAATGTGTTCAGTAGCTCATAGTCTCTCAACCACTGCGCCACCAGGGAAGCCCTGTACTACTATTTTTAAACTTACCTGTAAATTTCATTTTCTGGCTTTGAGATATGGATTTTTGTAAGCCATCTTAAGTAGTTTCTGAAAGAAAAGGCAATAAAAATAAGTAAATTTAGTCACTACCTTAGTCGAAAAGTGTCATTTGATGGTTGCTGAAAAGTATGAACGGAAGCGCTGCCTAAATGCCCAAAGACTAGTTCTATCATTTTCCCCCATATCAGTTCCTTTTGGGATTAGAAGGAAGAAATCTTGATTTATATTATTTTATTTATTATTCACACCTACTCTAGTAAGATAAAACCATGGTAAAGAATGTGTACCATGCAGATAGCACTGCTCTAGTCTAGAGTTTTTTTGTCACCTACTGTGTTGGTTGACTGTTTGTAAATTGTGAGCTCAATTGTCTTTTTGGTTTCTAGATGTAGATTTTGCCCATTTTTGAGTGCTACACATATTGATTCTCTTCTATTTCTCATTGTCACCTTTTCTAGGTCTACAGCATCAAGACAAGAGTAAGGACTCACCATGGTACTGAAACACACAGTATTAGCAAGTTAGATTGAAGCGTGAATCCATGGGCCCACTGGGAAAAGATGCTGCCAGGGTTTGTCATTCTGCAGTGGGACACAGTAGACATGGAAGGAAAAGAGGAAGTGTTATCCAGCTGACTTTGGTTTGGAGCCTTTTCTTGAGAAAGCAGAGTGGGTCATAGACATTGAAGAAAAGCATTTTTGTTTATTTTTTCCCTCATCTGAGCCTTTGCCAACTGTGCAACTCTCTTTTATTTTTTGTCTTGCTTTTAACAATACATGGTTTAATTTTTGTTTCAGTTCAACAATTTTTTTGAGTTTTTTTTTTTCTTTCTTTTTGAACCAACCACCTTGTCGGGAAAAGATGAACCACAAAGAAAATGATCATTCTTTCAGGAATACAATTTTGTAGCTCTATGTGCATCTATTTTTGTAAAAATACAGAAAGTTTGATTTAGCATTGATGGGCTATTTTTGAGGGATGTGGGGTTTTTTTTAATATTGTAACAATTGTTAAGTTCTGTTTAAAGAACTTGCTCTCAGAGAAGCACTGGCAAAAATGTTTAAAATGCTTGGCTTTAAGATGTCTGTGATGCGCTCTGTGCTTTCTAGCTTACCTCAGATGTTTGATAGTTTCTCCTTTTTACAAAAGTAGCACCATAGCCAAGCCAATATGGTATTATTTTACATTCAATCTCAGTGAAGATTTAATTCCATGCTAGCTCACTTAGCTCTGAGTTATATGTAAAGCTTGAAAAGGAAGTTTTTTAATGATCACACTAAAGAAAGGCTATTTCATTACTTTGATTTCTCCCAAAGACTGCTTGGAGGTTGACTAAGAAGAAAGTTGGCATAAACTTTCAATCAGATGGAGAGTTTGCCTAGAGTATACAATTATCCTTCTAGTCCATCTGACTTTGAAAAATGGAACCAGAATTTCTATCCAACTACTGGAAAAAAAAAATTAATCATGCTATCTTTGAGTGCCAGTGACTTATTTTTCTTGTTTATAATTATTCATTCATGGCAATTTTTTGCCATATTTTAAGTGAATTTTTTTTTCCTGAAGATAGTTTGAAGGGATAATATTTGGGAAGGTACTAGACACATCACAAAGCCTTTAATTCAATGGCTGTTTCTGAGAGTGTTACCCATCATTTTAAATTGAAAAATAATGTATTGCATATGTAATATTTTAAATCAGTTTTTGCATCTTTTTTGTCTGTTTAACTCTGGTTTTAGTTGATTTAGTTCTTTTTAAGAAAAAAATGGGAGCAAGATAAATTTAAATTGGGATTTATACTACAATTACTGAAATTAGGTTAATAAATTGACAACTTACCTGAAATTTATTACTGGGGACTCAGGATTCAACTTGACATGGCCCTCAGGATCTAAATAAGAAAAAGTTGGGATTATCATTAAAATGCTATTAGGAAAAGATTAGGTTTATAAAAGTAGCCGTTATTGGTATTTTAAGGACTTTCAATGTAAAGTCCATTCTTTCATTTGCTTCCAGAGATGGCTCATATCAAAAAGGTAGTATTATATAGAAGTTTTAGTTTGTTAAAAATGTTTCTCAATTTTTCCCATCTCTGTCTTCACCCATGTGAAATTAAATGTTTAGTGAAATACATTTTCCATCTTAAATAATGTATCTCATATGTGTGAACATTTTAGATATAAGAGCAACATAGTCTCTGCTTAGCTAGGCAGAGTTCTCACAGATAATTTTCAAATATTTCCCTTAACTCTATTTTTATGCCATAATCTTCTTTCCTGGTGCATCTTATCAGTTATGAATCTATACACTCTCTTGTATTTTCATCACTATATTGCTTCTTAACCAGACTACTCTTAACACAGTATATACATTTAATCTAATGTGAGGTCCAAACATAAGGAATCTTCCACTTACTAATGACATGAACTTAGATTTCTAGGGAGTGGCTTGGTTAAATTATCTACATTTTGATCTACAATTTGATTTGATACAATTATTTGTAATTTGCCTAAATCTGTGTAGCACAAGGTTGAATGAATCTATAAAATTTGTTTTACTTTGTGTCCTCCTGAATTCTCAAAGACCAGTGTTCAGTAGCTCCCATGGGATGACTCACTGGGGATATTTATTTTCCTCCTCTTCCCTTGGAACCTGTTAACTTCCTTTGCAGTTTCTCTTAGAGCAGTTTTGTACTCCAACTCATTCAGATCATTCAATTGGATTTTCCCAATTATGAGAAGAAACGTATTGACTTTCTGCCCGTTTCCTTACTCTCCACTGAATTGAATGTAAGGCAAGAGAGCTGACAATTAGATAGCTTCACCCTGAATTTAGGGTGACACTTTGCCCTGTGTCACTCCTGGTAACTATCTGATAAAACATTCCTTGGCTCAGAGGACCCAAGAAAAGTTGGGGATCTGAATTCTGCTGTACACAGGAGAGATTTGTGAGTGAGATCCCCCATTGAGAACAGGCCCAGGTGTTGCTTGGCACATCGCAGGGACTGGATCCTTGCCTATACAAGGAGTGGATCAAAATGTGAGTCAAAAAAGATGAGTGCCTGTCTCTGTAATTGTCTCACATCCCATTGCTACAATCATATTACTATTACCACCGAAGTCATAAAAGAGGATGAGTTGTAATTTAGTATGATTCTGAGTTTAAGTTTAAAATGCTGTCACTCTCTGGGTTGGTTTTCTCACACCAAAATGATACTGTTAATTTTGGAGGCTTCCAGACTGCTTTATTGAGGGCTACCATCTCCCTCCCCAATTTCATTTGTAACCACTCCACCTTTGGTTATTTTATAAATTAGGCTTTATTCAAGCTTTCTAAAGATCTGTGAGCTAGATCCTAGAAAATCATCTCATTGATTTGACATCTAATCTATGCTTCAACCACTAAACTATCATGAAATAAGAAACAACAAAATAGTGATTAGGTAGATCTTTACAGGTTATTTGGTTTTTCACTGTTTATTTGAAAAGCACCTCTGAAGGTAAAAATCAATGCTTCATCTTAAGAAGGTTAACCATCCCCTCCTAACTTTCCCCTTTAGCTTTTTTCCTCTCTCTTTCGTCTTAGAGTTATTTACATTACTATTTTAAGCAAAGATGGCTGGGATTGCTCTACATTTTGCAAATGATAACAAGTGGTTTGCAAATAATTGAGAAATTACTTTCTTCAACATTGTAAAAACCTTTTTTTAAAAAAAATTCTAGGCACTGGCATAAACTGTGCCCTTGAGGAGCTCGTTATTCATTATACAAATGGCAATCATAAACTATATTTTTAGACACTGCATTCTATCCCTTACTGAGTGCCCCTTGGTTATGTAATGTTTGCCAAATTAAGTCAATGGGGCAATGGTACTAAGAGGTAGAAGAGGCTAGTATTTATGTTACAGTTCAACTAGAGGATAAATAGAGAAGCAGAATGAATTAAGGAAAAAAAAAAACCAACAACATTGGCTTGGACATTAGGCCATTTTCTGAATTCTGGTTTAGCCATAATTAGATGTGTGTTTTGGTGTTTCATTTATTTATCTCATGAGTAAAGTGGGATAATAATACCTAACTGGCAGGCTGGAAATCGTATATATATACTCAATCATCTGGCTCATAGTAGACATTCAATAAATGACAGATACCACAAATACCTATCAGCTGAGTAAGTAAATCATAAAATTGAGCTCCCAAACATCACTTCTGTTTACTTTCCATACCCATTTCTGTAGCAATCAAATAGTTATGACTGCTTTTCTGTAAGAAATTGTTGCAAGAGAATCTTTGCCTTCTACTAGATGTTGAAGATAAAACATAAATTTCTAAATTATCTCTATTTTAGTGTGCTGTTTATGAAGGAAAATAAATTAACCTTTTAGTGGTATGTAGACCCAACTTTGAGTTTTCTTACATGTTCCAAACTTTTATTCATCCAGGACCCTGTGTATTATTGTCCCCAAAATTAAAGTGACAGTTTCATGAAATCACCAAAGTTTTAATTTTTTCATTATATTTTGGGCTTCCTTAGCACCTAGAATAAAAACATCTCTTTTGAAGTTTTCTCGTTTTTTTTTAACTTGGAGAAAAAATTGCAAAATATGGTGGAAAAAATGTTCTGCATGAAAAGAGGAGGGAAAAAAAACCCCAACCCTTTATGATCTCAGTCAGCAGATTTATTCTACTTGAGAAAAAAAGAAACAACTTCATTGGAAGCAGATGTTGACACTGTGTCAGTTATTGAAGATGGAAAGGGTTCACTTGAGCCATTGTGGTTACAAAGGGGTATCGATGGCTGTTAAAATTCCTGTGATTGAGCATCTTCACAGCAGACAGGACAGCAGAAAAGCTGAAACTGTGAGACCAAGACTGAAATCAGCCTGCCAATTTTAATGTACAGGACCCTAAGGACTCAGTTGTGGTTTTTTTTTTCCCTCCTTCAGGATAAAAGACATATCTTTCAAAAAATTTAAGGTGGTTTGAGAGAGAAATTAAAATGTATTCTCTAAAAACATAGCCCTAGAATCCTTTAAATCTATTATTAAGCATTAAAACTATTATTTAAGTCATTTTAGAAAAATCAGGGTAAAAATTTAGTTTAATAATATATGTTGAAGAAACAGACTCACAGACATAGAGAACAGAGTTGTGGTTGCTGAGGGAGAGGTGGGGTGGGAGGAGGAAGGACTGGAAGTTTGGGATTAGCAGATGCAAACTAGTATATATAGAGTGGATAAAAAACAAGGTCGTACTGTATAGCACAGGGAACTATATTCAATATCCTGTGATAAACCATAATGGAAAAGAACATGAGAAAGAATATATATATGTATAACTGAGTCACTTTGCTGTACCACTGAACCACAGAAATTAACACAACATTGTAAATCAACTATACTTCAATAAAATAAAAAAAAATAATGTATGTTGAAGAAGGATATGTAAACTACACACAAATGGAGAGTGGGGAACGGGTGAGGCCTGCAAGGGAGCCTCAGTTCTAATAGCTCCAAAATGTTAATTAATTGGTAACTTGGTCATGGAGATTGGGCACAGAACAGACTTTCAGAATTTTCAGTAGTAGGTTTTTTTCTTTTAGTGCTCACTGGGAATTTCCCTCTATACACTTTCCAAAGTATAGAAATAGTCATTATAATTAAAATATCATAATTTTCTTATCCCTTTTATTGTCCATTGTGCTTTATTGTCTGTTTGAAAAATATTTTTATAGTTTCAGATAATTGATCAAACTAATGTTCTCTCGAAAATACCAATTAATTTGATCCAATACAATTATCTAAATCTTCTTTTAAAGTTTCAAGAAATGATAATTGAGTTAAGTGTAATTTACCAATTCTTTTGTGTAAATAAACAATGACACCTAGAAAATGCCGCATCATCATCGATTAGCTTCCTTGTTAACAATTTCTGGACTACTAAATTTTGCCCTAAGAATAACTCTTTTAGAATACAAGATTCTTTAATTAGTTATTTTGGTATATGCATAAGATGTGAAGTTTTCTAATGGTATCTCTTACTGGTAAGAGATACTGATAGAGGTGTACATTTTTTTCTAGGCTGTGGCTAGGGCAAAAATTAATGATTATTTACACACTTGATTTAATTTCTTGACTATTTACAATCTTGGATATTGTATCTGATTTAAAATTACTATTCCATACATTTTTCTGGATATGCAATATGGGGAAGGGTCTTCATGTGAATTCTTTGTATTTTAAAGTGCATATATTGAAAGGGAAAACATAGATTCAATTTGCTTTCATCACATAAGTCTAGATAAGGTGAAAGCTTTTATAAACAAAAAATTCATAGTATGGTGAAGTTTATATTTGTCACTTGATTAAGTGAACTGAAAACTTGTAATATAAATGTTATCTTACAACCCTGAAATACAAAAAAATTCCAGATTTATTAGTTTGCTGGGCAATTTTATGCTATCTTCATTTTACATGTCCAGAAAGAGAAATTAACTAATCTTAGCTCTGTTGTCATTCTTAATTTACAAAATATATGTAATTCATAAAACTTTTCGCTTCACAAGCTAATTATAAAATCATATTTTTTGTTGTTGTTTTTCATGCAGTTGGAGGAAGAGACATTTTTGTATTTCTATTCAGTCTTCAAATGCAGGTCTCATAACTATATGTTGATGATATGAGATGATGGAGGACTTTGTAATAAAAACAAATGTCATCTTCAATTTTTTCAATAAATAACTTAATGTGAACTTAATGTTTATATTTTAATGTAGCAATTTGGTTTCGTCTGCATTTCTTGACAATTAACTAAAGCTGTCTCTTTTCTTCTTATTCAATTAAGCAAATTACAAATATCTTTAGAAATTAAACCACCGTAGTTTTTTTTAATGAAGTTAATTTCTACAGCCAAGGGATTTATATGTTATAGTGAGGATTGTATGGTTACAAAACAAGTGTTTATAATAGAAGAGCAAGTGAAATGGGCTATATCAATTACATAACAGCAGGAGGCTTGTGAATTTTTTTAACACAATGCTTCTGAAGTTATCAATTAACTCTTTGGGAGAGGTTTACTTTGTTGTTTTGCTTTTACATTTGTTGATATGGAGCTTCTGTAAGTAGTGTGGAAGAAGAAACAAAACTTTCCTGACAATTCATTGAGATTGAAGAAGTGTATCTGGAAAGGAGAAGTCCAAGACCTTATTTTAAAAGGAAGCTGGAGTTTCTCTACAGGGGCCTTCTATTTTCTTATTAAATGAATTTGTAATGTGAAAATGCAAAGCCTGGAAATCAGCATTTCGATTAGTAGACCTTCATCATCACAGGTGAAATAATGTGGCACAGCCTTCTCAACTGCCTGCCATATTTAGACCAGACAAGTGTAATGAGTTTTCTATGTTGCTGTAAAAAGTTACCACAATCTTAATGGCTAAAAACAGCACAAATTTACGATCTTATGACTCTATAAATCTAATATCCAGCACCAGTCTTGGTGGGCTATAATCAAACTGTCAGCTGCATTCTTTCTGGATATAAGGGAGAATCTGTTCCTTTGGTGTTTCCAGCTTCTAAAGTCCTTGGCTAATGGCCTCCTTCCTCCATCTTCAAAGCCAACAACAGCTGGGCAAGTCCTTCTCACATGGGATCACTCTGGCCCTCTCTTTTGCCTCTCTTTTACAAGTTTTAAGGACCTTTGTAATTACATTGGATAATCTCTCCATCTCAAGGTTCTTAATTTTAAAAAAGTCCTTAAATGTAAGGTAACATATTCACAGGTTCTGGGGGTTAGGAAGTGAACATTTTGAGTGGGCATTATTTAACCTACCACAATTACTATCAGATTTCAGTTAATTTTTATCAGCCTTTTAATCTAAGAGGGTTTAATATATCACTGGAACTCGCAAGGCGTGTTCCATGTTTGCAATGGTCATCTGTGTAGGATTCATCTACATTCACTTAAATAATTGCATAAAAAGGAAATTCTTGTTGCTATTTCAAACATTTATGTGGTTATTACAGTGTCTTCGAATCCAAAGGGTTATGTTGTCTTTATGTCAGACAGGCACTCAGGGGGGTGGTGAGCATGACATCTGGTACAGATTCTTCCTAGCTGAAGTGTGTTTTCTCTGGGGACAATCAACTACCATTTAATTGTTTTGCTTCCTTTTTTGGGAATATATGCCCATCGTGTGATGTCCTAAGTCTCCAAGCATCTCATTTGACCTGCTTATACACATTTGACTAAATATCCATATAAGACTACGTTGGTAAAGCTTTTACATTTCTGTCCAGATTGAATCCTTACATCTGTTATCAGTTAAGCAGGGGAAAAACTATTATGGAAAGCAAACATGTTTTGATACATTTAATGTGTAAAGTAGGTACCTAGACTCTAGAATGCTGTTGATCAATAAGTGAACTAGAATCTCTTAGAAACAACATTTAAGCCCAATTGTTTTACTTTCCATACCAAGTTTGGCTGTGGCTGAATGAAGAACACCAGCATTGATCTTTGCTTTGCACTTGTACTAAAGGCTATTTGCAGGAAGCCAAATATAGCAACAGAGGATTTAATATCTTGCCAAAAAATACAAAATCTGTTCCCCTTTAAGCACAACACTCTATCCTTTTCTTGTGGATCTTGCTAAAAGGAAAATATAGCTTTCAACTACCCCATTCCTTCTGCTGGAAGTTCCCTAATCTTTTTCAAATGGGCTATGTGTGGTTTTGTGGAGCTTTATGTTTCCAAAAGAAAATGGCTATATGAGAAATCCATCCAGTGTTAACATTTTTCATAAAAAAAAAAAAAATCAACTCCTAAATCAAAGATGAGAGTCAGCAGTGACTAAGAAAATCACACTTTGGTGGGTTCAGGACTAACCAGGATCACTGGGTGATGTTTTGTCTTTCGTTTTGTATTGAACCAAAAGTAATAATAAAAAAATTGGCTTCAACCAACCAGGTGTTTTTTTTTGCCTTAGAATGTGGGTGTTTCACTCTGAATGTTGTCTCATGGGTAAATGGACTAGTACAGATTTCTCTATAACGTGGGTAATGACAGTGACTCTTCTGTCTCTTATGTTGTATATACAGAATTTTGAAAGCAGTTTTGCAAACATCACCAAGAAAATAACTCTTTCACAGTGACAGCTTTACCAGACATCTCTGTGTGGGATTTTCAAACAAACACAGGGCTGTTTGGAAATACCTGGTGTATGTAAATATGCAAAATATGCTGACCAGTGCTAACAGCTGTAAGGTGTACTCCCTCATTCCTTGAGCAGAATATTTTGGTGGCAGTAGTGGTTATTTTTTCCATCTTTACTTGTCATTTTCCCCTTTGTCTCCACCTACTCACCCATCCACTATCTCCTCTGAAAACACCTACTTAACACCCTTCCCGCATTCCTCCACACTGCTTCCAAGAGAATCATTTCAGTAGATTCCCACTGGAAAAGGTGGGCGGTGCCTTGAAGGAATGTTTGAGTTGTACTATGTTGTAAAGGCTGAGCTTCGGGGAACAGCTTGCACTTGCTCTGACACCAGCCCTGCACACAGCCCAGACACTCCTCAGGCCAGATTCCATTAAGGCTTGTCATTGCGAGGGGAGGGAAAGTCCTCTTGAGAGTGGCCATCCTGCCGTGAAGATTCCAAAGATCAGAGTAATCACTTTAAGTGTGTATTATCAGGTTCTTATCAAGGCATTCATCCATTTATGAAAATAAGCATATGCCTTTCTACCCAAAGCCTAAAAAGGAAGAGAGGACTCAAGAGAAGTTAAAAATAAAAGTTACTTCTTACAGGATTTTGACAGGTTTCGAGAGGAGAAAAGGTGGCAAACGTAAAAGGAGAAACCCTGGGTCCTAGGACCAGTTCCACGGGAAATTTGTTGATATCATTTAGTCCCAAATTTCCAAAGTTTCTCTATTGGTCAGATGAAGATCAAGTGAAATAAAAAGATGCAAACTGCTTTGAGAAAACAAAAAGTAGATACAAAGAGACAGGAAGGGATATGTACTAAAAGTCCTCTATATACCATAAACAATACATGAATTTATCTCAAGGAATTTTCACAAATAACATGTGGATAGCATTATTTGGGAGGCTGTTAGCAATATTTAAAAAATGGGGATTTGAGTTTTAGTGATGTTACTTAAAAGTTGTATGTCCTTGGACAATTTCCTTAACCTTTTTCAATTTCATTGTGTTCATCCATAAGATGAAGATATTTAAAATAACTACTTCATAGAGTTATGAAGACTAGTAAAATATGTAAATAGTTTAACACTAGGTAAATACTATGATTTTTTTATTAATCTTATTTTTCAGTAATTTGAGTAATTGAGTAAATGACCAGGGAAGCTCTTGCCTAAGGGCACTTGGCCACAAGTAAAAGCCAGGATTCAAGCCCCAAATAGAATCTTAGAACACCACACTGTTCCCAAAAGTTTTTGCTATCGTCACATCTGAATGTATTTGCCCTGAACATATTTTAATAATCGCTTAGCCAACTAGAATAAAAGAGACAGTAGGAGGAACTAAAACTAGCCAGAAAGGGGAAGATTCTTTAGAACAAGCTAGAGTAAGGTGGCTTTCGCAAGCCAAATAGAGTTCAGACAGATTTTGCAACTGTAGAGCATTATTTGTAACTTGGGGATACAGAATCAATTCATTCAACATATTCCTCTGGTCTGAATGATCCTGGTTATTTTTCTACTCAGGCCAATCTCAAATCTCATTAAAATAATGGATAATGGGTTGGAAGAATCATAGCTTCTTTCTGTTGACATCTTATCATAGTTTTCATCTGAAAATGTCAACTCGCTAGCTCTTTAGGGATGAGCTCTCATTTTCTCTGCTGAAAGAATCAGTGTTACATTTTAAACCTGATTATTTTATAATTAGGTTAATGTTTATGAAGTATTCTCATTTCTCACACCGCGTGTGTGTTGGGACAGGACTAATGGTAATGGAATAAATCATTTAAAAACACACAATATCTTAACTTGCAGGTTCTCTGTCAGAAAGCTAAGAAATTGCAAGATTTGGTTTTGATCTTTTTACTCTCTAATTGTCAGTTGTTTGATGTGGGAAAAAGTATTCTCCTCATCAGTAAAAAAAGATATGGTAATCCCTGCATTGTAAAGTAGATATGTGGATTAAACGAGATAATGTATATATGCTTGTTGAACACTAGACTTTCCTGGGAAGAGTATGATTTCCTGTATCAATTACTAATGGCCCCAGTTTACTAGGCACTTGTAAGAAGGACACAACAGTCACTCCATTGAATCCTCACACAACTTTCCAAGGTAGGTTGTTTTGTTTTGTTTTGTTTTTTTGCAGTACGTGGGCCTTTCACTGTTGTGGCCTCTACTGTTGCGGAGCACAGGCTCTGGAAGCGCAGGCTCAGCGGCCATGGCTCACAGGCCCAGCCGCTCTGCCACATGTGGGATCTTCCTGGACTGGGGCACGAACCCGTGTCCCCTGCATTGGCAGGCGGACTCTCAACCACTGCGCCACCAGGGAAGCCCCAAGGTGGGTTTTTTAATTCCCACATTACAGATGAGAAAGCTGAGTTGTAGAGATTTTAGATCACTTGTCCAAAGCAGAATTAGGATTGAATGCTCAGTCTGTGTAACTTCAAAGCTCACTTCTTTTCCACTGCACCAGCTGGCTTCTCAATCTACTAAAAAATTAATATTGAGTGCCTACGGTTTGCTCACATTCACGTATAAAATATAAATAAGAAAGAGTATAAATGCCCTACTCTGGGTGATGGGATGCCTGGCTTCTAAACTGCTTATACCGCAGACTAGCTGTGGTCCCTGAACTAAATTACTGGGCAGCTAATTTCATGACTGATATACCATGATGAGTAATCAAAAAGTCTAGTTGAATTTCTGCATCAGGAATCAGATTAACGTAAACTTGTGCAAGAGGGAAATAATTCCCATTTTCTTCTTCCTCCAAATCCCATAAAAACACAGCAGGAAGTGTCGATGCTACTCTCACTTCACCACAGCTTCTTCCTCCCCCGCACCGTGTCCTCAAGTTCATTCTCGATGTCTATGTCTTTATTCCTGCCCTGCCACTAGGTTCATCAGTACCATTTTTCTTTCTTTTTTTTTTTTTAGATCCCGGAAGCACAGAACAGGGAGATCAGCTTGGTGCTTTGCGATGACCTAGAGCAGTGGGATAGGAGGGTGGGAGGGAGGCTCAAGAGGGAGGGGATATGGGGACATACGTATGCATATGGCTGATTCACTTTGTTGTACAACAGAAACTAACACAGTATTGTGAAGCAAGTATGCTCCAATAAAGATCTATTAAAAACAAAAACAAAAAACAGAGCAGGAGAAATGTCCCTCCCCCAGAACCCTAGAATTTGGGTGTGTTTATGTGTACAACATAACATCTTTTCTTCTTCTCCATTTATGCTAAATGGAGGGTCAACCATATATGATAAAATACTCATACAAGGAAAACAAAGTGGTGATTTCAATGCATAGGGGCTGTGGTCTTGAAGTCATGTGTGTGTTAAATCTTTTTCCCTTGACAGTTGTCAGTGGACATAGTGTCTGTACTATTTGAAATAGGCCAAACTACCCTCCTATTTGGCAGTGCACATCCATGAAAACAAGTCTTAGGAATGCCAGGTTTTTCATGGAAATATTCTTTGATGCAACTACTGCTCCTTGCTCTCTGTGGTACATCTGGGCCTGTGAAACTTCTGAACTCGTCTATTTCCTGGCCCCATGATGAGCCTCTTAGACTTGTCAACAGAATTCAACCCTTTCTGATGTTGATCTTTTTATTGCACTTCTCAAAGAGGTTTTGACTTCTTTGGTAGTTCATAATAGGTCTTTCCTACACCTGCCTGGCTCAGTTCTGGCTCCTGGAATGAGCCAGGATCAGGCTGTCCTGAAGCCGAAAAGGATTCTCTCCGGGAAGTTATTCACCCAAGGGCTGATCTATGATTTGTGGGACCTGAGACATAAAAGTTTGGAGAATAGGGGACTTTTAAAGAAAAAGAAACAAAACAAATGCTAAATTATGTATGAAAGTGAATATTTATTTAGAATTAGAAATCACAGCTAACAGATTTTGAGAGACTGATGAATACTATAAACACAAAACTTAGAAAAATCATGTAAATTTGTATTAACTACCTGCTTAAGACACAAGTATGGTGTAACATAGTACTCTTCAAACAACTTGCTTTTATTACCAGATTTCAAACATGTTCCTTTTCCAGTACCTTCTTCTTACACTTGGTAGTGGAACCTTCATAGGACCTGTTCATAAAGTAACATGCTCTCAGACCCTTTTGAAACAGCACAGTGAGGGGCTGAAGTTTTCCTAGAAGCCATTACACTAGGATATGATTACTTATCTACCCCTGGAAATGTTTGAGAATGCTATAAATATATCCCACTCAATCCAAATCCAAACTGTGTATGTCTACCAACTAAACTTTCCCTTAGCTTAATCCCCACTACCCCATGCAGGGAAAGTGTAATAAGGACCATCTGAGTAAAAAAGAGAGTGCTCTGAAATGATTGTGGTTAAAATAGCTTATTTTTGAAATATTTGCAGAAACATATGTCAACATGAATGCTGGGATGCATCCCAGGGCTTGGGAAGGGGCCTTGAAGCTTTAGCCTAGTTCGCTTCAGGGCAAATCTGACTGTGTACATGCCACTTCAACGTGTCCCCGTGGTAAAGAGAAGTCCTACTTACAGGATATTGGTGTGTGGCTTTGCATTTTTTTCCAGTTATAATTTCCTTTGTTACTTAGCATGTATCATAGCTTCCTTTGTGCATCATTAAATGTGCACTCATGGCATCATTTGGAAGCGTTTCTCTCCATTCCAAACATAAAATGCTAATCTATCCTCTATTGCTGTCTTTGGTTTATTTTCAGGCAAAGCTGTGATGTAAACACTTTCATGCCTCAGGTCTCCTGGGGATGGAGGCTCTGCTCACCTGTGGACAGGTGCTCACACCATGGATTGCCCTGTGAATCAAATGGCCCCTGAGGAGACAGGGGGCTAAAGGACTCGAGGCACTGGGTAGAATTCTGAGGGGAACCTTTTACACAACTCTGAAGCACCATGTGATTCTCTCCATGGCCACTGCCTGTGCTCTAGGTGACAACACAGCCACGCTGATTCCAGGATGAGCTCAGACGCTAGGAATTGGCTCATGGGAGCCAAAAGTTCGGGATGTTCCCTTCCCAAAGCTTCACAGCATGCAGAGGACTCAGGTGGGCTGTGTGACACCTCAAACTCAGTGCTGCTGAAAATGAGTCTGCTGGGCAGCATCAGCACAAAATACTTGTTAAAGATGTCATTTCATGGGCCCCAGTGCAAACTTGCAGGAACATAACGTCTTAGATTGGGGCCCCTTATCCTTAAGGGATTTTGCACACACTTTAAAGCTTTAAAAGGAATGCTTAGCTAAGTGGTTCCCGTCCATTAGGATCACATGAGGAGTATTGAGAAATAACATCACCTGTGCCTCCCCCTCAGAGTCTGTCTATTGATCTGGGTGGAAACATCAATGCTATTTTAATTAAGTGCTCCAGGTGATTCTAAGCTAAGGCCAGGATTAAGCACGGGGGCTACTGGGTATATCTGTGAGAGTTGCGTCCAGGCATTGGTCCAAGGGTGGGTAACAGAACATGCTCCGCACGTGTTTGGAAGGGGCAGGTCAGTGCAACCAACAGATTTCATGCTGTAGCAGAAATTTTGGGTGTTTGTGTAAGAGGAGAGCACATGCAGACAGGAAAGAAAACAAATCACAATTTGGTCTTCATATAGGAGTTCATTGTTCCTGAATTTCTCCTGAGACAAAAGACTGGAGAGGTTGGCATTTTCAGCATTTCAAGGTCCTTCTTTCTCTGGATGCAGTGGGAGCAGGTGAAGGAGTTGTGCTGATGCGTTTGAAGGTATGATCTCAAGATGCAGATGTGATTCCGCAACATAATCTTGCCTGAGGATACAATCCAAAGCATGAGGAGGAAACGGCAGGCTTTCAGGTAAATGCCCTCTCCCGAGTCAGAGGCTGTGTCTGTTTTTGCTCCTGAAATGCCACGGATTGAGAACTCGCAAACATTTAATTCTCTACTTCTCATGTTCCTGCATAGCGGGGTGGTTTTCAACTGCTTATATTTTTTAATTGAAGTATAGTTGATGTACAGTATTATATGTTTCAGGTGTAGAATATAATGATTCACAATTTTTAAAGGCTATACTCCATTTATAGTTATTATAAAATATTGGCTATAGTGTCCCTGTTGTACAATATATTCTTGCAGCTTACTTTATACATGATCATTTGTATCTCTTAATCCCTTACTCCTGTGTGGCCAATCCCCCTTCCTTCTCCCCACTGGTAACCACTAGTTTGTTCTCTATATCTGTGAGTCTATTTCTATTTTGTTATATTCACTATTTGTTGTATTTTTTAGATTCCACATATAAGTGATATCATACAGTATTTTTCTTTCTATTTCTGACTAATTTCACTTAGCATAATACCCTCCAAGTCCATCCTTGTTGTTGCACATAGCAAAATTTCATTCTTTTTTATGGCTGAGTAGTATTCCGTTGTGTGTATTTACCACATCTTCTTTAACCATTCATCTGCTAATGGACACTTAAGTTGCTTCCATATCTTGGCAATTGTAAATAATGCTGCTATGAACATTAGGGTGCATGTATCTTTTCTTTTTTAAAAAAAATTTACAAGTTTTTTTAATGTAAATTTATTTATTTTATTTATTTTTGGCTGTGTTGGGTCTTTGTTGCTGTGCGCAGGCTTTCTCTAAGTTGTAGTGACCAGGGCTACTCTTCGTTGTGGTATGCGGGCTTCTCATTGTGGTAGCTTCTCTTGTTGCGAAGCATGGGCTCTAGGCACACGGGCTTCAGTAGTTGTGGCTCGCCGGCTTAGTTGCTCCATGGCATGTGGGATCTTCCCGGACCAGGGCTCAAACCCATGTCCCCTGCATTGGCAGGCGGATTCTTAACTCCTGTGCCACCAGGGAAGACCCCATGTATCTTTTCAAATTAGTGTTTTTGTTTTTTTCAGATATATACCCAGAAATGGAATTTCTGGGTCATATTGTAGTCCTACTTTTAGTTTTTTTAGAATCCTCCATACTGTTTTCATAGTGGCTGTACCAATTTACATTCCCACCAACAGTGTACAAGGGTTCCCTTTTCTCCACATCCTTACCAAAATTTGTTGTTTGATATTTGGTGACAGCCATTCTGACAGGTATGAGGTGATATCTTATTGTGGTTTTGGTTGTGTTTCCCTGATGATTAGTGATATTGAGTCATTTAATGTGCCTGTTGTTCATCTGCATTTCCTCTTTGGAAAAATATCTATTCAGGTCTTCTGTCCTTTTTTTAACTGGATTTTTTTTTTTTGATGTTGAATTGTATGAGCTGTTTATGTATTTTGGATATAAACCCCTTATTAGTCATGTCATTTGCAGATATGTTCTCCTATTCAGTAGGAGAAAACTGATGGTTCCTTTTGTTGATGGTTTCCTTTGCTGTGCAAAAGCTTTTATGTTTAATTAGGTCCCATTTGTTTATTTTTGCTTTTAGTTCCCTTGCTTTAGGAGACAGATCCAAAAAAATATTGCTACGATTTATGTCAAAGAGTGTTCTGCCTATGTTTTCCTCTAGGAGTTTTAGGGTTTCCGGTCTTACATTTAGGTCTTTAATCCATTTTGAATTTATTTTTGTGTATGGTGTCAGAGAATGTTCTAATTTTACTCTTTTACATGTAGCTGTCCAGTTTTCCCAGCACCACTTATTGGAGAGACTGTCTTTTCTCCATTGTATATTCATTCATGCTCTTTTGTCATAGATTAATTGACTATAAGTATGTGCATTTATTTCTGGGCTGTCTTGGCTTTGTATTTTTAACTTCCAGTTCTTGTCTGTTGTAGTACATTAAATTATAAATTCAAAGATGATAAGAGAGTTCCATCTTGAAGAGCCGAGTTTAAAAAAGGCTTCAGGTGGAGAGAGGAAGGTAGAAGTGAAAGCTGAAATTTTTGGAAGGAATTCAACATAGACAAACAAGAGAAAAACAGTTTGTAAGATGACTCTGAACTGAAGAATTTATGTGCAAATAACCTGAAGCTGAGAATAGTGAGGAACGAGTTACGCCCTGGATAAGCCAGTCTTATTTTCCTTCAAGAATAAAAAAGTCTATGTGTTGTTTGCAACTATTCATGATCACAAAGAAGAACCACATCACATGCTCTCCCCAAAATGAAGTCTTACCGTGCAATGAAGTATTACCGAAAGAATGCTTTCTTAGATTATCTGAAAAAAGTGTATTCCTGACCTGACTGTCACTAAAAGCCTATGTGCTTCTGGAAGAATTACTGAATATCCTTGTTGTGTTTCCTCATCTATGAAATAGGGAAAACAAAACTAGAATACCTCTAAGACGTCTTCTAGCTCTAAAAGTTCTCTGATTCTACATGTATTTTTTAAAAATATACTGCTATAACCTATTTAGACATCAGCATTAATATTTTCCGGGGGCAAGAAAATTTTGGAAAGAATAATCTAATTGGAAAAGTTTATTTGATCACTTCTTCAGATGTCAGTGGAAGACTAGACTATAAAAATTCAGTAATGACAATGTTGCACACAGTGGAACAAAGGAAAATTCCAAATCTCTTTGCGACAAAGGCCATCGGTGTTTATGTAATGTTAACAGGAAAAAAGCAGGAGAGACACAATTCCCTTAGGAATTTGACATCCTGGAATTTATATTTTTATCATAGCTTGTCCTTCAAGGAGCCAATGTTCAAACCTGTGTATAATTTAGAATTTTTGTTCATCCCATGCATTCAGTGCGCAGGATTGAATTACTCAATGGTTGCAAAATAGAAATGTAGAGTTAAAAAAAAAATTACAGCATTCCTATAAATAAATATATCCAATACAGAAGATAATGTTACAGACATACAGCACTAAAGACATAACAGGTTATCCAGCCTTGCCCCTACTTATTTAGTTCTATTTAGTTTTTTTAAAAAAATCTTTTATGGGGTGTCCAACCAAATTTTAACAATCCATGTTGGTTTCTATGACTTCCACTGGAAAATTAATAATAAAATAAATTTCAATAAACACATTTAAAATTATTTTTTACTAGAGCATAGTTGATTTACAATGTTGTGTTAATTTCAGGTGTACAGCGAAGTGATTTAGTTATACATATACATACATCTATTCTTTTTCAGATTCTTTTCCCATATAGGTTATTACCTATATGAGTAGAGTTCCCTGTGTTATACAGTAGGTCCTTGTTGGTTACCTATTTTATATATAGTAGTGTGTATATGTTAATCCCAGACTCCTCATTTATCCCTCTGCATCCTTACCCTTTGGTAACCATGTTTGTTTTCTATGTCTTTGGGTCTATTTCTGTTTTGTAAATAAGTTCATTTGTACCTTTATTTTCAGATTCCACATATAAGGGATATCATACAATATTTGTCTTTCTCTGTCTGACTTATTTCACTTAGTATGGCAATCTCCAAGTCCATCCATGTTGCTGAAAATGGCATTATTTCATTCCTTTTAATGGCTGAGTAACATTTCTTTGTATATATGTTCTGCATCTTCTTTATCTATTCATCTGTTGATAGATATTTAGGTTGCTTCCAAGTCTTGGCTATTGTAAACAGTGCTGCTGTGAACACTGGGGTGCATGTATCCTTTCAAACCATGTTTTTCTCCAGATACATGCCCAGGAGTGGGATTGCTGGATCATATGGTAGCTCTATTTTAAGTTTTCTAAGGAACTTCTGTACTGTTCTCCATAGTGGTTGTACCAGTTTACATTCCCATCAACAGTTTAGGAGGGTTCTCTTTACTCCACACCCTCTCCATCATTTATTGTTTGTAGACTTTTTGATGATGGCCATTCTGACTGGTGTGAAGTGATATCTCATTGTAGTTTTGATTTGCATTTCACTAATAATTAGTGATGTTGAGTATATTTTCATGTGTCTCTTGGCCATCTGTATGTCTTCTTTGGAGAAATGTCTATTTAGGTCTTCTTATTTTTTCATAGGTTTGGTTTTTTTTTGATATTGAGTTACATGAGCTGTTTGTAAATTTTGGAGATTAATCCCTTGTTGGTCGCATCATTTGCAAATATTTTCCCCCATTCTGTGGGTTGTCATTTCATCTTGTTTATGGATTCCTTTGCTGTGCAAAAGCTTTTGAGTTTAATTATGTCCCATTTGTATATTTTTGTTTTTATTTTCATTACTCTAGGAGGTGGATTCAAAAAGATATTGCTGCAATTTATGTCAAAGAGTGTTTGCCTATGTTTTCCTCTAAGAGTTTTATAGTATCTGGTCTTTCATTTAGGTCATTAATCCATTTTTAAGTTTATTTTTGTATACGGTTTTAAAGAATGTTCTAATTTCATTCTATTACATATAGCTGTCCAGTTTTCCCAGCACCACTTATTGAAGAGACTGTCTTTTCTTCATTGTATATTCTTGCTTCCTTTGTCATAGATTTATGGACCATAGATGTGTGGGTTTATTTCTGGGCTTTCTATTCTGTTTTACTGATCTATAAGTCTCACTTTGTACCTGTACCATACTGCTTTCACTACTGTAGCTTTATAGTATAGTATATGAAGTCAGGGAGACTGATCCCTCCATCTGTGTTTTTCTTTCTCAAGATTGCTTTGGCTATACGGCATCTTTTGTGTTTCCATACAAATTTTAAGATTTTTTTGTTCTAGATCTGCAAAATATGCCATTGGTAATTTGATAGGGATTGCATTGTATCTGTATATTACCTTGGATAATATAGTCATTTTGACAATATTAATTCTTCCAATCCAAGAACATGGTATATCTTTCCATCTGTTTGTGTCATCTTCAATTTCTTTCAGCAATGTCTTATGGTTTTCAGAGTATGGGTCTTTTGCCCCCTTAGGTAGGTTTATTCCTAGGTATTTTCTTCTTTTTGATGTGACGGTATATGGGATTGTTTCCTTAATTTCTCTTTCTGATCTTTTGTTGTTAGTGTATAGAAATGTAACAGATTTTTGTGTGTTAATTCTGTATCCTGCAAATTTATGAAATTCATTGCTGAGCTCTAGTAGTTTTCTGGTAGCATCTTTAGGGTTTTCTATGTATAGTATCATGTCATCTGCGAACAGTGACAGTTATACTTCTTCTTTTTCAATTTGGATTCCTGTTATTTCTTTTTCTTCTCTGATTGCTCTGGCTAGAACTTCTAAAACTCTGTTGAATAATAGTGGTGAGAATGGACATTTTTGTCTTGTTCCTGATCTTAGAGGAAATGCTTTCAATTTTTCACCATTGAGTATAATACTTGCTGTGGGTTTGTCATATATGGCCTTTACTATGTTGAGGTAGGTTCCCTCTTTGCCCACTTTCTGGAGAGTTTTTATCATAAATTGGTGTTGAAATTTGTCAAAAGCTTTTTCTGCATCTATTGAGATGATCATATGGTTTTTATTCTTCAATTTGTTGATGTGGTGTATCACACTGATTCATCTGTGGATACTGAAAACTCCTTGCATCCCTGGGATAAACCCCACCTGATCATGGCATATGATCCTTTAATGTGTTGTTGGATTCTGTTTGCTAGTATTTTGTTGAGGATTTTTGCATCTATGTTCATCAGTAATATTGACCTGTAATTTTCTTTTTCTTTTGGTATCTTTATCTGGTTTTAGTATCAAGGTGATGGTGGTCTCATAGAAGGAGTTTGGGAGTGTTTCTTCCTCTGCAGTTCTTTGGAATAGTTTGAGAAGGATAGGTATTAAGTATTCTCTAATTGTTTGATAGGACTCTCCTGTGAAGCCATCTGGTCCTGAACTTTTGTTTGTTGCGAGTTTTTAAATCACAGTTTCAATTTCAGTGCTTGTGATTGGTCTGCATAT
Organism: Leucopleurus acutus; assembly: GCF_964270905.1. NCBI lineage: Eukaryota > Metazoa > Chordata > Mammalia > Artiodactyla > Delphinidae > Leucopleurus > Leucopleurus acutus. Next base: position 39,813,104 of record NC_139147.1, on the reverse strand, counting down.
TTCCTATTTCTTCCTGGTTCAGTTTTGGGAGATTGTACCTTTCTAAGAATTTGACTATTTCTCTAGGTTGTCCATTTGATTGGCAAATAGTTGCTTGTAGTAGTCTCTTATGATCCATTGTATTTCTCCAGTGTCCATTGTAACTTTTCCTTTTTCATTTCTAATTTTATTGATTTGAGCCCTCTCTCTTTTTTTCTTGATGAGCGTGGCTAAAGGTTTATCAATTTTGTTTATCTTTTCAAAGAACCAGGTTTTAGTTTCCTTGATCTTTTATATTGTTTTATTCATCTCTATTTCATTTATTTCTGCTCTGACCTTTATGATTTCTTTCCTTCTGCTAACTTTGGGTTTTGTTTGTTCTCCTTTCTCTAGCTGCCTTAGGTGTAAGGTTTGGTTGTTTATTTTCTTAATTCCTGAAGTAAGATTATATTGCTATCAACTTCACTTTTAGAACTGCTTTTACTGTGTGCCATAGGTTTTGAATCATTGTGTTTTCATTTTCTTTTATCTCTAGGTATTTTTTGATTTCCTCTTTGATTTCTTCAGTGATCCATTGGTTGTTCAGTAGCATATTGTTTAGCCTCCACGTGTTTGTGTTTTTTATTTATTTTTTCTTGTAGTTGATTTCTAATCTTGTAGCTTGTGGTTGGAAAAGATGCCTGATATGATTTCAATTTTCTTAAATTTATCAAGGCTTGCTTTATAGCCCAGCATGTGATCTGTCCTGGAGAATGTTCCATGTGCACTTGAAAAGAATATGTTTTCTGCTGCTTTCAGATGGAATGCTCTATAAATATCAATTAAGTCCATATGATCTAATCTGTCATGTAAGGCCTGTGTTTCCTTATTGATTTTCTGTCTGTATAATCTGCCCATTGATATAAGTAGGGTGTTAAAGTCCCCCACTATTATTTTGTTACTGTCAGTTTCTCTTTTTACAGCTGTTAGCATTTGCCTTATATATTGAGGTGTTCTTATGCTGGGTGCATATATATTTAACAATTGTTTTATGTTGTTCTTGGATTGATCCTTTGATCATTATGTAGTGTCCTTCCTTGACTCTTGTCACATTCTTTATTTTAAAGTCTGTTTTGTCTGATATGAGTGTTGCTACCCCAGCTTTCTTTTGATTTCCATTTGCATGGAATAACTTTTTCCATCCCCTCATTTTCAGTCTTTATGTGTCCCTAGATCTGGAGTGGGTCTCTCATAGACAGCATATTATATCGGTCTTCTTTTTGTATCTATTCAGCCAGTCTGTGTCTTTGGTTGGAACAATTAATCCATTTACATTTAAGGTAATTACTGACATATATGTTCTTGTTGACATTTTAAAATCTTTTTTTTTATTTGTTTCTGTAGGTCTCTTTTCTTCCCTTCCTCTTTTGTTCTCTTCTTTTATGATTTGGTGGCTATCTTTAGTGTTGTGTTTGGATTCCTTTTTCTTTTTTGTGTGTATATCTATTGTAGATTTTTGGTTTGTGGTTCCCAAGTGGTTTTGATATAGCAGTCTATATATACAAGATTGTTTTAAGTTGCTGGTCTCTTAACTTCAAATGAATTTCCCATATCCTTCATTTTTACTCTCCTCTTTTCATCAGTGCTGGCTATGATATCGTATTTGTGTGTGGATGATTTCATACCTTCACTGTATGTTTGCTCTTACCAGTGAGCTTTCCCATTCGTAATTTTCTTGTTTCTAGTGGGAACCTTTTCTTTTCTGCCTAGAGAACTTCCTTTAGCCTTTGTTGTAAAGCTGGTTTGGTGGTGCTGAATTCTCTTAGCTTTTGCTTGTCTGTAAAACTTTTGATTTCTCCATCAAATCTGAATGAGAGCCTTACTGGGTAGTATATTCTTGGTTGTAGGTTTTTCCCTTTCATCACTTTAAATATATTGTGCCACTCCCTTCTGACCTGCAGAATTTCTGCTGAAAAATCAGCTGATAACCATATAGGGATTCCCTTGTTTGTTATTTATTTTTTTTCCCTTGTTGTCTTTAATATTTTCTCTTTGTCTTTAATGTTTGTCAGTTTGATTAATATGTGTCTTGGTGTGTTCCTCCTTGGGTTTATCTTGCATGGGACTCTCTTTGCTTCCTGGACTTGGGTGAATGTTTCCTTTACCATTTTAGGGAAGTTTTCAGCTATTATCTCTTCAAATTTTTCCTCAGGTCCTTTCTCTCTCTCTTCTCCTTCTGGCACCCCTATAATGCAGATATGGGTGCATTTTATGTTGTCCCAGAGGTCCTTTAAACTTTCCTCATTTCTTTTCATCCTTTTTTCTTTATTCTGTTCCATGGCAGTGATTTCCACCATTCTGTCTTTCAGCTCACTTGTCTGTTCTTCTGACTCATTGATTTTGCTATTGATTCCTTCTAGTGTATTTTTCATTTCAGTTATTGTATTGTTCATCTCTGTTTGTTTTTTATATATTCTATCTCTTTGTTTAACATTTCTTGTATCTTCTCGATCTGTGCCTCCATTCTTTTTTCTGAGATCTTGGGTCATTTTTACTATAATCACTCTGCATTCTTTTTCCAGATGATTGCTTATCTCCACTTCACTTAGTTGTTCTTCTGGGGTTTTAACTTGTTCCTTTGTCTAGAACATATTCCTCTGCCATATTATCTTGCCTAACTTTCTGTGTTTTCAGTCCCATAGGCTGCAGGATTGTAGTTCCTCTTGCTCTGGTGTCTGCTCCCCTGGTGGTTGACACTGGTCTAATAGGGTTGTGCAGGCTTCCTGGTGGGAGGGACTGGTTCCTGCCCACTGGTGGGTGAACCTGGGTCTTTTCCCTGTAGTGGGCAGTGTCATGTCAAGGAGTGTATTTAGAGGTGGTTGTGGGTTCAGGACAACTTTAAGCAGCCTGTTTGTTGATGGGTGGGGCTGTATTCCTGCCCTGTTGGTTGTTTGGCCTGAGGCATCCCGGCACTGGAGCCTAAGGGCTGTTGGATGGGGTCAGGTCTTGGCATCAAAATGGCAGCCTCCAGGACAGCTCACGACAATGAGTACTCCCTAGTACCTCTGCCACCACTGTCCTTTTCTGCTCAGTGAGCCACAGCCATCCTCCTCCACCACCTCCCTAGGAGACTCTCCAAGTCCAGAAGGTTGGTCTGGACCAGGTTCCTATGAAGTCACTGCTTTTTTCCCCTGGGTCTCAGTGTGCATAAGACCTTGTGTGTGCCCTCCAAGAGTGGTGTTTCTGTTTCCCCCAGTCCTATGGAATTCTTGTGATCAAGCCCCACTGGCATTCAAAGACAAATGCTCTGGGGACTCCTCTTCCCGATTCCAGACTCCTGGGGAGCCTTACATGGGGCTTAGAACTCTCACTCCTGTGGGATAACCTCTGCAGTATAATTATGTTCCAGTTTGTGGATTGCCTACCCGGCCCGTATGAGATTTAATTGTATTGTTAATGCGCCCCTCCTACTGTCTCACTGTGGCTTCCTTGTCTTTCAAAGTAGAATAACTTTTTTGGTAGGTTCCAGTCTTTTTTGCTAATGGTTGTTCATCAGTTTGTTGTGATTTTGGTGTTTTTGTGAGAGGAGGTGCACTCAGGTCCTTCTACTCCATCATCTTGTCCTCAGACCCCAGCCTCAATTAATGTGTGTTGACCACTTAGTTTCTTACATCCAAATTCCATGTAATTACCTACAGACTTTCACCATTTCATCAGGAAGAACAATTATCACCATAATCTAAAAACACTTAACTACCTCCTCACAATGTCATCTCTCATGTGGGATAAAAAGCTAGTTAAATGGATACAGTTCCTGTGTTCTAAAAACATCCTCAACCTCCTTGGTCTGGCTGTACTGTGTGTTTGAGTCTCTATCACATTGTCTTTTATCAGCAACTTGACCAAATCTTCTTTCCTTTATTTTTGAAAAGTAAATGCTTGTTTCTCCTCAATTTCTTTCTCCTGGTAAATGTCCTAATGCATAGTTGGTCCGTTTTCTTCTTGTAGTAGCTTTATTCTAGGTAGATTATGCACATGGTGCCTGATGCTCTCCTCAGTACACAGTGGTAGCTGCTCAATGTAACCAGAACAGTTCACTCCAAGGTGGAGAGGGAAATTGTTTCTCCTCCTTAGTAAACCACTCTGTTCTGGAAAGAGCAACGACTTTTATTTATTTGTAGATCCAGGGACTGTTTGCTCTCAGATCTCTCCCTAAACTTTCCAGTGTTTCCCTCAGTATCACAAGAGGATTGACTCCCAGCAATGGCAGGAGATTGAGGGATGAGACCAGGAGTCAGGGAGAAGTTGGGATATTTCTCCTTTTCTACTTTGAACAACATCTGTGGCAGCAGTTATATCTCCAGGAATGACTATGGCTTCTCTGTAGCCTCTATTCCTGCTATACTCCCAGCTAATGCTAGGTACCCTGGCCTCAGGCTCTCTTAATATGTGTCCTCACTTATAGGTGGAAGCAGCTTCCTGATGTTACTAATTTCTGGTTCACTTCACCATCCCCTTAGCTTTTCCATCACTGTGAAACTAATATCCTGCATTGAATTTGCTACTTTGAGTATTCAGAGTGATTTCCATTTACCTGGTTGAAATGTGGCAGACACACTTTTGCCTATAAGGAATGGTCCTAGGAAAAAAATCCTCAAGAAATTATGTGGCATAGAGTTGCTCATATGTTAGAGCATGAATGTAGGAATGACCCCCTTGCAGGCAAAAAGGAGAATTTTAGTAATCCATGGTATGCAGTGTCAACAAATCCATTTGAAGTATCAGGGCTCTAAGAACTAAGTAATCTGCTGAACTCGTCCACTGTGGCAGCAATAATTGTTATAAATATTGTGAGGGATAGAAGAGTATATGAAATGGCATTGAAAGCCTGTAAAAAAAAAAAAGGTTAACTCAAAGTTTTGAACTTTTAGCTCAAAACTGGTAGAAAACCAGAGAACTTCATAACAGCATTTAATGGATTTTTTAATTCAATTGTAGACACAGCTGAAGATCAGAATCAAAATCTTATGGTACAGTCTGGAGAATTTTAAAGCAAGTTGGACAGACAACTTTACCAATTTTCTTAATGAGGAAGGAATGATTCCCTTAGACGTGGGCAGAAATATTTGAGTGTTCTCAGAGGAAGCTGGAAAACCTGGGCCCCCATAATTAAATAAATCCCATAATTGAGTCCCAAAATTCACTTTCCAGTTCAAACAACTCCCTTCCTCTTTTGGAGGAAACTAACCATCTTTCATAAAATACCCACATCATACTTCAAAAATGAGAGTCAGGTTCCAATAAGACCCAGGGGAGAATCACTAATTATCTTGGGAGAAGACAACTTACACATCACAGAGATTGAAAGAACTTGCTCATATTTACCATTTGGAAGCTGAGAAGCATATACATGAATGGATCCTGAGCACGTTAGACTAAGGAGGTGGAATAGAAAGTTAGATAGGCTATATCTATTGGATACAGGATTTAATGGAGTAACTCAGTTGGCCTTCTTGAGGAGGGCCTTGTAACCATTATGTGTACAGACTGTAAATCATCCTCTAAACATCCCCTGATATGGTATATAGTCATTTTGCCAGTGACTCTGCACTGGAGAAAGGGAAAAATCCCAGACACTGACTCTGAGTTGACCTTAATCCCTGTGGACCTGAGATGCGACTATGGTTCACTGAAGCTTATGGAAGGTGGCTGGTAAATAGACTTTGGTCAAACCTCTATCTCAAAGTGGGCCTATTGAATCCATCCTTTGGTTATATTACCAGTTCCTGACTACATAGTTGGGTAAAGTAGATGAAGAAAATAACATAATTGGTCCAGTCCAAAATGGCAAATTAGGAAGATCTTGAACTAACCTCTCCTACAGACACACTGAACCTATACCTGCATATAGAGCAATTCATCCTGAAGAAGAACTGAGGGTTGGTTGAACAGCTTTTGCACATTAAATGATAGAGGGACCACATAAAGAGGGGCAGATGAGTCACAGACACAGTATCTATGGAAATCCCACCCCTGATGTGGCAACGTGCAGTAGGAAGGGCTATCACTGAGGGACCCATGTGCAGACTTGCACGACCTAGGGCACAGCAAATAAAATAAAATAACATAAATAAACAAAAAACCAAAAAACAGTGGTTTAAAGGGCACCTAGTCTATGCATCAAGGATATTCATTTACTAACCTTAGAGCATCTGCTAAATGGGTGGGGAAATGATGAGACTATCTCTGAGGTAGGAGGTACCCAAAAGCACCACGACTTTTGACATTCCCCTTCCACCTTGATAGCTCAGGTGGGAATACAATCCAGGTGTTCTAACTGACCAGCTAAGGTAGTGCCAGTGTGCCCCCAGAATCCTGAACCTCACAAGACTATAGCCATCCCCCCAAGTGAGCACCAGTTTGGAATATCCTGGGCTCCCTGCCCATGCCCACTCCAGCTCCAGCTCTCCTACTGGGGCAGCCCCATCACAGTGTGCCCCAGGACTCCATGGTCCACATGTGCCTGCTTCAGCTCTAGTTGGCCTGCCAAAACTGCCTGGTACACACAGTCTGCACAAGGGACACTCTGACACAAGCCATGCCTTCAAGATTGAGAGAGGTATCTGTTTTGTCCACATGAAAACAAACACAGAAAGTCAAACAAAATGATGAGGCAGAGGAGTATATTCCAAATGAAAGAACAAAATAAAACCCCAGGAAAAATACTTAATGTGATGGAAATAAAAAAATAATTTACCAGATATAGAGTTCACAATGGTTAAAATAGATGCTCACTGAATTTAGGAGAAGAATGAGGAAACACAGTGAGAACTTCAACAAAGAGAAAACATAAGAAAGAACTAGTCAGAATATAAACACTGAAAGAAAAAATACAGCAGAGGGACTCAATAGCAGATTAGATGGTACAGAAGAATGGATCAGTGATCTGGCAGACAGAATAGTGGAAATTACCCAATCAAAATAGAAAACAAATTTCTTTTAAAATAAGGATTGTTTAAAGGACCTATGGGACAAATTTGCATTATATGGATCCCAGAAGGACAAGAGAGAGAAAGAAAGGGGTAGAAAAATTATTTGAAGAAATAATGGCTGAAAAACTTCCTAACCTGGAGAAGAAAGCAGATATCCAGGTCTAGGGAGCACAGAGACCCCCCAAACACAATGAACCTAAAGAGATCCACACCAAGACAAATTAAAATTAAAATGTCAAAATTAAACATAAAGAGAGAATTTAAAGACAGCTAGAGAAAAACAATTAGTCACATGCAAGGGAATCCACATAAGTCTATCAGCTGATATTTCAGCAAAATATTTGCAGGCCAGAGGGAGTGGCATGATATAATTAAAGTCTTAAATGAAAAAAAGAAAATGACAACCAGTAATACTGTACCTAGCAAGGTTATTATTCAGAATTGAAGGAAAATAGTTTCCCAGACAGGCAAAAACTAAAGGAGTTCATCACATTGAACTGGCTTTACAAGAAATGTTAAAAGGTCTACATGAAGTAGAAAAGAAAAGGAAATTAAAGTATATAAATTCACTGAAAGTCAAACTTTAAAAACAAATGTATAAACAAACAAAATGTTAAAACACTCTTTTCAATCTGAATCACCTCATCAGGTTGTCTTAGTACAAATTATGTAGATAATTCAATATATTTTACTTAATATAATGGTGGTTTGGAGTCTCTGGTTATGTGGGAATGTCACTGATTATTCTTATTGAAGGCTAAGCATGGTGCATCATCATTTTAAACAGAATAGGAAAATGAGGCTGAGATTACAATCATAAAATCTCAGAGGCTTCATGCAAGACACTTCTATTTCACACTCACTGTAGAGGTTGACAAGGGACCTCTACTCCACCTAGCTGCTCTAGAACCCAGAATAAGGAAGGCTTTCTTTACATCTTGAAGCTGCAACGTCTGGAACACTTAGTCTTTTCAGCTTTTACTTTTTTTTAAAATGGATTCATTTTGGAAATTAAACATGTTCCTTCTTCTGTTTATATCTAATTGGCTCAAACTATTCACATGGTCCTATCAAGCTGCGAGAACACAGAGAAATGTGGGTAAGAAATGTTTGGTGAACATTTTCTCTACCACAGCTATGAACAGTAACAAATATTTATTGATTACTTTTACTTATGTTAATCACTGAGCAAAAAGCTGAACACATATTAAGATATTAATTCTCATTTGGCCCTAGGAAGCCTATAAGCCAACCATGGAAATATTTCTTCAATAATAGTCATCCAGTTGAAATGATACAACTTCTCCAAAGGATTCCACAAATGAAGTATCCTTTCACATTTGGAAGAAAGAAAATATACAGTAAAAATTAATGAAAATACTATAGAGTATTTTTCCTATGGATAGGAACATAGTTACTTATTATTATATGTAATTTTTAAAATAAATTACAATTTTAAAATGATGAACCTGTGATTCAGAGAGCTTATATGCCTTACTAAACACATACAGCCAATAAATACTGAGACAAGGCACAATTCATCTCTGAGTCTAGAGCCCAGACTACCTGCCTTTATGGTAGAACTTAGCAGTTTTTCCTCTGCAAAAGAATATTCCAACCACCACAATCCAAGGCAATAATCATATGGTCACAGTGATAGTTCTCTGTTGATCTCCATGTCACTTTTGTGCTTTCTGTCAAAGCATTGAGATGTATCTTCCTTTGAGCAGTAATTTTTATGATACTTTATCAGATGGGTAAGTTGATGGTGTACAATTAGTCATCGTTCACCAGAGAAACAGAAGCAATAAGATATGTATGTGTGTGTATTTTAATTAATTCATTCATTCATTGTGCAAGTCCAAAATCAGCAGAGTAGCCTGGCAGGTAGGAGACCCCAGGGAAGAGCTAATGTTGTGGACGGCAGGCAGAATTTTCTCTTCTTTGGGGGATGTCATTCTTTTTTCTTGTAATACCTATTTTTATTTTAGAAAGGAGAGGAAAATTAGGCTGTGATTACAATCATCCAACCTCAGTTGCTTAATGCAAGAAACATTTATCTCAACTGATTGCATGAGACCTACCCATATTAGGCTAATCTGCTTTACTCACGGTCTACTGATTTGAATGTTAAACTTACCTAAAAACTACCTTCACAGCAATGTCTAGACTAGTGTTTGACCAAATGTCTGAGTATCATGGCCTATTCAAATTGACACATAAAATCATCATCACAGATCAGAAAGCTACTGATAAAATACTTAGAAAATTATTTAAAGGAAATAATATTTTAAATTATTTTTTCTCACATATTAATGTAATCTGTACTTTTAACATAATGTTTTTAGAATAAATACATAACACTCAAATGTCTTTCCAGACTCATTTTACATTTAAATATGTTTTTAAAATATGCATAATTAAACCCAAGTCTACAGAATTTTTATTGACAATGTTGTCTTAACCCCTCCTCTTCCCAGAGAGAAGCTGTTCTCCAAGTGAAAACACTCAGTGAAACCCAGCAAGTATTCACAGAGCACCTGTTGAAAGCCAAGGAAAAGCCTTATTTTCTTCTGTATCTTCTGTGCCATTCATTTTCCCTCATATACAGACTTAGAGTCCTACAGTTTCACGTGCCTAGACCTTGATTTCCCAAAATGATTTCCCCAAAGAATGACATGCTTCTTGACATAAGGAACCATGTCTTTTCTTTGTAGGCTCTACAACACTGTTCACAAAGCCAGTACCCTAAAATATGACTTTAATATGTTAAAAATGAAATTCCTTCTATTTCAGAGATTTTTATTTGAAGATTAATGAAATAATTACAAAAAATTAACTTATTTTTATTTTTTTATTGAAGTATAGTTGATTTACAATGTTGTGCCACTCTGCTGTACAGCAAAGTGACTCAGTTATACACATATGTGCATTCTTTTTTAATACTCTTTTCCATTATGGTTTGTCATAGGATATTGAAAGTAGTTCTCTGTGCTATACATCAGGAACTTGTTGTTTATCCATTTTAATGTAATAGTTTGCATCTACCAACCCTAAACTCCCAGTCCATCCCTCTCCCTCCCCAGCTCCCCCTTGGCAACCACAAGTCTGTTCTCTATGTCTATGAGTCAGTTTCTGTTTTGTAGATAAGTTCATTTGTGCCATATTTTAGATTCCACATATAAGTGATATCATATGGTATTTGTCTTACTCTTTCTGACTTACTTCACTTGGTATGATAATCTCTAGTCGCATCCATGTTGCTGCAAATGGCATTATTTCATTCTTTTGTATGGCCAAGTAGTATTCCATTGTATATATGTATCACATCTCCTTTATCTGTTCATCTGAAAAATTGACTTATTTTAAAAGAATGACTTATGTGTGACTTATGTGTCAAAGGGACATCTCAGGAGAAATTTGGTGGAAGGAGTATAGAACTGGGCATCAGGAGAGGTGGCATCTCCTTCTGGCTCAGTGGTAAGCAAAAGTGGCTTAGGGCATGTCAACTCTCCCTGCCCCTGAGTTCTCCACTTAGCAAAGGAGAGGCTTGGACCAGAGAACTTTAAGGTCATAGAGATTCTAAGAGTCTATAATTCTTTGAAATATTCTAGGACTTTATTTACATTTTTATTTCTCCTAAATTATCTCGGTGATGTTATTCACACCAAGATAATATCCTTAAAAAATTAAAAAAAAATTTAAAATAATACCTTTAAATAGTTTTGCAATTTTTAGAAAAAAATCTTGTAGAAAGAAGAATTCTATAATTAATAAAGGAAATCCAGATGGCATATAATAAACAGAAACATTCTGGTGTTGTATCATCCTGTTGTAGTTGAAAGATATTTTGAAAAATAAAAGCAATTCTAATAGTTTTGAAAGGACTGACTTCCTTCAGCATTCTGGCTGACATTTCTGATTATTTTCTATGTTGTTATGATTGACAGTTTGAATAAATCTACACGAAATATTAGCAATCTATCCCCAAATAGTGTCAAAACCTCCACGCTCAGAATGAGTGTCAAACTCCCAACATAATCTACAATTAGAAGACTCCTGCAAATCACAATCCTGTCTTTTTTTTTTTTGATGTGAAATCTACAAGCATAGTAATTACTTCTTGGTAGGATACTTTTTTCTTTTTTTTCCTGAGGGGTCAAATTTAAACCATCTGCAGACAGATGGAAGGGAAAGTGGAATTAGGGCTGTTACCAAAATCTTCTGCAGCTGTCAGGATATGTCTGCGGCAATCCCAATGGTCCTAATAGGCAATGCTACATCCTGGGAGAAAGAAGCAGGGCCTCAGGGGAGAGGGATGTTCTTCTCCTGGCTGACTGTTTTGGCAAATATGAGTAAGTGATGATTGGACTCATCTTTGCAGAATACTGTTTCTATGGGCCTGGCCTGTAGATTTTACTCAAAGTCTTTGGTGTACTTTCTGGTCATCCAGCCCCAGTGTGATTTCCAGTCATCCAAGGGAGAACCAACTCAGGCCCCAGGCACTTATTTCTCACAACTCCCACACCCACATTCTTCCTGTTATGATCCTCATCTGATTTCTCCTGTTTGTTTTAACTTTTGAAAAGAAAAAGAAAAAGAATGAGTATACCACAGAGCTTGTCTATTTCATGAGATAGAACAAAGCTAGCCTGTGCAGCAGGAGCAGGGGTCTTCTGGAGACACTGACACCCATTTCACGTAGGGTACACCAGCCAGGCTCTTCTCAGTTTCTGGATTCTTCAGGTGACAATCATTCTAGCTTGTTGTATGTTTGTTTTTTCACTTTCTATTTATTTGTTTCATGTAAGCATAATAAACATGCTCTTGCTTGGTGTCTCATACAGCTTGCCAAAGTCAAATGGATTCTCGGAACATTAAGTCTCCATTAAAAAGGAAGGGGAAAGAAGAAAAACATACAAAAGGAATACTAGTTTACAGCAAGAATATTTGCCTAATAGCCATCATCCGTACCGTGTTTTTTGTTGACGTTTGGGTTCTTTTCCTCTTCTCTTATGAACTCTGTAGTTTTTACTAGATGGAAAAGTGATTCCATATTAAAATTTCTCACAGTGACCAAATCATCCTACTCTTATTTCTCAGACGTGTCATGTGCCTTCCAGATTCCACAATGTGTGCTCATTATGTATATATCCTTTTGAGGATGCTCTGATACACTCACTTTTCTTGTCTCAATCTTACTCATTTTTTAAGACTCTTCAAACCCATTCTTTATTCTGCATGTAGCATTTATTACCTGTTGCAATTATAAGCCACACAGTAAATTTTACCTGGGTTCATAATCTTTTGGCACTTGTACAGTTTCCCCATATAGACTCTTAACCTCTCCGTGACCAAGATCCGTGTTACACTTTTCAGTGTTAACAATATCTTTGAAACACCTTACTCAGTAGGAGCTTACGAAAGGATGATGATGATGATGGTAATAAATTGAGGTCTCATTTGGAATGGTACGTTTGGGATGGAAAAATAGTTTAAAAAAAACTTGTGGAGATAATTGCATCATGTAATACTTTCAAGATGTCAGGGTAAAAATATGTTCAAAGATAAAGTCTTGTGGGCTTAAGTTTCACCATTTATCATGACTCAATAGTATTCAAGTTTGCCTTTTATTCAAGGGCAGAACCCTTTTCCAGAAAGAGGGTGGAATGCAATGCTATTCTCAGAGCGAGAATGAGAGAGTAGTATAACCCTTACAAATTTGAAAATTAAGACAAGGGTCATTACTGGAAATGTAGTCAGAAAGAAGATTGGAACCCAAAGATGAAAGAAAGAGGTTGGAGGAAGAACACATGTGGTTGGCCTCAAATATACTGATAGTCCAGATCAACTTCTGTACTAAAGAAGCTATAGCAGAGGGGCTAAGTATGGTCGGACTTTCTCCATGGGGTCATTTGAGTTGAGAATGAGTTTGCAATGTTGTTGGATGTCCAAGACTATCGTGGAAGTACTTCAAATGTCAGTCAGCCTCATGACTACTAAAACTTTGAAAAAGTAATTATTAATGTGAGAGTTGTTCATATCAATATATTGACACACTGATGTGTTAGCCTTTCATCTATTCCTGGAAGGAAGGGAAACAGGGAATGGCAGATAATTAAATTTGCATTCTTTTAGTGCCTATTTGTCTTGGCACTCTTTTGAGGGCTTTGTGTATATTGACTCTCTTAATTCTTACGGTAACCTTAAGAGGTGTGCGCTGTTATTTCCCTGGTTGTTCAGAAGAAAAAACAGAGGCATAGAGAGTTTAAGCAACAAGTTCAAGCTCATACATGGCTGGTGAGTGGAAGAAATGGGATTCAAACCCAGAGAGTCTGGATCCAAGGGGAAGGTCCATAACCACCACACTAAACTACCTCACATGTCATTGGATATTTCAAGTAGCTTTGTGCCAAGAATTGGACAAGGATGGGACAGATTCTAAGTTTACAGTTGGTAATCCGAATAGAACATTTGGAATTTGAGAGCAGTTGATGAAGGCAGGCAACTAGTACATTGGTTATTCAATGGTTTCTTTCTGGTCCTGAATGAGGGTACCTCTGCATGAATACAATTTAATACATCCTTAGAGTCCTTGCTTGGTAATATGTCAGGTCCTTGGCTATCAGCAAGCTGGGTGCTGGCAGTTGTGCTTGCCCAAGAACAATCCAGGAAGCCATAGTTTTCTCCACATCCCTGGCTTTAGCACAATTGTGCTTCTGGTGCTGATAGGAGGTTCTGTCCTATAGTGTGGTTCCTTCTTCAAGTCGGAGTTGCTATGTGTTGTCAGTAAAGATGCCCTGGAGTTTGTCTGCAGTTAGTGCCACTTGGTTGACTCACAGAGTAGAATAGAGCACTGAGTGAAGGTTGAGTCACACCCCCAGTCTAACAAATTTCATACCCACAGTGTTTGTAGAAACACCACATTTCTTATGCCTATCGGATGGTGAAAATACCCACTATATTCATGCATCACATCTTGGTATTTTGTTGAATGTTAAACACAGAACCTGAACTATTACATAACTCAAGCCAATTTATTTGGATTAAAATTTATCTCCTTAAATAGTTTTCAACACTTGAAAATATTAAAAACCTAAATATTGACCACTGCAACTCCCATTACTCTCATGTTCTAAATTTATTTTCTCATTCGGCAGTTAGATTAAGAGAGTCTCTATTGCTTAACGTATGGTCAGGCCACTCATTAAGTGAAGGTTGTTCTCTTGCTCTCTGTACATCCCCTGCCCAACCACTGCCTGCCTCACCTTTATCCTACTCACATGACTGAGCTTCCTACATCCTTGCCCTAGGCCCCAGCTAGTGATTGTTCTTATCAGAAGCAGTGAGGGACGTGCCCCTCTGATGGCTTTCTGCTGGTTTCCTGGTAACTAATGAGCCTGCCTGCCGTTCACCGTACATGGTAGGGTGTAGCTCCAGGACCTTGCTACCGATGTGTAAGCTCCCCCATCCATTAAAGGCATGATGTCTCTGCTGCTGACTCAAGGCTCTTTCTTCAGTCTTGAAGCTGGGCAAGCACAGGCCTTGCAGGCTGGCGGAGTGAAGACCAACACTTAATGTGTTGCCTTGTGTTTCTTTCTCATTCTACCATTCTTGTATAGGAGGTCAATTTAACTTTCGTCTGAAGTGTAATTATTTTCTTTCAAATATTTCAGAGTTTGGTCCATTGACTACTAGGATGTCTCTCTCACAGCTTTTTAAATTTTTTTAAAAAACATTTTATTGATGATTACTGACATTCATCTGCCTTTCCAGTTGCCACTATTTCTCTTCCTAGAGATGCTTTTCTTTAGGTTTCCTTATCATTTCCTGCATCAATCACAGACGATCTTTTACTATTTGTAAAGCAATATTAAACTAAAATAAAGGCTTATAGAACTTCCAGTTCAAGTTGTAACAGAGAGCACGTATATTTATTTCACTTTCTTTCTGAAAATTCAGTGAAATTACAACACAAATGACAAAAACAGAGCTGAGTAAAGTGAAGCTATCATCAGAACAAATATTTAGTTAATTTCTGAATAATAAAATTCAGATGGACTTATTTGAAAGATAAATCAGATGAAGGGTACTTAAGTTTAAAGCCAATAAAGACGAAATTATAAAATAAAAGTAAACTGCTATATATAAAAAGAGAAAAACAATCACCAATATAAAATGTTAAAAGTAGACTTGAAGAAAAAAATCTAAGAAATTACCAGAATATACACAAAAAGAGAAAGAGATGAAAAAGTAAGAAATCAGTATTAGAGATATAGATAGTTATTCTGGGAAGGACATCATTTATGAAATAGGAATTCCAGAAATGCCGAATGAAGAAAATGGAGGGTGTGGTAGATAAAACAGTGGTTCTGAAAGATGTCTATGTCTTAATTCCCAAAACTGAATATGTTACATTACATAGCTAAAGAGAATTTGCAAATGGGATTAAATTAAGGATCTTAAAGTGGGAAAAGTATCCTGAATTATTCAGGGAGGCCCAATGTAGTCACAGGGGTCTTTATAAGAGGAAGGTAGGAAGGTCAGAGTCAGAGAAAGTGATGACAGTGGAAGTCTGAATGATTTAAGGAAGGAGCCGTGAGCCAAGGAAGACATGTAGCCTTTAGAAGCTGGAAAAGAAAAGGAAATGGATTCTATTTTAGAGCATCCAGGACAAATGCCTCTGATGACACCTTGATTTTAGGACTTCTGATCTCCAGAACTACAGATAAAAACTTTGTGTTGTTTTAAGCCACTAAGTTTGTGCTAATTTGTTACAGAAGCAGTGGGAAACTAAGAGAGAGAGAATGAAATAATCAAAGGGAAAATAAAGTGGAATTTCCTGAGGGCATAAAAAAGAACAGTGCATTCAAGATTGAATGAAGGCTTCCCTGGTGGCGCAGTGGTTGAGAGTCCACCTGCTGATGCAGGGGACACAGGTTCGTGCCCCGGTCCGGGAAGATCCCACATGCCATGGAGCGGCTAGGCCCGTGAGCCATGGCCGATAAGCCTGCGCATCTGGAGCCTGTGCTTTGCAACGGGAGAGGCCACAACAGTGAGAGACCCGCGTAACGCAAAAAAAAAAAAAAAAAAAAAAGATTGAATGAACCCCTCTAGTTCAAAACAACATTCAGTGGAAAAAAACAAAAAACACCACAACTAGACATATCACAAAATTTAGAACAAGAGAAGATCTTAAAAGTTGTTGGCAGGAGGACTTAAAATGAAAGTTAAAGCAATACTAAACTAAACAGCCATAAACAAAGGATCGGTTTTAAGATGGGCATCATAAATATTTTTCACAAGAATCATTGGATAGAAGATGATGGAACATTCCTTCAAATAGATGTCTAGAATAAATGGTTTTAAAAATTGATATCTATCCACAAGAAGACTATTAATCAAGGTGAGAAAAAAAGGCATTTTGGAAATGTAAAAACTCAGATAGTTTACTACGTGTAAATTCTTCCTTAAAGAAATATATAAAAGTGTACTCTGGCAAAATAAAGCCTGAGTATGGGAAAAAGGAAAGTAAGGAATTTAAGAACCCACATACCAGATTCAGGAAACTAAAGAATAGAATTTTCTGGATAACAGGTAAGTAGCAGTGTTGAAACCAAGCAAAAAAAAATTAAAATAGGGAGTCAATGAGTTTTGAGAAAAACTTGTGCGAGAAGAAAATGAATATACTGGGGCCAATGATGTAATGAGAAAGCTGGGTGGTCTTGGAGACAAGGTAAATGCAAATTAAAACATAAAATCTTGTAAAAAGTACACTACACCCTCACAATTATATCAGTTTTCAGTATTTTTGTTACTTGAACTTTTATCCTCCTATATATTTGAAGAATTCATTAAAAAAGTTATGGGTTTTGTCACATCAGGAAGCATAGATTAGTTGAAAAATCTTCTGCAAGGCAGAGGTAGCTTTGAACCCAGGCTCTGATTTCTAGTGAATATTGATTATGCTACTGTCCTTACTGAGTTTTGTTTTTATCATCTCAAAGCTGGACAATAAATTTCAATTCATACATAGGTTAAAGAATTACTTCAAGATACCATGTAAAAGCCTCTATCATAATGTAGGCATTTATCAATATTATATGTTTTTTGCCATCCTATTCTACCCTTGGAAGTGTAAATTTGAACTCTTTTACTATTTACCAGCCTCCATAAAATCTTGGATTCTCACAATTTATAAGGACGTCCTCACTGTAATTTAGGGTTAAGGTTCTCTTTAGAGTCTCTTTAGAAGCAGCTCCTTTTCTAGGTGTCTACCTATAGCCAAAGTCTAAATTTCAAAAGCAAGCACTGATGAGATTTTTCACATTTTCAAGTAAGAGTATTTCTTTTCCTTATGGTAGTTAAATAAATGCTTGTTTAGGGAACAGGGAGGAAAATCTTAAACTGTTTCACAAACTTGTTCTTTTTTACACCTACTTCCTCTACTTATTGCCCAGGGAGTTTGAAAGAACATCCTGGGATGCCTGACAGTATAGTTGCAAAATCTGTAGCATTTGAAATGGTCCAACCATTTTTATAGACATCCGGCTTTCAGTTGAGACTTTTAAAGGTTTCAACATTATTTGCAATTCCTAGAAATATTTTTAAGAACACAATGAAGGAAACTGAATTACCACTAACCAATAATTCTTCAGTCTAACCTTGTTTAGCTGTTTGTAGTCCCCCATTATCTGACCCCCTAAGAAATATACACATTCTTTTGGCATTTCCTCCATCTTAAAGGCCCAATATAGATTTTTGCAACATACCTCTTCCATAGAAGGTATATTTAAAGTGGTTTGAGTCGTAACTATATCAGATTTTTTTGATCACATTTCTATCAGATGTTATTAGTATATGTATTTCAAATAGACATTTCTCTCCAAACAAATCCTGAGATCCCTTATTCTCTACCCTCAGCACTTCAGTTTGGTGCTGAGTCTGTGAAAGCTTATGAATGGCCAAGGAGGACAGCACTGACTCTACTGCAAGTCTCTGGGGCTACTGCCCCAGGGTTTCTTTCTCTTTATGCTCATGGATGGCCAGAGATCTCTTGCAGCAAGGGGAGGGATTCCAATTCCCAGCAAGAAGGCTCTCTTGCTATAATACCTTCAAATTACCTTCTCATTTTGGAGAGCCTGAAGAATGCTTTGCTGTTCTGATGTTCTTTGTTCTATCATCCACCAGCATGCATGCACAAATACAGTGATGCCTCTTTCTCTGAGGCCTGCTAGCACACTGCAAAAGAACATGGGTGGACTTCTGGTTTCCAGTTCTGTGTGGAAGAAGATTGGAAGTCACCATTCAGTTCTAACAACAAGTAAAAAGCTGGACAGGATGAAAAACTCAACAACTCATCCTGAGAGAGGAATGCCCACAGGGCAAACTGCTGCCCCCAAGACTGGAGAGACAGTCAGGCAAATACAGGGAGTCTTGGCTTATAGGAGCAGAGACTCATCAGCAGAAACTGCTGCAGGAACAAGTGCTGGGGTAGAGAAACCTAAACTGTACTTGATACATTTCTGGAGGCTTTGCGTGGACAAATCTGAGAGTTAAAAATTCTAGAGGGACTCAGTCATAGGGGTTCCCCCACATTATTGTGAGATTTACTTCCAGGAGCTTGACCAGATTCTCACAGTAAATGTGTGAGAAAAATCCCCTCAGGCTTCCCATAGGGGGAGGTGGAAAAGGAACTATTATGAAATCCCCAAGAATACAGGTTTCCCTCACTTTTTCAAAGTAAGGGAGTTCATGAAATCTTTCATAAACTGAAATGGTGTAAAGCGAAGAAGCAATTACCTTAGGATACATTTTGCCAGTGGATGCATAAAATAAATCGAGCTAAAGCACAGATGCTCACAGGCACAGTTCAAAGCCTTGGTGGCTTGATGCTGAGTGTAGTTCCTGGGGAAGGAGCTTGGTGGGGCCACCCTTATTGCTCTGGGTGCACGCTGCCTCTGTAATGACTCGCTGCAGAACAAACATGCAATGCTAATTTTGTTTTTTACCTTTTTTCATAAATGCCAAGATACTCTTTAGATTTCTTTTGGTTAGTGAAAACAGGTACTAAGGTAGGTCTTTCATAAAAGTGAAGTGGTATAAAGCAGACTTCCAAAAAGCAGGGGATACCTATACCCTTTTTTTAATTTTTATTTTATATTGGAGCATAGTGGATTAATAATATGTTAGTTTCAGGTGTACAGCAAAGTGATTCTTTTATACATATACATGTATCTATTCTTTTTCAAATTCTTTCCCCATTTAGTTATTATAGAATGTTGAACAGCATTCCCTGTGCTATACAGTAGGTCCCTGTTTGTTGTCTATTTTAAATATATCAGTGTGTACATGTCAATCCCAAACTTACTCTGTTTCTTTTAACAAGACTTGTCATCAGGAGAAACTAGTTAACCAGACCCTAGACTTCTGGGGTTTTATCAGAGGTTAAATGACATGAGGAAAGGAAATACCCAACTCTAGCCTACTCTAGCCTTCCATGTGGCAGAAGGGAAATACAATTGACCCTTGAACAACATGGGTCTGAACTGCCTGGGTTCACTTATAGATGAAGTTTTTTGAATAAATACTACATGATCCCTGGCTGGTTGAATCTGCAGATTAAGAGCCATGGATACTAAGGGCTGACTATTGGACTTGAGCGTCCTGGAATTTTGGTATCTGCGGCAGGTCCTGGAACCAATCCCCACAGATACCAAGGTATGACTGTAGTTAACTCAAGCCCACTTTAGCATCTTTTCTCAACTAAGTGGGGAGAAAAAACCTGTGAAGTGCAGTCCAGAGGCATAGGGTCACTGAAAGACTGAGATCTAATCATAGAACTGTAAAAAGTTTCCCTCCCTCTTTACTTCACCACCACATCAATAAAGGCTTATTTACAACAGCTCCTTTTACTCAGTATTGCCATTGTTCAGCTCTCAAGAAAAATTTCTAGGCACACTAAAGGAAAAGACACAATTTGAAGCAACAGAACAAGTATCAGAACCAGGCATGGCAGGGATGTTGGAATTATCAGACTAGGAATTAAAAAATCTGTGGTTGATATGCCAAGGGCTCTAATGGATAAAGTAGACAGCCTGCAAGAACAGACAAGCAATGTAAGCAGAGATGGAAATCCTAAGAAAGGATAAAAAAGAAATGCTAGAGATAAAAAATGCTGTAATATGAACGAACCTGAAGGATACATCAATAGAATCCTCAAAAACTAAAAAGGAAAGAGAACAAAGACCAAGAAAAACAGAAAAGAATATCCAAGGACTGTAAGAAAACAAAAGGGTGTGACATACACATATAGTAAACCCCAGAAGGTGGAAAAGAGAGAAAGGAACAGAAGAAATATCTGAAACAATAATGACTGAGAATTTCCCCAGAGTAATGTCAGACACCAAACCACAGTTCCAAGAAGCTCAGAAAACAACAAGCAGGATAAAAGCAAAAACAAACAAACAAAGTACACCTTGAGGTAATGTTTTTAAAATACAGAAAATCGAAGATAAAGGAAAAATCCTGGAAGAAGCCAGAGGGGGAAAAAAACACCATATCTACAGAGGAATAAAGATAAAAATTACATCCAACTTCTCCTTAGCAAGCATTCAAGTAAGAAGAGAGTGGAACAACATATTTCAAGTATTGAGAGGAAAAAAAAAAAAACGTGAGAATTCTGTATGCTGTAAAATTATCCTTCAAAAGTGAAAGAGAAATAGAAACTTTCTTAGACAAGCAATAATTGAGGAAATTTCTTGCCACTAGACCTGCTTCACAACAAATATTAAAAAAACACAACCTCTTTTAAGAAAAGGAAAATAATGTAGATACTCAGATTTATATAAAGAAAGGGAATAAGTGAAGGTAAAATAATTTTTTTTCTTAGTCTTCATTGTTCTAACAATTTTTTTTCAAATTAAAAATAGAAAAAAGTTTTAATTGTGCTTACGTATGTATCTTATGTATATTTGTTATGTATGCTTATATATAAGTGAAATGAACGATGATAGTAATACAAAGGATAAGGGGAAGGAATTAGGATTATTTTGTTATTTTAAAGTACTCACACTACCCATGAAGTATTAATTGAAAGTGGACTTGGATGTAGTTTACAACACAGGAAATATACCCAACATTTTATAATGACTTTAAATGGAGTATAATCTATAAAAATATGAGATCACTATGCTGTATAGCAGAAACTCATATTGTAAATCAACTATATTTCAATTTAAAAATGCAAAATTGAAAACAAAGTAAGAAAGTGGTCTTGGAAGTATCACTGATATGCAGAGAAAGGAGACAAAATGGAGTCATATAAAATCTCAATTAAAACCACAAAAGGCACACACAAAAATGTAGAAGATAAAAATAGGCACAAAGAGCAATGACAACAAATAGAAACTGGGTTCAGCTATTTTTCTCCTTCTCTTACTTCACTTGCTAAGAAGTTGAATTTTCAGGATAGAGGAAGGGGCATGTCATTCATATATCTTCATGGTGGCTCTTAGTTTTGTCTTATTTTGGTTCAGCCTCCCTCTGTTTACTGCACATGCACTAACTGATATCTTTGCCATCAATCTTGTCTACTTTGTAGTTAGGCCTCCTACATGCCCCTGAAACTAAAGTTTGCGATTTTGAACTTAGGGTTGTGACTGTCCTTCCAGGAGCATAGGCATCTCCCACCTGGTTAATTCAGCTGACCCTCAGTTTCATTTGGCAGAGACATGCAATTCTCCTCCATACATCTGTCTGGTCTTGACCCAAGTTAACTCATCCCACTACAGTAGGGCTACTCACAGACCTGGTGACTTCCAACGTGGTCCCTCTTCTATAGAACTATGGCAGGACCAAGAGAGTGTCAACCATGTCTCTTACCATGCTGCTCCACCTTCCTTTTTTTTTTTTTAATTAATTTATTTCATTTATTTATTTTTGGCTGCGCTGGGTCTTTGTTGCTGCGTGCTGGCTTTCTCTAGTTGCAACAAGTGGGGGGCTACTCTCCGTTGTGGTGCAAGTGCTTCTCATTGCAGTGGCTTCTCTTGTTGTGGAGCATGGGCTCTAGGCGTGTGGGCTCAGTAGTTGTGGCTCGTGGGCTCTAGAGCACAGGCTCAGTAGTTGTGGTGCATGGGCTTAGCTGCTCCGCGGCATGTGGGATCTTCGCAAACCAGGGAACAAAACTGTGTCCCTTGCATTGGCAGGCGGATTCTTAACCACTGCGCCACCAGGGAAGTCCTTGCTCCACCTTCTTGATCAGACTGGGGTACCTCACGTTAGCACAGTTTGCAGAGTGTCCTGTGTCCACCCAAATGATCTCAATGGAGGGAGTGAGTCACAAGTCCCTGAATTTAGTACTCTCCTCAAATTGTCTAATAGACTTTCCTCACCTCCAGATCAACCACAGAGAGGGAATATTGAGTCACAAGGCAATCTCCTTCTCTCCCCCACCTCCATTTCCTGACCTTTCCTCAAGGTCAGGGTGAAGTATTATTTCACTTATCACATTGTCACCTTTCTTTCCATCTTGACCTCAGGGGAATGTGGCTGCTTTCTCTACTGGAAAACACCTAGTTTAGCCCTTCGTATATTAATAGAAACTAAAGAAATCAAGCTAATCTTTATTTTTCTCTACAGTTTTGGGATTTAAAATCACTGTCTTATTGTAAAATATTATTGGTACTCTGTCATCATCTCTTTTTCTCTTTACATTGCTTCTGAAACAGACTTTAATTTTCTCATCCCCCAGTGACTGGACCTAGACCTCAGGTCAGTAGGCATGATGGTTATATATGCAGAAAAGTAAAGGCATAAAGTTCATTAATACTTTTCAAATAATTACCTTTTTTGCCATTTTTATCTATCGTCTCTTTAGAACTTAGATGTATATTTCAACGGCTCATCTAAAAGCTTCTGTTACCAGGAAGTCTGATAATCCGTACGAAGTCTTTTTGCAAAACCTGAATTCCTTATGTCCTCCTGTAACCCTCACACACTCTTGTAAATCTCATTTAATGGTGTCATTTCTAACTCAGTGCCCTACTCCAGAAACCACAGTCACATTTGACTTTACCATATCCTCCCTCTAACCCTTCCCTCCAATTAAGATGTGACTCAAGTATACCGCCTCCAGAGTTGTCATCCTTAAATCCTTAGGAAAATAACTAAAGTCTCTAAATGTATGCTTCCTTTTTTTTTTTTCCAAACAAAAATATTGTTACATAGATCACAGGTTGTTGAAAGAATTAAGTGAGATGATGTATGATGGATGTAAATTTCTTTGTAAAGGGTAGCATTACTCTTGTTTTTCTCCTCATAAACTTCCACAAGCTTCTCCTTTCCTACTGGGTCCTTCTGTGTTACGCTCAAGTTTTTAGCAAAATATTCAGGATTCTTCACCATTTTCCACCGTCTTTAACACCTTGAACACTGAGTACTCAAGCCACTCTGAATTTTTTCTCCTTCAGCATCAAGCCTTGCTTTTTCATAATTAAGCGTGCTCTCCACTGTTTATCTCACTGCTTAAAATGCCTTTCTGCCCCAGCTCGCTCTGCAGCTCTGCCATTAACTCTCCCAGTGACCTTGGGAAAATGTCAGAATCTCTCTCTGCCTCAGATTCCTAAATTCAAGGCTAAAGATAAAAATGAAGCTGTTTCTGTTTTGTATATAATTTCATATGTTTCATTTTTTAAGATTCTACATATAAGTGATCATGTGATATCATGTGATATTTGTCTTTCTCTGTCTGACTTACTATACTTAGTATGGTAATCTCTAGGTCCGTCATAGAAAACAAATTTATGGTTATCAAAGGGGAAGGGGGAGGGTAAATGAAGAGCTTGGGGCTAACAGATACACCCTACAACATAAAAAATAGATAAACAACAAGGTCTTACTCTACAGTACAGGGAACTCTATTCTATACCTTGTAATAATGTATAGTGGAAAAAGATCTGAAAAAGAATATATATATATATATATATATATATATATATATATATACACTGAATCACTTTGCTGTATACCTGAAACTAACACAACATTGTAAATCAACTATACCTCAATAAAGAAACAAACAAAAAATGAAACCAAACTCATAAAGATTAAGCAAAATAATACATATTGATATTACAAATTGGCCTATCTTGAGGGGCAAGTAAATGTTACCCACTAACTAAATATTGTATTATTAATTACTATTTATTATCATCATTATCAGCAGTAGCAGCAGCAACAACTTCCCAGAATGCTCTTACTTAACCTTCAAGAGCTAGTTAAAATATCATCTCATCTGAAAAGACTGCTCCAGGGAAATATATTCATTTATCCTGTTGTACTGTCCTTTCCATCTTGTATTCATTTCTTCCCAGTTTCTCAGCGTCTTGAAGGCAGAGACCATGACAGTCATCTTTATAGTTCTAGTGCCTGGTCAGTGACTGCATATAGCAGGTGCTCAATAAACAGTTGCTGAATGAAGGAAAACAAACCAAAAAAATAATAAAACTTATTGTGTTGTTAGCGTGTAACAAATTGTTTTAAGATCTCCTATGTATTAAGTCACTCAGTTCTCCAATAGCCCTGTCATTAGCTACTCCTATTATCATCCCATTGCAGGGGTGAGAAACTGAGAGATGGAAAAATGCATTAATTTGGTCACAGTCAGGACCAGAACCAAAATGACATAGGGTAAGTCCATGAAATGATTGAATCCATTGCAAGATAGGTTTAGGCCAGAAATCCATTTACTGCCTTGCAATAATATATTAGGGATTACGGTCACTTTAATTTCAGTATCAAGTAAGGCTCAGTTTTCAACGCCTCACGATAGATCTTGGGTATTCTTCCTCCTCAATATGCAGTTACTTTAAGGCCATAGGTTCTTTCAAGGAGAGATTGGCGAAACATTTATTATACATGCTTTTGGTGGCATGACAGAGTCTTTCCTCAAGAGAATTTATCTCCCTTTGGGTCACCAGGCCCTGTGTGTGAGGTTAGCTCAGATCTGGATACTGGACAAGGAATAATGATTTTTCATTGCAGAAGCTAATAGAAGCCTTGGTTTATTTTCTCTTGAGGTTTTTTATTCATATCCAGCATCACCCTTGCTGGCTGCTCATTTATTTCACTCCTAGACATATCACAGTGTCTTATAATTGTCAAAGAACCCCGTAATTTAAGGACCCCTTGTTTATCATATTAGTATTGCTGTGCTTTATAGTAATTATACTGACTTTGCTCCTGATGGGTATGTGCCACCATCTGGTCTTTGCTATTCGGGAACCGTGTCATCTTCATTGACACAAGGACCCTATCTCTCATGGCATCATCTCCTCCTGCTAATTCTGTCTTACAGAGGACAGCCACAATGAACTTCTCAAAGATACTAGTGTTCTTCTCACTAATGCATGCCTTCTTGGGTACAACAGCTATCATCATTCCAGACCTCAGGCTCCTGCTTACTCTGTATCTTCACCATAACTTTAGCCTAGAAGACACTGAGGCCGAACTTTGTCTCCTTTGCAGTTTTTCTACATTTACTATTAAATCCTGTGCTTGAATTTCAGCAAAGGTTACCCCTAGCTGTAGGAAACAAAAGTTTTGAAAAATTTCCATGAAGGCCCTTTGGCTTATCCCAGCATTCCCTGAATTCATAGGTGGATAACTTCAGACTGTCATTCTCTTTCTGCAAGGTTTCCAATATAAACAAAAAAACAAACAAACACACAAACAAATTAAAAATTCGGCTTATTCCATGGTCTTTAAAATTGCCATTGTTCCCACATAGTTCAATATTGAAGTTACACCATAAGCCAATGTTTTCTCTCTCTCTGCTGCTGGTCATCCCATTCTAAAACAGGTGAAAGTATGAGTGATCGCCGTGCTAAAAGCAGAACTTAAGACAAGGACTTATTAAAATGCAGCTTATTTAGAAGGTGATACCCAGAAACAGAAATGAAGAGATGAGGAAAGTGACACAGGAAAGGAAGCTATTTGTTCTCACTGTTAACAACTGGCACTTAATCCCACTGTGGGCTTCATTCTCTCTAAAGAACTGTGTTGAATGTACTTGTTGAATGAAGAAGCAGAGCCTGGGACCTTGATTACTAATCCCTAGCTCCACTGATGGATGGATTCATCCAAGGGCATTCACTCTCTGAATTTCTGGGCTGCTTTGCTGATACTTCCTGAGTTGCTATAACAGAAAAGTAGAAAAATATGGCTATAGTTTCATATGGGATGTGATAAGTGTGATGAGCTCTGTCTATGAAAAATGCAGCTTAGATTATAGTAGGCTAAGGGGTTGTGTCATAAGGCACAAGAAGCAGCATTTCCCTTATATTCATGATCACATTTTTACTTATTATATCCATTTTACAGATGAGAAAATTTAGGTTCAGATTCTGAAATAATTTACTCAAGGTCACATAAAAAAATAAGTGACAGAATATAACTAAAGCTCACAAGAAATGAAGAATCTCCAGTCCTACCCCAGACCTACTGAATCTGAATCTGCATTTTAATAGAATCCCTAGATATTATACATGCATATTTAGGTTTGCTAAGCACTGGCTTAAATTTTTTTTCTTAAATGCCTATGGTTATAAATCAAAAGAGAAAGTCATATATAGTATCAAGTAATCCAAAAGGTATACTGTTCTTTTAATTAAACCAAAGAAATTCTCCTAAGTATTTTCTTTTATAAACCTTTAACTAATTAAAATATTTTGCTGGGAGGGACCCCAGCAAAGAAGTTTCTGTGAGTTAGAGTTGGGTTGGGAATTGATATAAAAGGAGTGTTACTGTCATAAGTAGTGTGCCAATCAGAGGTGAAGGCAATGACACACGTGGGTATAACTCAAGGACGACTTATTTGAGAGTGTATTAGTTTTCTATAGCTTCTGAAACCAATTACAAAAACTTAGCTTAAAATAACACAAATTTATTATCCTACAGTTCTGTTCGCTTGGCTATTTACTCTGCTCTGTTTCTCTTCTCTGCTCTGGAATAAAGATGTTGTTCAATTGGGTTTTTATCAAGAGGCCCTGGAAGAATTTTCTTCCAAACACATTCAAGTTTTTGGAAGAATCCAGTTCTTTGTGATTTTAGGACTGAGGTCCACATTTCCTTGCTGGCTGTCTGCTGGGGGCTGTCATTAGCATCTAGTGGCTCTTAGGTCCTTCCCTGTGGGTCCCTGCATCTCAGAGTCGGGAAGGGCACATCAAATGGGCTCATGCTTGGAATCTCTCTGATTTTCCCTTCTGTCACATATAGCTTGCTTTCCCTTCTGCCACATTTTTTTCTGCCTCCAGTCACAAAAGATTCTCTACCTTTAAGTGCTCATGTGATTATATTGAACATGCTGGATAATCCATATT
This sequence comes from Leucopleurus acutus, assembly GCF_964270905.1. Classification (NCBI taxonomy): domain Eukaryota; kingdom Metazoa; phylum Chordata; class Mammalia; order Artiodactyla; family Delphinidae; genus Leucopleurus; species Leucopleurus acutus. The sequence goes on along the minus strand of NC_139147.1, from coordinate 39,785,776 downwards.
ATACTCCCTATTTTAAAGTCTGTAACCTTAATTTATATCTACAAACCTTCTTTTACTATGTAGCATAACATATCCATAGGTTCCAATGATTAGGGGATGGATATCTTTGGAGAGCCATTCTGCCTACCACAGAGTTTTGTGCTTCAAAATGTAGTAAGAGGTGGTTTGGGGATAGATTTTAGACAGCTATAAATGAGAGGAATACTTCCATTCTTTCAACAAATATTTACTGAGTAAATACTGCTCTCTAGTATTCTGGGCTAGGAGTTTAGCTTTTGAGCAATGGGGTGTTTTCAAAGATTATTAAGTAGAAAAGTGATAGAATAACCAGTATCAGCAAAGCAGCCCAGAAATGCAGAATAAGTGCCCAAACCCCAAGTTCCTGTCATCAGGCTACGGGTTCATACTTGAAGTGGAAGGGAGACTGATGATTTCTTCTTTTTTGTAACTGCAGGTTAGAGGTAGAGAGATAAGTGTCTCCTTTGGGAAGCTGGCCATGGAAAGAAAAAAGGAAGGATGACTTTGAGGAAAGGTACAAATTAATAACTGACAAAACTTTGTGCTTGGCATAAAAGGAATAAAGTTGATGAAGTATTGCATGATGATTGGGGGAATTTGAGGAATAACAAAATGATCATTACCATATCAATAATTCAAGAAGAACAAAGCAGTGATCCCAAATCACTGAAGTGCCATGCATGCTTGAATAGAAACACCAGGTGAGACTGCAGCAAACAACAAAAATAAAAACACCAACTTTTTTTGGTGTTCTTGCTTAATTGTTCTCTCCATTTGTTGCAGGCTGTGAAGTTGGACATTGCCTGGCATAATGGTGTGTTCCACAATCTTGACTTACCCACCAGTAAATCTCAAAATAACCCAGCTCTTCAAGTTTCAGTACAATTCTTGCCTATTTACAGGAAAAGAGTGTCATCATAGACAATGTGTTTCCAACAAATACATAGGCAGTAATTGGAGTAAAGCATGGACCAAAGTATTAAAAATGATGCAAATTGAGAATACACTAACTATTTGAAGAGTACAAGTTGAGGTTAAGTCAATCTTACCACTAGGGGAAGGTTGACATTTTTTTTTACACATATTCAGATGTTGTCTCCTCTAATACATGAACCAGAAACATTATGAGAAATAATGGAATAGACACAGAGTATGACACATGTGGTGGGCATTTGCTTCAACATCTCTAGATGGGAGATTATTTAAAAAAAAATCAATAAAATCCTTAAGAAGTTATTCATTCATATCCATACCTTGGTGTATATTTTATGGCTTCAGTTCTCCTACTGAAAAATAGTGTTTATTTTTAGGTTAATAGACAAACACAACAATGTTGAAGGTCATACTACAATCTAAAATTGTCTCAAATGTTTTTGGCTTGGCTTTACGGAAAATGCATTGTGCCAAACACTTTTTCTCCTTTATTTTTAAACCCTTGTGTATTTTTAAAGAAAATGTAATCCACATGTTTCTTATTCATTTACACTTAACTCATCAAATTCCTCTTGTGTAAGAGTGACTTGGAGACCAAAAGACTTTGGAAAATTATTTGTTTGCCTTTGAAGCTCTTTCTTTTTATTAGGAAAGTAATAGCACGTTCTTTGGTATAGTTCATGTTAGATACTCAGGTATTCAGTTTTTCAAGTATGTAAATAACATAATCTAGAATATTTATATTTGTCCTTATATATTGCTTTCCCTATTCTATTAATATAATGGTAATTTTTACCACTATATCGTTTGTTATACTATTACTATGTTATTATTTACTATTAGTATTGTTGTTATAAACTTCATAATAACATTAGTGGTGTTACAAGAATATCTATATATTTGCAACATCTTCATTTACAAAGTGGTTTTATCTTACTCATCTTTCCTTAAAGACTTGTATGGAAAGAGAATTCCAGGCTTTGTAACATACTCACCTATTTCATTTCCTCATAGAATGTCAGACAGAGAGAATTTGCCAACTGCTTTACATCCTCCAAAAATCTTATTTTCAGTTCATCTGTTTTATTTCTACTTTCGTGACTAAGTGTGCTATTCATCTCTCATAGCTATTTTTAACTTCTCTTCAAATCCTTGTACAATTGTCTGACTTTATAATCTGAATTAAAAGTCATTTCATTGTTGAGCTGAATGATTCTGTCCTACTGGTTCCATTTATGTATTCTTTATACTTATGGATAATACATTGCTCTAGTTTGCTTATCCTCTGAATTATAGCCTGTCACAGGTCTTTAAGTATTCTTAAATAATCTTGTAGATGTATACTCTGAAACTCAAGAGCACCCCAAGCACCTTTAAAAGTAGGGTCTATGTGTTTTTATTTCTTTCATGTCTTCTTATCATGCCTAGTTCTGATTGCTACAAATTTTAATCTTAGTAAATATGACTGGTGGGTTGCTAATTTTTAAAGTATTATGTGGCATGTGCTACTTGCTTTCTGCATGAAAATAATATAGTAAAATGCCAGATAAAAGTGGATTCTGACTTGGTCTCTTTTTAAAATTAGATTGCATGCTTGTAATCTATTGTAAGGATTGGTCCTTTAACTATTTTCTTAAATTTAAACTAGGGTCTTGAAAACACAGTGCACATGAAAAGAACAAGTAGTGAACAAGACCTTAATCAAAATTGCCAGTTCATTTGCAAAACAGATACTGATGGCCCACAACCAACAGGGCCTTTCTTAGGCTTTGTGCTACATTTTGGCAATGAAGAGAGGAAAGACAACCTCTTCTCTCAGACAACTGACCATTTTGGGAGTCACGATTTCAACACTGTGTGCAGAGTGATAGGACAAAGGTCAAAGAATAGAGGCAGGCATCTCAGTCTAGTTTCATAAAAATGCTTTTGGAGCAATCTCAAAGTTAAGCAGGGTGTACAAGCTAAGCATTATAACAGGCAACATGAAAGCCTCGATTTAAGAGACATTTACATCACTTACTTGTGTGGGTTACTGTTCCAAGCTCCTTACAAATATGCACTCATTCAATCCTCATCACTATCCCATGGGTAAGCACTGTTACTAACCTAATTTTACAAGTGAGAAAACTGAAGTAACTACAAGTTAAGTGAATTGCCCAAGGTCAACAGCAGGTCAACAGCGGGCACAGCCACGACTTAAATATAGGTATTGTGGGCCTCCATAGTCTCTACAGGAGACTTTTAATAGGGAATTTACATACTCATGGAGAGCAACACACAATCAAGGAAGAACAAGTGGGTTGGCATTTCCTGAGGGCAAGTTATAACTGGGGCAATGTCAAGAGATGAAGGAAGCTAAAGAAGTGAATGAGAACGATGTTACACTGAAAAACCAGGGTTTTATCTTAAACGAATCATTGTAATCATTGGGATAACAGGATTTTGTCTCAATATTAGAAAGAAGATTCTCTAGCATCATGGATTATGGGATACAAGATGGCTGGGTTGGAGGTAGAAAGACCTGGTAAGGGGTACCTGCAATAACACAAGTGAGAGAAACAGTGGAAATATGGTTGGAGGGAAGTTGAAGCTCACATGAGTTATTCTAGGAGAGGGCATGTGAGGGCTTAAGCTGTTGATGTTGGAAAAGGAGAGAAAGTTGTGTCTGGAGTGATTGCTCTGAGTTTCTGATTAAGGTAACAGTGTAGACAGTGGTGACTACTGGGATAAAGAAGAAAACAAGATAATTGAACATTAGAAAATGCTTATGATACCATGTAAAGAGAAAAAGAAAGTAGAGCTCAGAATTATATATTCTGTATTGTCCTTTAAAAAATATGTGTGTGATATGCACGGAAAAGCTCTGGTGAAAACAAGAACCACTATTCATTGTAAATGGTAAAATTTCTCAGAACTTTTTATTTTTCCCTGTATCTTCTAAATTTTCTGCAATGAACATGAATTTGTTATTTTTCCATTAAACTAAAATTAAGTGTTACTGGAAGGATTTAGATAGTGATCTTATTTAAAGTTAACTTCTATGATCTTTCAGGAAAGCAAATAAAGTACTTAGCAAAAGTAGATGATTTATTAACTTTAGATCAGGAATTCCCCTCTTAGGAAGCTAAAGTAATATGTAGGTTCTCACGTGTTTATTTATAAATATATTTATTGTCATGCAGAAAAATTAGCATTAGCAATCAGGGTTGTTGAAAACACTTATAGCACAAGTGTGTGAATGCATATTATACATTCATTAGAACAGTTACTTATAAAAATACTTAATCATCAGGGAAAATACTTCTGATATATGAAAACAGCAGGGTATGAGTTCTTTGATGCTATTTGCATAGGATATCTCTGAGTGAAATATGATACTGATTTTCTTTGACTTGAATTTTTTAAGATTTGTAAAATATACCTATGTATTTACTTACAAAATATAATAAAACATAAAAATAAAGACATTTAGTTCGAAGTGTGAGCAGTATCACTGCTGTTTAATCATTTCAAATGGGCTTATGTTGGACTGTAAGTACACAGCCAAAGAGGAGTGGAAAAGTCACCTGGACTATGAGGCTGGCTGTGTCAGGGGAAGCAATTGGTCAAAATCATGATTATAGATGAGAACAAGTATGAAGGACCAATAATTACATTAAAAAGGATGTTTCTCAGGAGTATTTGAATATAAGAGGGATCATAGCTTTAAACTTAAAGAAGCACTAAATTTTGGAATTTCAGATACTAAGAAGATAAAAGGATATTTTTTGAGATATTATCATATTCTTGAGATTTCTAAAAACCAATGTTCAGGGCCTACACATAAATAGTGGACTTATTTGTGTTTTAGGCAAGTACTGCTTGTGTTATTATGTTTAGATATTTGGATACATTGACCAACATTCAGATATGGTAGTGCTATGACTTGACTTCCATGGAAAATGTGAAACTTAAGGTAGCCATGTTTTTCCTTTGTCCCATGAAAAGTAATAGAATCTTTAGAAAATTAATTCATCTTCATTTAACCTTTATCAGTTTTTGAAGAAACCATAAATATTTTAGATTCATTTGACAGAGCTAAAAATCCTAGGGTGTTAAAATAATTGAAATGATGGTATCCACATGTATATATCTTTAACTGCATGTTACTGGAACTTTTATGCTAATCTTTATATTAATTATTTATTGAATGACTACTATGTGCAGGTACTTTAAATGCATTATCTCATTTAATTCGCAGAAGAGATAAAACTTAGAGATAGATCAGAAACTGACTGGGAGCATTTAAATTGATTTTGTTATGTGACCACCAGGTTAGTAAGCAACAGATTCATTAGACAAGTAGGTAGTATAATCTACATTTGATAGGTGTTGGTATCAAGGCTGTGGCCCAAAGTCACATTACTGGAGCAGTGTTGGAATCAAGATTCAAACAAAATTTAGTTGAAACCTCTATGGCAACAATGTTTCCAGCATTTCTAGAAAATAGTATATCACTTACCATCCTTTAAAAACACTCTTGAGAATTTTCCATCTTAATAACTGATCTTTTCTTTTATAGGTATTGAGAAATAATCACTACAGTAAATCTAGGAAGGATCTGTTATCATACACAGCTTCATTTTTTCTTGTGATGAAAACTTTTAAGATCTACTCTCTTAACTTTCAAATATGCAAGACAGTATTATTAACTATAGTCACCATGTTGTGCATTACATCCCTATGGCTTATTTATTTCATAAGTGGAAGTTTGTACCTTTTGACTCCCTTCATCCATTTGCAACCACCAATCTGCTGTTCTCTGTATCCATGAGCTTCTTTTTATTTTTTATTTTTGATTCCACATATGAGACCATACAGTATTTGTCATTTTTTGTCTGACTTATTTCACTTAGTATAATATGCTCAGGGTGCACCTATATTGTCACAAATGGAAAGATTTTATTTTATTTTTTTTTGCTGAATAATAGTCTAGTGTATACAAATATACACCACATCTTCTTTATCCTTTCATTCATTGATGGACAATTAGGTTGTTTCTGTATCTTGGTTATTGTACCTAATGCTGCAATGAACATGAGGGTGCATATATCTTTTTGAGTTAGTGTTTCTGCTGTCTTTAGGTAAATACCTAGAAGTGGAATTGCTGGATCATATGGTAGTTGTATTTTTAATTTTTTGAGGGACTTACATACTCTATAGTGGCTGCACCAATTTACATTCCCACAAACAGTATACAAGTGTTCCTTTTTCTCCACATCCTCGCTAGCATTTTTTACCTTTTGTTGTTTTGATAATACTATTCTAACAGGTGTGAGGTGATATTGTGGTTTCAATTTGCATTTCCTGATGATTAATGACACTGAGCACATTTTCATGTACATGTAGGCCATCTGTATGTCTTCTTTGGACAAATGTCTATTCAGGCCCTGTGCCCAGTTTTAAATTGAATTGTTTTTGCTAATGAGTTGTATGAGTTCTTTATATATTTTGGATATTAATCCCTCATTAGATATATGATTTGAAAATATTTTCTCCCATTTAGTAGGTTGTCTTTTCATTTTGTTGATGATTTCCTTTGCAGTATAGAAGCTTTTTAGTTTAATGTAGTCCCACTTTTGTTATTGTTTTTGTTGCCCTTGCTTTTGGTTTCAAATCCAAAAAAAAAAAAATCACAAAAACTATGCCAAGGAAATTACCTCCTATGTTTTCTTCTAGGACTTTTCTGGTTTCAGGTCTCATATTCAAGTCCTTAATCCATTTGAGTTAATTTTTGTGTGTGGTGTAACACAGTGGTCCAGTTTCATTCTGTTGCATGTTGCTGTCCAGTTTTTCCAACACAATTTATTGATGAGCCTGTCCTTTCCCTATTGTATATTCTTGGCTCCTTTGTCATAAATTAATTGACCATATACATTGAGTTTATTTGGGAACTACCTATTTGTTCTATTGATCTATGCCTCTTTTTTTAAGCCTGTTCCATATTGTTTCGATGACTATAGCTTTGCAATATAGTTTGAAGTCAGGGAGTGTGTGATGATATAGTTTGAAGTCAGGGAGTGTGATGTCTCCAGCTTTGTTATTCTTTCTCAAGATTGCTTTGTCTACTTGGCGTCTTTTGTGGCTCCACACAGGTTTTAGGATCTTTTATTTCTGTGGAAAAATGCCATTGGAATTTTGATAGGGATTTCACTGAGTCTGTATATTGCTTTGTGTAGTATGCACATTTTAACAATATTAATTCTTCCAATACATGAGCATGGAATATATTTCCATTTATTTGTGTCTTCTTTAATTTCTTTAATCTGTGTCTTATAGTTTTCAGAATACAGGTTTTTCACCTTGGTTAAATTTATCCCTGAGTATTTTATTCTTTTTATTTTTTTATATTTTTTTATTTTATTCTTTTTGATGCAATTATAAATGGAATGGTTTTCTTAATTTCTCTTTCTGAGAGTTTGTTTTTAGTGCATAGAAATACAGTAGATTTTTTATATTGATTTTGTATCCTCCAACTTTACTGAATTCATTTATTAGTTTTAACAGTTTTTTTGTAGCGACTTTAGGGTTTTCTACATATAATATTATGTCATATGCAAAGAGTGACAGTTTTACTTCTTCCTTTCCAATTTAGATGCCTTTATTTTTCTTGCCTACTTGCTCTGGCTAGGACTTCCAAAACTATTTTAAGTAGTATTTACCTGTTAAATATTTCTTATAGTGCTTATGTTTATTCCTTTTGTAGTCATACCTTTTATATATAGCTGTTGACAATTTAATTTTTATAGTATGTAACTTTCCATATGTTCTATATATCTCTGTACTGTCATGATTTAACTTAATCATTTTGGGTTAAGGAGAAAGAGTTCTCTTCTGGAATTAAAAAATATATTTCTTTTTGTCCCCACAGCCCTTCCTCTTTTCTTTTCTCCATGTCTTTCTACCTCTTCCTTCCTTCTTTCCAATCGTTTTTTTTTTAAAAATAACTATTGTATTTAAACCTTGCAGTATTGGGAGAGGGGAGATTTGATATGGGGGTAGGTGTGATTTTTCATTCTATGTGATTTTTCATCTTACCAAGGACAGAAATATAATGGGAGAATTTTTTTCTTCAATGATTTTAAGAAAATATTGAATATTTATATTGGAACTCATTATTCTTTAGTTTTACTTGTTCTTATGAAGCAAGAATTGTTTTCTCTATTTTGCAGATAAGTCAGCTGAATCTCAGAGAGATTAAATGATGCATCCAAAGCCATTCAGCAAGGAAGTTTTCTGAATGTGGGTTTGAACCCAGATCTGCCTGGTGTCAATGCTCATGATCTTTTTTATTCATATGCTCTCTTACTTTATTTTAAACATGGGATTATTAGACTTCAGAGATGAAAGAGCATTTGAGATTACTCATTCCAACAACTTCAATTCATGTTTTAGGGAACTGTAGCCTAGAGGAGTTAGACCACTTAGTTAAGGTCATATAACCATAAAGTTATTGGATTGGGCATAAAGTTCATTTGTTTTTTTCCATAAGATGGCTCTAGTAGTGCTTAGTTGTCTAACTTCATTAGAAACAATTTTGTTAGATTGTATTGTGACAGTTATCATATCAGCGTGCATTAAAAAAAAACATCAAAATTGGTGAATTTTTGTGTAGCCATTTTAATATTGAAGATGGAAGAAAAAAGTAACATTTTCAGCATATTATGCTTTATTATTTCAAGAAAGGTAAGAATGCAACTGAAACGCAAAAAAAGGATTTATGCAGTGTATGGTGAAGGTGCTGTGACTGATTGAACATGTCAAAAGTGGTTTGTGAAGTTTTGTTCCGGAGATACCTCACTGGACGATGCTCCACGGTCGGGTAGACCAGTTGAAGTTTGATAGTGATCAAATCGAGACAATAACTGAGAGCAATCAACCTTATACACGTGGGAGATAGCCGACATACTCAAAATATCCAAATCAAGAGCTGAAAATCATTTGCACCAGCTTGATTATGTTAATCACTTTGATGTTTGGGTTCCATATAAGTTAAGCAAAAAAACTCTTGACTATATTTCTGCATACAATTCTCCACTTACACGTAAGGAAAACATTCTGTTTTTAAAACAAATTGTGACAGGTGATGAGAATGGATAGTGCAAATTAATGTGGAACAGAAGAGATTGTGGGGCAATGAAGTGAACCACCACCAACCACAACAAAGGCCGTCTTCATCCAAAGAAAGTGATGTTGTGTATATGGTGGGGTTGGAAGGGAGTCCTCTATTATGAGCTCCTTCTGGAAAACCAAACGATTAATTCCAGCAAGTACTGCTCCCAGTTAGACTGACTAAAAGCAGCACTCGACAAAACGCGTCCGGAAGTAGTCAAAAGAAAATGCATAATCTTCCATCAGGATAGCACAGGACTACATGTTTCTTTGAAGACCAGGCAATAACTGTTACAGTTTGGCTGGGAAGTTCTGATTCATCTGCTGTATTCACCAAATACTGCACTTTCAGATTTCCATTGATTTCGGTCTTTACAAAATTCTCTTAATGGAAAAAAATTCAATTCCCTGGATGACTATAAAAGGCACCTGGAACAGTTCTTTGCTCAAAAAAATAAAAAGTTTTGGGGAGATGGAATTATGAAGTTGCCTGGAAAATAGCAGAAGGTAGTGGAACAAAAGGGTGAATAAGTTGTTCAATAAAGTTCTTGGTGAAAATGAAAAATGTGTCTTATTTTTAACTTAAAATCTGAAGGAACTTTTTGGCCAACCCAATACTATAGCACCAGCATTAATTGTGGTTGCTTTCTTTCCATATTTCAGGAACTAACAAATTGTCCTAAATTCCTTGGCTTACTGGGTTTAAATTTAAAAAATAGACTCCTACACTTTACTTTTCCTTGGCAAGAAGGTGGAGTAGGACTTGACTACTCACATTGCACACTTTTTGGATCGGCATCTAGTCTTTTCATTGCTTGAGTTTCTCTCTGTAAAGGAGATATATAATGAAAAACAATCATTACAAGGGAAATTGGATCTTCTTAGTGATAACAACACGGTAACCTTTGTTATGTATGTATACCAAAACCTTTGTTCTGATGATATTCCTCATGCTTTGAGAGAAAAAAGAACCACTGTTGCTGTACAACTGAAACAGCTTCAGGCAGAAACAGAACCAATTGTGAAGATGTTTGAAGATCCAGAAACTACAAAGCAAATGCAGTCAAACAGGGATGGTCAGATGCGATTTGACTACCTGGCAGACAAGCATGGTTTTAGGCAGGAATGTTTAGAGACACTCTTGGTATGCAAAATTCCTATATAAATGTGGAAATTACTCTTGAGCTGCTGAATATCTTTACTTCTTTAGAGTGTTGGTTCCAGCAACGGATAGAAATGCTTTGAGTTCATTCTGGGGAAAACTGGTTTCTGAAATCTTAATGCGGAATTGGGATGCAGCCATGGAAGACCTTGCATGGCTAAAAGAGACCATAGATACAATTCTGTGAGTTCTCCACTTCAGTCTCTTCAGCAGCGAACACAGCTCATTCATTAGTCTCTGTTTGTTTTCTTCAATAACCCCAAGGGCGTGATAATGTTATCGATCTCTTCCTTTACCATCCTCAGTATCTTAATGTAATTCAGACGATGTGTCCACATATTCTCCACTGCTTGACCACAGCAGTCATAACAAAGAAAGATGTTTGAAAACGCCACAGGTGCTAAAATATCTGGTCCAAGTTATTCAACAGGAGTCTTACACATGTAAAGATCCAATTACAGAGTTTGTTGAATGCTTATATGTTAACTTTCACTTTGATGGGGCTCAGAAAAAGCTGAGGGAATGTGAATCAGTGCTAGTGAATGATTTTTTCTTGGTGGCTTGTCTTGAGGACTTCATTAAAAATGTCTGTCTCTTCATATTTAAGACTTTTTGTCCATCCATCAGTGTATCAGCATTAACATGTTGGCAGATAAACTGAACATGTCTCCAGAAGAAGCTGAAAGGTGGGTTGTAAATTTGATTAGAAATACAAGACTGGATGCCAAGATTGATTCTAAATTATGTCATGTGCTTATGGGTAACAATGCAGTCTCACCCTTTCAGCAAGTGATTGAAAAGACCAAAACCTTTTCATTTAAAAGCCAGGTGTTGGCCATGAATATTGAGAAGAAAATCAGAATAGTAGGTCAGAGGTTCCTAACTGTATAACTCAGGACTCTGGCTTCTACTGAAGAACTGTACAGAAAAAATGAAAAATCTATAAAAGAAAGGTGAAATAAAACCATTTTACAAAGATGAAACATTATAGAAACAATTAACATGTTAAATATAAATTTTGGAGACTTTGAATAAAATTGGCTGTGCTTCATTAAAAAATAAAATAAAAAATAATAAAATAAAACATAGACTCCTGAAGTAGGGAGATGAAATAGAAAAAGATGTACCATTTGGACAAATGATAATTTTGTGCAATTAAAACTGCACCCCTGCCTCAATGTCAGGTATCTGGGTGCAAGGATTGGAGGTGGACTTTTAACTCCCCCATCCACTTCAGCTGGATACCCTTGATCTATGTACCAATTCATGACCATTTGTAGTCACTCTTCAAATAGAGACTTCAAAAACCTTTCTCTTCTTACACAGCATCTCCTTTAACTTTGTCACATGGTGTTGCTTTGCTCCTCTAGTCTCCATTTGGTGTGTATTGTTGATATGTTACTATAACATATCAACAAGCACTGATTGTTGCTTTAGTTATTGCTCTTAGGAGTGTCTTGGTCTTATGCCAGTATCAACAGTGCTTTCATCTTTAGGGCTCTGAGCAGGCACTCTGTTATACAGTCATATGAACTGCAGACTCCATTGTAATAAATCTGTTCTCAATATACCCTTTAAGTTTATATTCAGTTACCCTTTCACTCATAGGATTTTAACATTAGGCTAAAATTGAACATCTTATTCTACTAATTATAAGCAATAAAATTTTTTACATTCTGTAACTAACTTTTAATTCAGAAGTAAAATTAGCAACTCATGGACCTCTAAACTAGTAGTTCTCAAAGTATGCTCCCTGATTCAGAAGTATTAACATCACCTTGTCACTTGTTAGAAATAAAAATCCTTGGGCCCACTCAGGAGTCACTACTGAGTGATTCTGATGTGCACTAAAGTTTGAGAGCAACAGATCTAAACCATTATGCTTTACTTGCTTTACTCCTAAAATATTTTATATTACAACCACACGTGATGACCCATTCATTTCCAATTATGCTACTAAATTTGCCTATGTTTCTCTTTCCCAAATAGCATGTGTAACTTAGGGAAACTTGAAAGCATGCTGGAATAAAAAGTGGTATGATGGATATCATACCAAATGCCCTTATTGGCTTCACAGTAAACACTGTTTGCCAATTTTATAGAAGAAAATACTGCAACATCTTTTTGTATATTTCTTAAGTTTTATTTCATTGTTCCTAACATCACAGAAAAAAATATATCAGAGGTTTTAGAATATAGGTTCAGTACTCAGTTATCGTATTTGTTCATTGCATTGTGGTTTATTTTTAAACTAGACACTGTAAATGAAGTTTCTTGGGTTAAACGTGCTGATTAAAGAAAGGGTAATTAATTTATTTTTAGTCACAATTCTCCAAATAGGAAAGCAGTCACAACTCTCCAAATAGGTGTAGTTGAAACTGAACAACAGATTAATACTAAAATCAGTTTTACATTAGTTTACAAAAATATATGTATATTGTTCTAAAAAGTTTTAGACTAAGTTACTTTCATTTTCAAATCTCTAATTGTGCTAGTTTTGGGTATCTTGACCACTGAGCTATTAAACATAAAAAAATTTGCACCATTCCAACATAATTAGATAGCTGATTATAATAATACAATCACAGCTGCTGAAGCCCAGCACAACTTAAACACTGTCATTTTTTAGTTTCTTAATAAAGAGTACATATCTATGAGGTCATCATAAATTAGTTCCTTGCCATTTGTATCGCTGAATTTTATTTTTATATTTCAAGACTGAATCTACTTTTGCAACAAAAGAAATAGTATATATTCTTTTCGTTAACTACTTGGAAAACAAAGTTATTTCTGTCTTGAATATACAACATTTTCTTTCTTTCTAGTAATCACAACATTCGTTTTATGATACTTAGATTTTTTTGGTGGAGTGTTGTTACTCCAGCATCAAAACAGGTTTATGGTGTCTCTGCAACTGAAATATCAACTAGAGACAAAGTCAGATTGTGTGAAATTTCCCTACACTTTCTTGGGTAATTCTCAAATTCCATGGAGTACTTCACATTGTAACAACAGATGTGTGCTGTCCATTAGGTACTGCTGTCCCATTTTGTCTAATTGGGCTCAATATTGTAGCTGTCAGATATGCTTCCTCTTATTGTTATCTGATACCATCTACAAGAAGTATCATTCATCATTTCTACATGATAACATAAAATGTGTGTCTTTTCAATACTGGTCCTTTTGAACAAACTGGTTGTTTCTTCTGTATAATGTCTTCCAGCGCTGCTGTCCTGTGGGAAACATAAATCTATTTTCTTTGTGTGAGAGGTTTCCTCTAAGACGTAGAGTACTGGCTAAGAATAGTTCCAACATATAGTGGATTATTCAGAAGTTGAAATTTTATATATTTTGTTGAAAGGATAATATATATTTATTATAAAGGCAAAAATTCACACACGCCCAAAGAAGCTCGTGTACATAACACACATACACACAAGACTACTGCTGCTGGTTTGAGTACATGAGACCTAAGGCAATCTGAAATAATGGTTTTAGTTTAGTCATCTGATCTAATGACAGATGCTCACTTGCCTTGTTAATCGCTATAATCTGTAAACTCCTCAAGGAAAATTCCTATTTGCTATTCTTGGGGTAGACATGGAAAATTACGAAGGTTTAAAAAGAAACAGGCTACTGCAGTTTAGGGTTCCATCTAAATGAGGCAAATTCCAGATAATTTTTTATTTTATGTTAATAAGAAAAATCTATTATTAAGGCTCTTTGCAGTTTTTACAATGTTTTTATTTTTTGCAGAGTATCTTATATCTTTTGATAGTCACCACAAAGTTATGAGTCAAAGAAAGTTGTGATGGTCTCCATGATGAAATTGGGATCTAATGGGGTTAAATAAATGACAACAGGTCACACAGTATTGTATGGCAGAACCAACCAGCAATCAGGCTTCTGACTCCTAAATCAATAATTTTCAAATTATGCCAATGAACATCAATAATTAAAATAAGCAAAAGATTTTCTCTCTTAGGACCTATAATATTCAAATGGGCATCCATGGTCTCTCACTATGGTCTCACTGCCTCATTGATTTGGCTTTTCTCACGAACAGCTGAAGTAGGCTTAGTTCATTCATTTATTCTCTAATTTACTTCATAAATATGTAGATAGACTAAAGGATTGATTATCTGCATAAACAATCAGGGAAATCCATCCATATAAATTTATGAATTTTATTGACTTATAAATGTGACATATTGATTAAAGTGGTCAATTTATTTGTCCATCTAGACAGTCTAAAGCAAAAATATGGATATAAGAGTACTATAATAGAATTGGAGTTTTATATTAAGCTCCTAAATCAGTTGTTACATTTCTACAATAATAAAAATAACTTTTGATTTGTACAGTTATTTCTGTTGCATTGGATATAATAATCACCCTGATGAATATTCAACTTTGAAAATAGAAGCAGCTATAAAAATGAGAATGCAAACATGGCAGTACTTTGCCTCTCTTTTTATGGAGAATACGTTATAGTGCTGCTGCTTTTGATAAGAAACAGTCTGTTCTATGGTCATGATGTGGCTCTCTGCTACATAAGCAGCTAAGAGCATCCAAATGACATAATGGGAATAAAATTATGGCTCTCAGAGAGTCTGCTCCATCACTAGTCATATCTGAATTGTCCCAATTGAAGAAGTAATATGAGCACTTTTTTTGGTGATTTAAATACATGTGTTTTCTACTCATCTCTAAACAATAATGGTTTCGATTTGTTCCTTAATTCAGTATTTCTTGTACAGTTTTTAGTGGTATATTGACTTACATTAGTAAAAGAAAAGTATGAAAAAAAAAAAAGAAACTTTTCTTTGCCTGAAAAATACTAGAATATCATAAACAACTGTGTCTGTATCCAGGCAGGACTATGTAAGCATTTTTGGGAATCAGGAAAACAAAACGAATCAAAGACTTTAACATATGAAAAACAAATCTGGTGCTTCAAAGTAAAATTTGTTTTTATTCCTCAATCTTTTATATCTCTGGACATATATGCTTAA
Source organism: Leucopleurus acutus (assembly GCF_964270905.1). Classification (NCBI taxonomy): domain Eukaryota; kingdom Metazoa; phylum Chordata; class Mammalia; order Artiodactyla; family Delphinidae; genus Leucopleurus; species Leucopleurus acutus. The sequence goes on along the minus strand of NC_139147.1, from coordinate 39,770,497 downwards.
GAATGTGGAAACCTAAAAGAAAATATGATAGATTTTCAAATATAAAAAATAAGTTATATTATTTGTATAAAATACTCTGAAAAATTGACATTTACAGCCATGTACTTTTGATTCTAGACTTAAAGGTAAAGGAATGACTTTGCTAAAGCAAGGGCTCTAAATTGATTATACATAACTTAGGAACCAATTATTTAAAAAAATACATTAAAGCAATGAATGTGGTACATACATACACATACTACAATGCCAGCAAAAATAGCCTTGTCAAAGACCATAGTAACAATTTCAAATCTGACAAGTTTGGCCCTGTTAATAGTGGAACAAACTAGGTCAGATTCTTTAATAACTCTAGGCCTAGGTTAATAGGAATGATAATTATAATACCTACATCTTAGAGTTGTTGAGAAGTTTATGTAAAATAAAATAATGGTTACATGATATTCAATAGGTAGAACTGTTTTAAGAAAAATTGCTTATAACTGTCAGTCATCATGCATAAAAGCTGGTAATGATATGTAAACAATGGAAAATTCAACATGTAAATTAACATTTCTGCAAAGAGAACAATTGGAAAAACAAATTTAAGTTTTTTGAGATTTAACCAAAGACTTCCTTGATGCTTGTATTAAAAAGAGAACAGTGACTAAAACTTTTGGCACACTGGGGAACTAACATACCTATTAAAAATCCTTGGAGATTTGTGAAAAGAAAATATTTTCTGCTGTTTTCAATGAGTATATTCCTCACTCTAACAGTTTTAAAAATAACCTGTAAATGTTAAGCAGGAACAGTTTAGTACATTCAGCCATTCAGTCATTTTTCCATTCAACAAATACTTTCAACTGCCTACTATGTGTCAGAAAATGTGCTAGACTCAAGATGAAAAACATGGTCCCAGCCTCAGGGACATTCTGATGTTCTCACAAAACATTGGCAAGATAAAGTCTCAAAATCTCCTGCTCTTTTATATCCACACCAAGCATCGAATGTTTTACAATAGGCATAGAAGTTATAACTTCTATATTTATTGATTCACTGACCAAATGCTAAAGCTAAACAACCTGGAAAAAAAGAAAAAAAACTGTTCACTTCTGAGGAGATCATAAGGAGGACCTATTTGGGGACCTAGTTATTATTCTTTCAAATAAAAATTTCTTGAATTTATACTTTAATAAGTCCAAACCTTAGGTAGTCAGAGCAGAAACACCACACTGTGTAATAGCAATTTAAGTAAAATGTGCTAGTCATCTCACACATGCTAAAAGTTAGCTAGCATATTTTGCTGATGTGTTAATTTTTTTTTTAATTCCACAAGAAAGTCTCTGTTTAACAAATTTTAAGAAACAGCCAATTTGAAAAATGTTATCTTGCTATTTCTGTCGTTATATTTAAGAAATATTTCATGGTCTATAATATAAAAACTAATTTTAAGATGATTTTAAAATCATCTTGAAAATTTCCTAAAGTAAATTTGGCTATATATCTAATACTATGTGTTTGACATATCCATAAGATCAAAATTCTCTTAAGTTCTATGATCAGTTGCAAATATAAAAAAAGCAGGGCTTCCCTGGTGGCGCAGTGGTTGGGGGTCCGCCTGCCAATTGGGGGGGCGCGGGTTCGTGCCCCGGTCCGGGAGGATCCCGCGTGCCGCGGAGCGGCTGGGCCCGTGGGCCGTGGCCGCTGGGCCTGCGCGTCCGGAGCCTGTGCTCCGCGGCGGGAGAGGCCCGCGTATCGCAAAAAAAAAAAGCAATTACTGTTTTGACATCAGATTTTTACTTTTTCTTAGCAATGCTTCAGTCACTTGAAAGTCCATGGTGTTGAACACCAAAATACATGAAATATTTCTAACTTTTAAAGATGTCCCCCGACCCCAGCCTTTCTGGAATATCTTCATGAGGTCACTGAGGGTAAAACATTAATTTAGGAAAAAGAAATTCTAAAATGTAATTTGACTCATTTTTTTTCCTTCTAGAAACTCCTCCAAACAAGGTAAACTTAAAAGGAAAATTATATTTTAAAATATAATAATCATAATAACATTTTCCTATTATATGCATATATATACATATATTTCTGTCCAAATGATTCTCATATATTGTACATGGGAAATTATGAATAGGAGTGTCCATTGCCAAAAGAGGTTATGATTATATATTCCTACATGCTCTAAGGTATTGAGTTTAGCATAAACAAAGTTCATAGACCTGAAAACTTGAAAATTACATAATGACTCATATCAAGCAATTTTGAATATGTCATATTATGAGTTATCCTAAGGCCACTGAATCTTTACAGATAGTTCTTCCTAAATCTAATATAGAGAGGAAGAACAATATTGCAGATAAGGACCAGGCAAGCTGAACAGGCTGACTTCAAATCCTGATTCTACCATTTACTGGCTTTGTGACCTTCTCTGGGTCAGAATCCCCATCTATATTTGGGGATGACTCCTTATTCCCCTTCAAAAAAGTATCTTCCTCATAGGGGTATCATGAAGATTAAATGAGTTAATACACAAAGAAGCACTTAGAGTAACAACTCAATAAGAATTAACACATTTTTTTAATGCTCATGGATCCACCACTATAAAAATTACCTTTGGGTTCTAGAAAATAAAATGGGTAAATCTAAAAGAACACTCAGTGCTATGAATGTTTCCTATAAATTGCTCAAAGCTATGAGTGCTTCCTATAAAAATCACTTATCAAATCATCTCTAGATAGACTTACCTAATGCCAAAGCCCAGAAAAAAAGAGAATAACTTTGAAAAAAAATAAAACCCAAAAATTTCATTAGGCTTTCAAATATTCCCAAATATCTAGACCCAGATATTCCTGTAACTGTGAAATCAAGCCAGGCAGATATTATTTTCACCTTCAGGTGATTATATGACATTAAATGCCAAGCATTTAAATGTTGGGATATGATATTTTTTATCATGCTTTTCAAGAAAGGAATTAAAGTGGTTATTAATTAATCACAAGACTAATTTGAGTCTGGGAATGCCAGAAGAGAAGTTGGCTGGCAGACCCAGCCAGTTCAAAGAGAACAGACTGTGATTACGTTCTCTCAACTTCCTGGTCAAGATCAAACTTTATAACATGTTTTGAAGAGTAAATGAGACTGTTCCATAAGGCCAGCACAAGGAGAAAGAAAGTCATTTCCTTTTTAATTTATTCCAACTGGCATGAGTCTTGGGTCAGTTTCTGAATAATTTTTGTATGTTTAATGAGCAAAAATGCAAGTGGAACTTTTGTTTTCCAACTCATGCAGACATATGTCTTCCAGGTTCTTTACCTTAAAAATAAGTTATGAGAAGTTGTCTTAAAAGATCCTATTAATATAGGCTCTAGTCACACCTAGTGTCAGAGGGACTTCACATGGAAAAAAATGAAAGAAAATGTCAAAAGCAAGTGTGTTGCATTCAGAATAGCACACGTAGCTATCTTCAGATTTTCCTAAATATAAAGAAATAGGAATCCCTGCTAAACCTCAAATGATTTCAGGAAAAATATAAATCTTGCTGTCCAAACAGACCAGAATTTAGATAATTCAGAAAACTGTTATAGTGGAGCCAACACTGTTCTAGAATTTTACATTTTGTTATTTAATATATATGTTGAGAGTTCAGCTAAGCTACCCCATGGTATTGTTGCCTCTGCATCCATTTTGTTTTGTTAAGTAGCCTATGGGGGTATTAAACTGACACTAGCCCCTCATGAAAGTGCCCCAAATAACAGTCCACAGAGTCACAAGCAAATTAAGTTTCTGATAATACTTCCCCAACAGCTCTTTTGATCAACAATCTTTCCCACCTCTCATTGCCTTCTCTGTGTGCTCCCTTTAGATAAGACCCCTGTAGAGCTTACCAAAACCCCACGCTTTTGAATTGAATTAACCAATCTTGCCTTAGCCTGGGAACCCCAAAGCACTTCTCCCAGGAACCCTAATAAAAGCATGTGCTCCAGGGCCTGCCTCTTTCTCTGCCTGCACTCTGTCTTGATCTCTCTATGTAACTTTTTTTAATTTAATTTTTTTAAATGGAAGTATAGTTGATTTACAATGGTGTGTTAGCTTCCGATGTACAGCAAACTGATTCAGTTATATATATATATATATATATATACACACACACACACACACACACACACACACACACATATATATATATTATTTTTCAGATTCTTTTCCCTTATACATTATTACAAGATATTGTGTATAGTTCCCTGTGCTATACAGTAGGTCACTGTTTACCTATTTCATATATAGTAGTGTGTTCATGTTAATCTCAAGCTCCTAATTTATCCTTCCCACCCTCTACTTTCCCCTTTCGTAAGCATAAATTTGTTTTCTATGTCTGTTGGTCTATTTCTGTTTTGTATATAAGTTCATTTGTATCATATTTTTTAGATTTTACATATAAGCTGTATCATATATTTGTCTTTCTCTCTCTAACTTACTTCACTTAGTATGATAATCTCTAGGTCCATCCATATTACTGCAAATGGTATTATTCCATCCTTTTTTATGGCTGAGTAGTATTCCATTTTGTATATATACCACATGTTTATTCATTCAGCTGCCAATGGACATTTAGGTTGCTTCCATGTCTTGGCTGTTGTAAATAGTGCTGCAATAGCATATAATCCTGCAGTCCCACTCCTGGGTATATATCTGGAGAAATCCATGTAACTTCTTGAGAGTGCCATGTACTTCCCCCAGGACCTGTGAGTAATAATCTTCTCTAGTTCAACTTTCTTGTGGTCTGTAGTTGAACCATAACTCACCATTCAGTACCCTGTGCTCCACTTAACAAATGTTAATTTAACAAAGATATAACAATATCACAGTAAAAGTTTGGCTATTTAAATATCTTAGATAAAGCATTTTTACATAGAAAATATTAATTTAAAAATATTAACTCATAACTACCATTAGGTCCCAATTATTATAAATCCTTAATCCCTAAATTAAGTACTTCCATGGCTATAGCAGATATTCTAAGTGATCTTATCTGTCCTATTAAAGTAGACCTAGTGAACGAACGTGAATAAAAAATGTACCACAGTTAGGGAAAATACTAGGATGATTTTATTGCTACTGTAGGTAAAATTGGTTGAGTGATTTGCTTGGAACTTAGAATTATCTATCAAAGAAGACATCAGAAGTAGAGACCATACTGACTGGATTGACAGCTCAGGGCTACCAAAACAATGGTTTGCAAATTAATTCTCAAGCAGATACGACACAGCCTTTAAGTCAAATATGGGCATCATACTTACAATTTTTTTCAGTGGGAATTTAAAAATAAAGATCAGTATGTCACAATGAGTGGTCATTGTATCTTTTATATAAGAGTTGAAAGATCCTAAAATCAGCATTGAGGTGAAAATAAACCATCTATAAATCCCCTTTTATAAGATAAACACCAATAGTGCATTAATTTTTGCTGTATTTCATAGATTCATGTCACTATACTCAATATATAATTAAATAATGTTTCTCTGACCGGATTTTAAGTTATGGGTTCTAGAGTATACAACTGGGAAAATGCCATATTCTTATGACACCAATATCATTTTAGGTTTGGTTCAAATACTCTACACACAAACATACACCCACACCAAATGCAACAAATCTATAGAGCTATCCAATAACTTTAGGTTCATTTGCTTATTATTTTGTCATTAAAATTTTTGCTTAAAATTTTGTCATTTTTAAAACGGATATTATGGCAGATTAAAGGTAGCCACAAACTCTTTGACTCTGCTTCCATGAAGAATTGGAGCCTAGGAATCTGTGTGTGTACTGTGACCACTTTGATCAATAACATACAGCCACAATGATGCTGTGGGCAGGTGCTGGGTCTAGATCTTAGGAGGCTAGAAACATCTACCTACTGTTTCTTGGAACATTCTCTTGAGTAACACTGAGCCACCACACAAGAATCCCGACAACCCTTAGCCTGCCATGCTAACTGGCACGTATAGTCACCCTCCTTGGCAGCCCCTGGCCAACCTCAGCCTTTTAGTCATCCATACCAAGGCTCCAGATGTGTGAATGAAGACACCTTAGACCTTCCAGATGAGCCTGTCTTCTGCTGAACACAAAGGTGGCCTTAGTCGAAACCACACAGGACAGAATAGCCCAGCTGAGCTCTTCCTGAATTCTTGATCCATAAGATCATAAGATATAATAACTCAAAAACCGGTTCCTAATATCTCCCACTGCTTCATTTAAATCATATTTTCTGTATAAGTGAAGTTAATAAAAACATTCTGTGAATCTCATCTATACATATATCCAAGTCATCTGACTTGGTTTCCTGTGATAGAACAGAATTCCTCCGTGTATATCTTACAATTTTCTGGCAGCTTTGGCTTCCCCTCAATTTCAGAATAATAAAAATATTAAATAATTCTGCAAAAAAAAAAACCCACCAGAATCAAAGATGGGGCCCTGCTTAAATGTCACCTCTTCAGAGAGGACTTCCCTGACCAACCTGTGTGTACATGCTTTACTGATCTCCTTACTCTGCTTAATTTTCTTGTTACATTTATCACTGCTGACATGACAAATGTCCACCTTCACTTTTGCATATCACTTCCCTGAGTGTACTGTGTTTTGTTTACTGCATAGAACAGTGACTCTCACACAGTGCCTCAATAAATATTTGCTGAAGAATTAAAACTTTGTCTTTAGACATTTTACCTGAAAATTACAAACTTTGTTTTTAGAAATAAAACTATGTCACCCCAATATTTTAAAAGAGAAAGGTATTATGGCATTGTCTAATATAGACATACTCATTTCAATATAGAAATATTCAGTGCTCAATAAAGACTAATAAAATGCATTTATTAATGTTTTGGTTTTAAGGGATAATTACCTCAAATATTTACTGGATATTCACTTGTATAATCAAAAGTCATTTAAAAATTAACTTGCTTTTGAATGTCATATTAAATCTTATAGCTCTCTGTGGAGTTGATAATCAACCCAAATTTTTTCTTTTTCTTCCCTTGATTGAATTCACATGACAGTAAATTGTATGTGAAATACTAGCCTCCACACTTCATGTGATAATCTGTATAATTCATGAGCCTGAGGGTGTCAAGACATTTATTTTAGCACATGTAAGTTTATAATGGCATTGAAACACTATGTTGATAAAATCAATCATCCTATTTGACAAAGGGTGGAAAAAAAGTCTAGAAGGCCTTTAAGTAAAAGTGAAATTGACTTTAAAATGGCAAAACATACAGTGGCTCCCCATTTGGTTTAAATGAACATGCTATTATCAATCTATTCAAAAAATCTCAGTGTGGTACCATTTCCCTATTAAAGCTTTATGCAGAAGGGGTGGAGCTATTTTGTATGCTTTTCCTTTGTTCTTCCACCACTTTCTCTTTCCCATGTTTACATTACAAGAGGAAAGTTAAGAAAATAAAAGAAGAAGCCAACTGAGAAAGGCCACGTAGAAGAGTTGAAGCTTCAGGAGTGGGAGCAAGGAGCAGAAATCCTCCAGGCATGTTGCTTGCATGGCTAACAATACCTTTCACTTTAAAATTCAGTTAAACTGCATGAGAAGCTACATCATCATTTTCCTGAATTCATCTCTCTTTCCCATGCAACAGATGACTGTTCTTCTCATCAACCACTCTCATAATGGGCAATAAACAACCAACAACCTCAGCAACGTGTATTATTAAGATTCGTCCTTTTTCAGGCCAGCTGTCCCTGCAATTATATTTTACAAATACGATTCTACACAGCTCCTCTCAGTTGAACACAATAATGTAATTTTACTGAATGACTCTGCAGAAGGCCTAATTATTTCTTGAAGCAGGGCTCCTGATGTTATTTTGCATTTAATTCACGACCACATGCTGAAGGTTATTATCTGTGCAGCAACCAATTGAAATGTTTCCTAAAGTATTTCACATACTTTTTAACCTGTGACTTTAAAAAACAATTGTACTTTGCTTTGCGTCTCAAACACACCTGAAGGACTCAGAGATAATAGAGAATTAAATTATAAAGCTTATATACATTGAATTAAATCCATTCTTAATTCAAAAATATGTACTAATTCTAGTGTTACTGAAAGTACACTTTGGTCAGCCAATCAGTTATCCATATATTTTATTTTAATAACAAAATAAACTTGTGAATCTGTTTCAGTGACTGGGAAGGATGTTATTCATTCATGGAGTCCTTTCAGAAAGCATCACTTAAAAATGATCTTCTCTTCTTGAAATTCCTAGAGCCTGTTTAGATTTCCTTGTGATATTCATCATGATATTGTTTAAATTGTGGTAACTTTTTTTTTTACAAAGACATATATACGCATATATCCTTATCTTCCGTTTAAAAGTCCATTGATATGAAAAAATACCACAATAGTTAATATAAAGCAATTGCTTACATAGTACTAGGATCTCATCCTTTTTGTATGTTATCTCCCTAAATCTTCACAGTGTTCCTGGGTAAAAACCCCATTGAACAGGTAAGAATTTCAAAAATTGGAAAAATTTAGTAGCTTACAAAAGGATAAACAGGTACTAAATGGAGAACACAGGATTCTAGTCAAGAATCTGCTGTCACAGATCTAACTCATAACAGTACATGCTGACACATATTTAGATTACATTTTCAGTTGCAGAGATATCATGTGTGTGTATGTGTGTTTGTGTAATTGTCAAGATGTGTAGATTTCTTTGGAAGGAATATAAGGTTAACATTAAAGTTTCCCACATGGACATTGGGTCTTTAAAAACCGACAAATACTACAGCAGTACTATTAACAAAGTACTAGTATTTTAAATTCTAGAATAGAGAATGTAATAAAACTTGTCTTTACTATATGACTTTACTTGGGGGAATTAAATATAGTGCTTTATGGCAATAAAAATGATTCACTCTCTGATATAGTACATAGTTACATTTGAGGGGAAAAAGTATCCTGCTGAAGACTGAAGATGAAAATAATATTTAGAGCTATAACAAAAGAAAAAAATGAAGTTACAAATAATAATAGTAAACTTAAAATATAAACATGATTTGTTAAAAAACAAACAAACAAACAAAAAAGATCTATTTCACTTTTCCAATAGTTCTGGCAGCCCAGTAAACCACCTCTACAATCTAGGCTTATTCTTGGTCACAGAGGTTCATTTGTTGAAATGACATTAAAATATACCTACAAACCTCACGAATTCTACCACGGAGGCTGGTCGGTAAGAATAGTTAGCTATTAGTGAGCCCTGCCTGCAAGAATATATCTATTTATATTACCTAGGAAACGTTTAATTCACACTGAAAATGAGTTGTGACAAGTGTAATTCCAAACCAGAAGACAGAAAAATACCTATGTTAATGAAGTTCACAGAGAACGCATTCTCGTGATCCAGAGAAATAGCCTGAGTCATTTCCTTAGTTTCCAAATGATGAAGGTCAAATAGTTGTGACTTTGGTAATAATTCATACAGATATGTCATTTAATTTTTTTAACTTATCAATAAGAAACTTAGGAAACATGATTACTTAATTAATAGTTCCTGTGCTAAAGTATTAACAGAACTAAATAATACTCTTCTAATGAAAATTACAATAACAGTGTAAAAATATATCCTGAGGTCTATTCTGCAAAATGAGAGTCAAAAGACAGGATATGTGATTTCAAAAAGCATGTTCAGACTGCAGTGCTATTAATGACATGATTAATATAGTGTTTTTATACTTTATATCCAGGTGGATAAAATGATTTGTACAATTGATGAAATCATAAAATCATGAATATTGAAGGTGTGCTTTATCAAAAGAGATACCATTAAACGTTAGATGCTGCATGTGTAGGAAGAGGCATCCTGTGAATAAAAGAACTGTCATTTTAGGTCTTCATACATTCAAAGAGTATTTCCTAAGTATTTTTAACTATTAGGGAGAGATAAATCAAATTCATATATAAAATTTTCTAACACCCAGAAGCAATATATAATTTAGGATTAGGGCATAGAGTGATTCTAGGTGTAAGAGATTGATATCTTTTCTATTCCACAATAATAAAGAAATCATAAAATGGTCTTTTCAGTTGTTTGTATGGCTTTACAGTGAATGGATTTTTCAGATTATATTTTCCCAAATACTAATTGTATAGTAACAGATTATTATTTTTTTGTGTGTGTGGTACTGTTTTGTTTTTTGTGGTACGCGGTCCTCTCACTGTCGTGGCCTCTCCCATTGCGGAGCACAGGCTCCGGATGCGCAGGCTCAGCAACCATGGCTCACGGGCCCAGCTGCTCCGCGGCATGTGGGATCTTCCCAGACCGGGGCACGAACCCGTGTCCCCTGCAACGGCAGGCGGACTCTCAACCACTGTGCCGCCAGGGAAGCCCAGTAACAGATTATTAATTGGAATGAAAATATTGCATTTCTACAAGAGTTGTTGTTATATATCAGTTCTCAACCATCAGTCTGTTGTAAAGATTTTGTTACATATTAAAAACTTTAGCCAATGAAGTAATTGGTGTAATACACTTAGAATAAAAGAAAATATTTGAGTAATCACTAGGTTAAATTGAAGGGGAAACATTAAACCTAGCAACTAAAAATTGAGAATACACATTCATATAAAGGGTTCATGAAAAATTCTTCAAAAAATGTGAACTTTGATCACATCACAAATAAAACGTCAGTGTATTTCTCAAAGAAGAAGTTTTAGTTTCCATTTTTAATTAAATCATCAAAGTTAGATGTTAAAAAAAAACACCTCAAGTTGAAAATAAACACAGAAAAGGAACAAAGCAAAGCAAATCTTTGCTAGAAAGTACTGTATAAAATAGCAAATTATGATGACGGATTATTTAGCAGCGAACATTATGGTAAGCTGTGTATGTCCAAAACTCTATTCAGAGGTACAAGCATAGTTTTGAAAATTTTCATATTTATAAATAGAGAATGAAAATAAATAAGTATTCATATTAATAGGCCATACAAAGAAGAGCAAAGTATACTAAAAAGAGATAGGAAAGAAATTCCAACACAACTGAGGCAAAAAATAATTGTCCAAGAAAAGTAGAATTAAGTTTTTAAAAGGCTTTTTTTGGACAAACGGAATATATGAAAACTCTTCCAGTCAAATCTGAATTTATATCCATCATGAAATATTGATTTCTAAGATATATTATAATCTTTCAAATATCTTCAGCTCTGCCGCTAGCCAACAGTCAGCAGCAAAAGCCAAGTAAATGGTGCCACTTTGCAAGTAATTTTTCCAGTCAAAGTTGCTTTGTATGATGGATGTTGAAGCAGGAAAAGATATTCCCATCAAGCTCTACCTGAATTGCAGACGTATGAGTGAAAAATTAGCTGCTGTTTTTGAAGCCACTGAATTTTGTGGAATGAATTGCTTTATAGCAATAGCTTCTTCACTAAAATAATTTATTCCTTTGCAATTCCTTTGCAATTTCTTTTGTGATTTTAGATACCTTTCTTCTTTCAATTTGTTCTCAATTTTGATCCTCAAATTCAATAATTATTGAAATAGTATACATAATAAGTCAAAACATTTAAAACACTCCAACAATAGGGAAATATTTAAACCTATTGTTCATGTATTTATTTATGGATGGTCAGGCCACTCAGGATGGCTGTTCTCTTGCTCTCTGTACATCTTCTGCTCCACCAGACCCTGCTTCACTTACACCCTACTCACATGACTATCCAATCCTCTTAATCGTTGGGCTTAATCAGTAACTGCCAACATGCTTGCCCCCTGCCCCAGCCACTGGTTTCTCAGGTAACTGATGAGCCAACCTGAGGTCAATTCCCTCTATAAATGGTAGCCTCTTTCTCCCCCGAGTAAGCTTGCTATCGTGTCCTGCCTGCTGTCCTGCCGTCCTGCCTGCCATACATGATGGGCTGTTGCTGTAGTACCTTTTGCTTCAGACAGGTAGGATTCCCTACCCAATAAACTGTTGATGTCTCTGTCGCTGTCTCTCATCTCGAGGATGGGCTTACAGGTCTGTGGGGTGCAGCCCAACAATTTACAGACTTTAAAACGTTTACAATGATATTTGATAACACAGAAAAGGCTTATGACTTAATGTTAAATGAGAACAACTGGATAAAAATCTTTTCTTTTTTTTTTTTGCTTTCTTTGCCACTTCATGGTCTAGCCAATAACCACCTAAATCCACAATTTCTCCTACTCTTTTCCTGTGCCCAATCAGATGAACATGAGCAGAGAAAACAACCACCCTGATTGTTCTCACCTGAAATTCATGAACATTAGCCTTGATCCTTCCAGACCTATCCCCTCCCATCCCTACTCCATTTCCTCAGTCGTCAAAAGGGATCATTGCAGACTGTCACTAATCATGACTAACCTCACCTGCCCTCACATATTCTGCCCTTCTGCCTATTTCCAGAACTCATTTTTTCATAGATCTGACTAAAGGATGTCCCATTTCCTTTCTTTCTCATGAGCATCACAATTCCCCCCTCTTTCTTACACCACATTTTTGCTTCCCTTTAGCTAACTTCAATTACTACTCAAACCATATATTATTTTTCTCATTTTAAAAGAAAAACTTATTTTGAACCCTTTCCCACCTTCTCCTGGAGTACCACTCACTTTTTTTTTTCTTCTTTTTTTAACTCTCCTTTCAGCAGAACTCCAGGAAAGAGTGGCCTATACACACTCACTCTAATTCTTCTCACATTCTCCCTTCAGTCCACTGGGGCCAAGTTTTCCTCCATAATACTCCATGGAAACTGTTCTCATCAAGATCACCTATGTCCTCCTCACCTTAAATCCAACAGTCACTTCTTACTTATTCTCATACTTGCCCTAGGAGCACTATCAGAGCCAAAACTCTCTCCTACTATATTAAACTTTTTTTTTTTTTGTGGCCTCTCCCGTTGCGGAGCACAGGCTCCGGACGCACAGGCTCAGCGGCCATGGCTCACGGGCCCAGCCGCTCCGCGGCATGTGGGATCTTTCCAGACCGGGGCACGAACCCGTGTCCCCTTCATCAGCAGGCGGACTCCCAACCACTGTGCCACCAGGGAAGCCCCTATTAAACTTCTTTTATTTGGCTTCTAGACACCTCATTCCCTTGCTCTCCCTCCTCCCTCACTGGCTGCACCTTCTCTGTCACATTTCCTGGTTCTTCTTTTCTCCTAACCCTCTTAAGTGCTTCAGGGATCTGTCCTTGGTCTCTTCTCTACCCATTATAATGTGTTTGTTGCTTTATCTGGCCTTATGGTTTTAAATGCCTTCTACTCCCAAATGTTATATATCTGGACGAGACTTGTCTTTTGAACTGCACAGCTCTACATCCAACTGCCTGGTCAACTTTTCCATTTGAGTGTTTAATGCACATCTCAAACTTAGCATGTCCAGATCTGGATTCTCAGCCTTCTCTCCATCAACAAACTTTCCATTTCAGAATACAGAGTCATGGGTGGTATATTCTGTTGCTCTGGCACAGAGTGGTTGTTCAATACATATTTGCTAAATTAAAGAATAAATGCATACATGAATCAAATTTTCAGGCACAAACACATATAAACAAATAACAAATGAAAAATGTAATACATCAATATCTGAATAGTAGTGACCTATAGTGGTGGAGGGATTACAAATGTGACTATTTGTTTTATTTATTTAAATTTTCCATAATGGTTATGTTCAACTCTTATAGCTAGAGAAAGTATTGAAAGTACAACCATTCTAGATTTTAAGACACATAAAGAAAAAGACTTGATAAGTAAATTAATGAAAATACTGCTTTAGCAGAACTAAATAATTAGAATTTATGATTATGTTTATAGGGTCATCAAGTAAAGTTTCTTTTTGCTCTACTAAAAAGAAAAAAGGCATTTCAATGAAAAGTAATGATATTAAATAAATTTTAGTGAACATTTTCTCATATTTATGAAAAATAGAGAAAAGGAATTTTGCCTTTTTATTTTTAAATTTTATTTATTTACTTACTTATTTATGGCTGTGTTGGCTCCTCATTTCTGTGCGAGGGCTTTCTCTAGTTGCAGCAAGTGGGGGCCACTCTTCATCGCGGTGCAGGGGCCCCTCGCTATCGCGGCCTCTCGTTGCAGAGCACAGGCTCCAGGCATGCAGGCTTAGTAATTGTGGCTCACGGGGCTAGTTGCTCCGTGGCATGTGGGATTTTCCCAGACCAGGGCTCGATCCCGTGTCCCCTGCATTGGCAGGCAGATTCTCAACCACTGCGCCACCAGGGAAGCCTGGAATTCTGCCTTTTTAATTGCTATGTCAGATCTAAGAAAGTGTCTGGCACCTGTAATAAGTATTTTTCATAACTTAAAACGCTATTTTAATTTTATTAGGTGAATTTTTTATGAGTAATTGATGCTCAACATTTGTATCAATTTCTTATTTTATATCCCCTAGGGCCTCTCCATACCAATAGTTGATTAACAATAATTCAAATGATCAAACGAAGTTTCTGTTAAATTGATATATAATTCAGATATTTGATCTATTCAAATCCTTCCACCAAATTACTGTTGCAAAATGAAATACATTTTTTTCAAGTTAAAAATCTAAGCATTTTAACGAAGGGTCAGACAATGTAGTCAGCTTTTATTTCCTTCTGAGTTGTATCTACTTTTTATTTGTGCTCATGGAATTATCCAGTGGATACTTGGAGCTGATGGGGCTAAAGGACTCTAATATTATAGTCTAGGCTATGCTAAAAAGAACTCTTTGTGTTTTAAAAACCACATGTGTCATCTACATTCCTCATGAAAATGATCACTGAAAAGTTCTTATGAAAATAGAACTGATAACAAGTACCCATACATGTCCAAATACGGATTAAAGTCTATATGACTTTTCCTTCTTTCTTAACAAGGGCTCAGGGCTTCATGTTCTTTAATGAATAATGATGTACAATTTGTATACACACCCATAGAACTGAATGTTTGTTATGAGCATAGTGGTTATGAGGTTAGGCTCTGGTTTTAGGCAAACTCTGTAACCTTAGATTATTGAAAGCTGTGACTCAGTCTCCTCTTTGTAAAATAGACATTAAAATAGCACTTAACTCATTATTGCTATTTTGAGGATTAAATAAAAGAATACACATAAAATTTTGGAACATTTCCTGAGTCATGTTCCTAGAAACTATGACATACAGCAATGGACATATACCTACATTGGGATACATTTCTTTTTCTCTATATGTGTATTGTATTGGTTTGCCAGGACTGTCACAACAAAATACCAGACAACAGAAATTTATTTTCCCACAGTTCTGCGGCTGGAAGTCCAATACTGAGGTGTCAGCTTCTCCTGAGGCTTTTCTCCTTGGCTTCAGGTGGCCACCATCTGGCCGTGTCCTCACATGCTCTTTCCTCTGTGTGCAGACATCCCTGGCATCTCTTTTGAGTGTCCAAATTGCCTCTTCCTATAAGGACACAAGTCATATTGGATTAGGACCCACCCTAAAAGCCCCATTTTAACTTTATCTCCTCTTTGGAGGCTCTATCTGCAAACACAGTCCTATCCTAAGGAACTGCGATTTAGAACTTCAACATATGAATTTTGGGGGACACAGTTCAGCCCGTAACACTTGTGTACAAATTTCACAAAGTTCTCTAGACACTGTCCCCCATTATGCCAATCCCTATATTGTTTAATTATTACAATAGTCCTATGAAAGATGTATCATTTATTTATTTATGAAGATTCCAAGGCTGAAATAAAGGTTATCTTACTCAGAGGAACTAAAATGATGACAAGTTTAGAATCCAAGTTTTAAACCATGTCTGATTCAAAGGCTAAGTTTTTCCCACCACATTGTGATTTATCCTAAATTGATCAATTGTCTGTCATTGGTCAACTCACTTGCCAGATAAACCTTTCAAAGGACCACTTTTTTGTAGATGTTGTTTTAAATTTTTGTTTGCTTTTTAATCATCTCCATTGGCCAAGCTGTTTTATCAGTTTGTAAATAGATGTATCCTTGTAGAATTTCATTTTTGTTTTATTGGAGTGATTGCCTTTTTAAATTTTGAATTTATCAATGATTGTCAAAGTAAGGATCAATTAAGCTTTCTTACAACTTTTGCCATGTCTTCACTAGACTCACTGGAACGAGGATTGGGCCATTTTTGCCTATGTGGCCAATTTGGATGATGGTAAAATGAGATTAAGATTGTCAGGAATTCCTGGAAAATGAGAATAACTCATACGGCTTTATTGAAGATAAGGCTGAACAAGGCACAGAATTTTGGGTTCCTTTGCCCTATCTTTATCACTGCTATCTTCTATTTGTCCACATTCCTAAAGTAGACTAATAAATGGAATTAACAGTATGGCTTTTTTAAAAAGGGTTTATTTTGGGGATAAAAACAGGACTAAGAAATTAGACCAATTTTTTTTTCTAAGTGGATTGTAAAAGTACCACTGATTTTCAAAACAACACTGATTTCAACAAATAAATGTTGTGAGCTCAACTGACTCATTTTGTTAAAAGTGGTCTTATGTGCCAATCTGTGGCCTACTCTAAATGCATGCTCTTGTCAAAGAGCAGATTTTGAAATTTTCTTTTCATGCTATTAAGCCTTTTTCCTCCCCTGTGATATGATCCACTGAGCACAGTGAAAGACATATTATAATTTTTCACAATAACAGCATTTTTTAAAAAGGAGATACAAAAGTTCTTTCACTTCCATAGTTTTTTTCTTTCTTTTTTTGCTAATAATCCCTCTTCAGAGACCATTTTTGTCATGAAAATAGATGTTTCTCTACCATATGGCTTTACCAGCAAGTTGCTTCAAGTTTCCAAAACCTGCGGCAATTTGCGATTTTGATAATATATGACTTTATATTATGCAACCATATACAAATTACCTAAAACAGTGAGAAAGAGCCCAGCTGACTACTTAGGATAAATATCTCAGTAAAACAGTATTTTCATTTAAATTTTATCATCTATGACTTGCTTAGTTATTAGTAACATTATTTTATTATTATAAGTAATAACTAATATTGTTATTTATATTAGTTATTATTATGATTGATGTGGGAAGGTAATATTGTACACTGTTGATTCATGTTTGGATTTATGGATTTATTGCTTTGTAAAGGAGTGATTTTATTTATCAGAGAAAAAACCATAAAACTCTTGTATATTTAGGTTTAGTAATAATTTTTTTAAAGGTGTAGGATAGTTTATTATTTATGAATTTAATACTTTTTAAGATAAATGAATCCAAATATTATTTGAAGAAATAAACATCCTTTTTCTTAGTTTTAAATAGTTTTATAATTTTATATTTAATTTGAGTTATGAGAAATTTTACATATCAAAATGAGAAAATATATTAATCCTTAAAACAATTACAAATATACGTAATTCTAAAAAGTATGGTTAAATTCCATTTATTGGGTTCAACACTGGATTTAAGGTGGGTTAAAATTCAGATTCCTCAATGCCAAATTTTGTATCATATAAATTATTTTTGGAGAAGTACAAGGGAGCTTTAATAACGCTGACATGAGCTAACATTTTTCTGTAAAATATACATTTCAATATTAGTAAAAACATTGATTTTTGAAATTAAAGTATCAAAGCATTTCTTAATATTTTATTCTTTCTATCAACGATCACTGTTAGAATATTTTAAAGACAGTCTTTCTTTCATTCACTAGAGCATTTCCCTTAAAAAAACAAAAGAAATCAACTTTTGAAAATGGATTGAAAATGTACGTATAGTGAATCTAGCTTTGCATTTCACATTTTGTTACATCATGTAGTTTTTAATTATGTGTATTTTATAAAATAATAATACTCCTTGGTTATGATGTTGAAATATGATCATCCAAGCAAATGCAATAACATTTGAACTTTATCAATTTGAGTTCTCAAAGCAAACTAGTAAAAAGCCTGCCAAGTAAAAAATTATCTAAAGTACATACAGTGCCTTAATTCTCTTAATTTTCCCTCAATTGGATGTAAAGAGTGATTAACTGAAGTGCCGATTATAAAATGATTTGCAGGGTACACAAATAGATTCAGTCATTTATTTAAGTCCACAAGTACTTTTCCAGTATAAAGTAGCCATGGGTACAAATTGTCCCCCAAAACCAAGGCAATTCATTTCCACTTTGAAAGACTAATATTCTTGAGGGGGGAAAAATTGCTAGTACTGCATGATTCACATTTCCAGAAATTCACATTAAATTTATAACTAGCACCCAAATTTCACTACACATGCCCTCATCATCATCACCTCCTATTTATATTATTGAGCAATATGTATAGAATATTATGTACTAGGCTTTTGTTATCTATGGCATTGACATTTCTCAGATTGAAGCCAATTTCACAGATCTGAATTAATACAAGAATTTAGTATGCTTATTATAAATAAAAGTTACCTCACGGTCAAAAGACATAGAAATCTTCCAGGTAAATATTCAAACTGCTATGTATTCAAAGAAAAAATAGACTCTCTAATAGGGTATGTAAAAATGCTTTCTATTTCCATTGTATTCAATTTTCTCTCTGAACTAAAATTCATTAATGAATGTAATTAAAATGAAAATGGGTGAGTACTTTATATGGGTTGCATCTCTGGGCATAGTTATTCATATAGTTAAAATTATTGTCCTTAGAATTAGGTAAAATTGTAAGGCTTCTCAAACTTTGCATATAATATAAATTTGTGTTAAATACGTAGAAATTTTATAAATATAAAATGCATTTCTGAAGCAAAATTGAAACTTGTAAAATAATGTGGTACTTCTACATGTCCTTTGTAAATGGGCCATATACATTTTCAAACTTCATGAAATCAAGCAAACTAGTGAACCAGATGTTAAGCAAAAATAACATGGTTATAACTTAAAAAAAAAAAAGAGAGTGGGGAATGTACCCCTCTCTCTTATTAGAAGGTATATGTTCTCAAAGGCAGGAAAACTATGAACAGCTGTTAGATACCATGCTTAAATTGGCTGTGAATATCTGAAATAGTTGTCCATAGTAATAGGAAATTCATGGTTATTTTACACCTTTAGAAAAGCTTTAGTTCCAGCCTATCAAAGCTCATTCTTTCCTGGAAGAAGCTCAGAATTACATGGTTTCCATATCTGTGGAGCATGTTGTGCTTCTCAATCATCTAACTGCAGGAAGACTGGCACAATAAGATCACTGTGTCTAGGCATTTTCTCAAGCCATGTTTGTTTTCAGCAGGATAGGGGCAGGGAGGGCAGAAAAAACAAAAGCAGACTCCCAGTCACAGGATGAGAGGCCAGTTTTCAGCCTACGTAAAACTGTTAGTGGAACCATGAACAAGAAACTGTCTTTGTTTTTACTTTCTTAAGTAGCTTGACCTATTAGAAAAAAAAGTTCTCTGCATTTTCCCTATCATAAAGACCTTCTTACTATTTTTTTATAGTTATAGTTTCTTTAGATCTGTACTGGAGGGTAATACTATTCAGTGAGTAGCATGAAACACTGTTTTTATTATAAAATACCAATATCAGTCAAGCTTTACCAAAAAGAACCATTTTTAGATAAAATTTTTACAAGCCTACTTATCTTTTTCTCTGTTGAATGTTTTTGATCTCAAAATGTTAGAAAATAATAAATGACACTTAAGAGATTTTATAGTATTCCTGAGAATATCTGCCTGAGTATAAAATGTGAAAGTTATTATATAAGAAAAATCATTAAAAGCCATTTTATTTTTTGTTGAAGTATAGTCAATTTACAATGTATTAGTTTCTGCTGTACAGCAAAGTAATTCAGATATATATATATATATATATATTCTTTTTTATATTCTTTTCCATTATGGTTCATCATAGGATATTCAATATAGTTCCCTGTGCTATACAGTAGAACCTTGTTTATCCATTCTAAATATAATAGTTTGCATCTGCTAATCCCCAAATCCCAGTCCATCTCTCCCCTCTCCCCACCACTTGGCAAACACAACTCTGTTTAAAAGGCATTTTAAAAGTATCTAAAAAGATAGTCATATATTCTGAGTTTGGGGATTTAAAAAAATTTTTACAATGAGTTTTCATCCATTTATGATTTTTAAAAAAATGAATGAAAAGGACAATGCAAACTCTATCTTAAGGTACAAATAAACGTTGATTATTCTCCCAAACAAACCTTACTGAACTTTACTTCAGTAGTCACTGAAATTTTGTCTAGAAGACCAAATTCTTCTTTAGTTAATTGGACTTCATGAAGTGGAATGGGCAAGAAGAAACTGAAGGTATATTTGCTATTTTTGACATACCTATCACCAGTTCCACATGCTACTGGATCAGGATATGTTGCCAATTGGATAGACATGACTAACTCACACTTTATATGACTAACTGAATTTCGGTGGAAAAAAATGACCTTTGAAAACCAGCTGCAAAATTGACCAGAAAGGTTTCCTATATATCAAAAATTATTCTCCAAACATGTTTTATGAGCTATGCCCAGCATCAACTCATTTGTCTTTCATATGAGTTTTTGAGGATATTGGATAAATCAAACTTAGGATATTACAGAGAAGAAAATATACAGAAATTTACAGTGAAGCAAAAAGATAACAAAGACTAAAATTTATGTTTTAAAGCAAGAGAGCGCAATTCTTATTTAATAAATCACTGACAAATTTTCATTTATCTAATAGGAGTAATTCATCTTTTTTAGGATTCTGTCTACAGGATAGTCCCACCAGAAGGGGAGGGGGCAGAAACATCTTTTGATGGTGATTTGATGATATTAAAAAACCTCAAAACAATTTCATCAAAATCAGAATCTGCTCATGTTAAGATCGCCAATTCCACTGTTTATTATTTCTCTGAGAACTTTGGGCAAATGAGTTGGCTGATAGCAAAGAGATTAACTTGCAAAACAGGATGTAAAGATCAGTTCTTTTGCTTTGGCAGGCTTCTTTCTGTGCTAATCCTTTGTAGTTATACTTAGGGGTCTGTACCCTCTTGACTTCAGACATTGATCTGCAATCCATACACATTTTTATCCCTGCTTTGAGCTCATCAGGTCATTGCTTTTATTATTTCACTGATTAGTGACTGTTTTGGCCACATAAAACCTTAATTTTGACCACTTAGGCTGAGAACCAAACTAGAAAATATGTTTTCTGAAGGTAGGAATGATATTTTTTTTCTCTAAAATTTATCATTTCATACTAGCTCAAGATTGGGCATAAAGTGTGTGGGACTCATAATTCTTACCTGATTGACGAGTTTTGACGTTAGATTGGCCAATAGGCTCTGATTTTTTTTTAAACAACTTTATTAGAGTATAATTGCTTTACAATATTGTGTTAGTTTCTGCTGTATAACAAAGTGAATCAGCTATGCATATACATATATCCCCATATCTCCTCCCTCTTGCATCTCCCTCCCACCCTCCCTATCCCACCCCTCTTGGTGGTCACAAAGCACTTAGCTGATCTCCCTGTGCTATGTGGCTGCTTCCCACTAGCTATCTATTTTACATTTGGTAGTATATATATGTACATGCCACTCTGTCACTTTGTCCCAGCTTACCCCTCTCCCTCCCTGTATCCTCAAGTCCATTCTCTACATCTGTGTTTTTATTCCTGTCCTGCCCCTAGGTTCTTCAGAACAATTTTTTATCTTTAGATTCTATATATATGTGTTAGCATATGGTATTTGTTTTTCCCTTAGGCTCTGATTTTGTGTGTTTCTCACAATTTCTTCCTTGTCACCCCGCCCCTGCCAACACACACCCCTCTTTAATTTTTCTCATATTTGGATCTTCATGTTTTCAGCCTTAGATTTATCAACTCAGCTCTTCTCCTGACCATTCTGTTGATTGGCTTTATGGAGTGGATCCCTCAGTCCTTGGTTTCTGTGCCTTTATATCTTAGTCCTCTGCCCAATTTCCTGTCTTACAGAGGCTTTTGCATTTGTTTCCATCTTATTAAGAAAGTATTTGTTAAGATAATCAATGGAAGTAAGCATTATGAAAAATTCAAAGCCTGTAGATTAAAAAAACAACAACGACAGCATTTACTTTCTATAGACTACTTAGAGTCGGGGGGGGAGGGTGGGAGAAGATGTTTTGATTTGAAAGAAAATCTTGTCCTGGAAACTGTTCATTTGCTATAATACAGGTGAAAAGTCCCTGAAACTTTGTAGAAAATGTTTAGTGTTTGCAGCTCAAGTTATCAAAATCATTCATGTGTTAATTATTCTGTTTTAAACATATATTACTTATGGTAGACAGTTTAAACCACATCTGTATTAAATCTGCCATTCAATTAAAATGAAAAACTTTCTGACATTCACTGAAAGAACTGGGGAGATGTTCCATGATGCCCACCTGTACCACATGTTTGTAGGGGCAAGAAGTTAAGCTGTCTGACCTGTGGTCACAAATCTAAATACCCCATCCCACGTAGGACTGATGAAATGACCAACCACATAGATCTGCATCATGGTTCCAATTTGCATATGTCAGCCACTTAGTTCAATCGGCCACAGAGACCTGTTAGGCAGTACAACCTTCTACATAGAGTTTCAAGAAAGCAATTGTTAGATTCTATGGATACTATATAACCTTGTTCAGTGGAAAGGGGCATCTTTTTCCTGCAATGCCACCAGTTGAATAACACTTTACTTTAGTTTTTACGGGCTGCTGTAACAAAATACCATAAACTAAGTAGCTTATAAACAACACATTTATTTTCCCAGTTCTGGAGGCTGAAAAGTACAAAATAATGTGCTGGCAGTTTTGGTGTCTGGTGTCTAGACAGCCATTCTTTCAATGTAATCTCACATGGCATAAGGGGTTAGGGATCTCTTTGAGGCCTCTTTTATAACAGCACTCTCACTAATAAGAGCTCTGCCCTAGTGACCTAATCACTTCCCCAAGGCCCCACCTCCAAACAGCATCACGTTGGGGATTAGGTTTCAAGTATGAATTTTGGGAGGACACACACATTCAGTCTATAGAGCACCGTTTAATTTCTTTCATAAACTATTAAATGTTTGCCTGACACATACCAGATACTGCACTAGATGCTCTGGATTTAAAAGAGAATAAGACACCATTTCTGTCCTCCAAATCTCACAGATTGGTAGGCAAGACACGCACAAAAAATATAATTTATTTTCAGGGTAACAGAGGTATTTCTCTAATAGATTCCCTCTGTTAGTGTATAGATCTATTTAGTGTTAATGGAATTATTTTCAGTAATAGAAGTAAATCTAGAGTTAGCTCATAAGCTGGCCATGCCTGAAGAGTGATATTTTCAGTGGACCAGAAATGATCCTATAGGGTTTCCAATTTATTCTGACCATGATCACAAAACACTGATGTATAAAACCAATATATATACATATATATATATAAATTCATTAATTTATGTTAAGAAATACAATTATAGGAAAATTAGACATTCATATTTATTTTCCAAGCATATTCTCTCCCTTTAGGCAATCTGTATTAAAAGCCAAATTATTAGGATATTGCTTTGTGAGCAGAGTATCACAGTAAGGGACTATTGCTGTTGGACCCTCATCTGTATGAGTATATTTTGTCCCTTTCCACAAAGCCTGGTGGACAAGATGCTGCTGTAGTTCTAGCAGGATATTTTGCATAGGACTCTATTGCTTGGCAAACTCCATCCAAAGCAGGATGTTTATTGGCTCAGTATTCAGTCATGTCTAAGAAACCATTAGGACTAAATTTAACCATGAGTCACAAATTATATGCCAGCTACTTTTCCTACATTGTTCTTAGCTGAAATACAGCTCTTCCTTGAAGATACCACTGTCTGCATCTTTCAATTTTGAACTCACTTTCCTGATGGTCAGAAAGTAGGATTTTGTCATTTTTTTCTCTCGGTTGCAGTTCCATGATGATTAGTACCAAGCTTTTATAAATAAAATGTTTTTCTTAAGATTCACGGTGTTATGTTCAGTTATCTTTTGCCTCTCCTTTGTCTACTCTCTTCCTGATTCCTAGTTTAATCCTCCTCATTCACTGAAAAATGTGGCAGGGAGCGAATCACATTCCTTTTCACTCAAATTCCTCACTATTCTCACTCTGAACTAGTATCAACAATTCTATTAATGTGGAATTTCCATAGCCCAGAGATTATTCTGACTCCTTGTTGTGACTGTATATATTTCTGTAGCAATTCATTACACATTAATGTTGAAGTTTAAATCTTTTAGGCAAATCTTATTTTCATGATCTCTAGGTTCTTAGAGTCATTCCTCAATCTCTATGCCCTGCCTGTAAGTATCAGCTAAAGTGGTGGCAGAAAGTGATTGTCACAACCAACCTAGGGGCAGGACAGGAAAAAGGACACAGACATAGAGAATGGGCTTGAGGACTCTGGGAGGGGGAAGGGTAAATTGGGATGAAGTGAGAGAGTAGCATTGACATATAGACACTACCAAATGTAAAATAGATAGCTAATGGGAAGCAGCCGCATAGCACAGGGAGATCAGCTAGGTGCTTTGTGACCACCTAGAGGGGTGGGATAGGGAGGGTGGGAGGGAGATGCAAGAGAGAGGAGGTATGGAGATATATGTATACGCATAGCTGATTCACTTTGTTATACAGCAGAAACTAACACAATATTGTAAAGCAATTATACTCCAATAAAAATGTTTAAAAAATAAATAAGTCATGGGGGAAGAAAAAGAAAGAAAGTGATTGTCAGGCTTTGGGGGGAGAGAAGTAGTGGAAGAGTTAGTGAAGGCTTAATCAGAGCTCAGTTGTAAAAGGTCAGTAGGAGTTCACCGTGCTGGCCAGATGGCAAAAGCCTTTCTAGGAGGTGCTACCTCAACAAAGACGTAAAGTCATAAAATAGCAGGATGAAGTACGTAGGAAGGAATGGTTAGAAATAAGGCTGGACATAAAGCCAAAGATTCCTGATCACTGTCTTCATGCTTGGTTTCGTCCACTCACCTGTATATGTAAAATAAGCCTTTGATATGGCCTTCATAAGTAATCAGTTTGTAGCCTTCTTATACTTCATCTGAGTTTTTGAACTTGATTTAATTCTGTCCCTTGAAATATCCATGTTTTTTTCCCTGCCACTCAATCAACACAACTGCCGCACCTCAGGCAGGTGTTGGGCTAGAATAAGACAGTCGCCAGATAATGGAGAGCCTAGTATATGCAGAGTTTTGCTTTATTATTTTGGCCAACAGAAAATGACTGAAGTGATTAGAAATCCACTTTTAAGGGGAACTGGGGAGCTTGAGTGACTGAGTAGATGGTGCTAACAGTAGCTTCACCATACTTCATTAATAACATGAAAAACATAGTTAACTTTAACCCTAGGTGATTCTCATTGTAGGTTAAACAAGTCTTTAAGAGAAAGCTATTCTGCAAGAATAGACAAGAATAAGAGAAAACTACCTTAGTAGACTTTTGCCATTCAAACAGCTGACAAGAGAAAATAAACCTTTTTCAGTTAAAAGGAACTTCTGCAAGGAAGTTTAGTCTTCTTCAGCTGATGTTTTGACATATATGCCTATTTTTTTTAATGTACTTGAATAATATATCCTGTTAAGGAGTCTATCAAAAACATGAGTCTTCATTCCTAGTTTCTGACCAGTTGCCTAGGGATTAGTTCTCATCTTTAGTATCTGACTTGTTTCTTGACTATGAACCTATAGGGATTGACCTATTCATGGTTTGACAGATATAAAAAATAATGATCCATATGTTTCCTAAACAAGATGGATTTATGATTTTTGCTACTAGGAAGCTTGGTAGAGGAAATTTGCTGAATCATGGATGGTCAGTCTGTTATCCAGGCCTATCCAAGTAATGTTTTCTTTGACATTGATAAACAGTTCTCCCAGGCTCTGCCCAACCTTAGAGAACCCAGAGACTCAGATTTACTGTTGAAGAAACGAACTGCCTTGCAGGCACCAACAGTATCAGTTGGTATCAGTTTTATAGTTTCTGTAAAATAAGGGCCACTACTCTAGTTGGTCCCTGGCCACCTGCTCAACTGAGCATGTTTTAACACAATCAACTGAAGCCCAGTAATTGGAACAATGGAATGATGATGATTGTATTTCATTTAAAAAAAAGGAAAAAGACAAATATTTTTAAAGACTTCAATATATTGATGTATGAGAAATATGTAATGGATTGGACTTCATAATGTCTGTAGCTTTATATAGCTCTCAAATTCTATGACATAAATTGTGTTTTAATGGTCTTTATTAAAAAAGAAAGACTCATGTCAATGTGAAATACAGCCTCATCCAGGAAGAATGAATTTAAATAGTCATATGATCCAGTTGCTCACAAACCTATGGACCTCTAAGTGCTGAAGGAATTTGGAAATATCTCAGTGAGTCTGAGAACTCTTTTTGTATATGCTCCTCAGGCATTATTCAAAGAGTAAATAAAGTATCTATAGTATACAGAGTTTTTTTTTTTATAAATCTATGAAAATTCTTTTTATTATTAAGAAATTCACTTAAATGTTTCCAGAAATAAATTTAGTAGCTTTCCTATCTATAAACACAATAAAAATTTTACAAAAAAGGTAAAGGGAAGCCTAGGAATATTTCCAACACAAAGCACGATAGAACAATATAGAATAAATACAATTAAAACTCTGAAACCTATTATAGAACAGAAGATTACTAGACAGAGAAAATATATTTTGTTCTAGAATAGGAAAATACTGAAATTTGTCAACTTTCCTAAGTTAATCTGTTAGTGCTTTGCAATCAATCCTGGTCAAATTCTTAATGTATTTTTTTAACATGAAAAAAATGACTCTAAAGGACATCTGTAGGGATAAACATAAGGAAACAGGGAAATAATAGAAAAATATAAAGACATACTTTACTAACAGTAATTATACTATAATGTTTCATAAATTAAAACATAGTATGGACATAGATCAATAGGTCATAGATCTAAATGGACTAGATTAGACTCAAGTATAATGGAAATTTAGTGTCATAAACGTCATTTAAAATTAGTAAAGACTAATTGGATCATTACATAAATGGTGTTAAAAATAAGTATGGACATTTTTTCACTACTTACACAAAATAAGTAATAGATTTAAATGTACAGTATGAAATCATGTATCTGCAAAATCCTGGGTATATAATCTGCAATCTTGGTGTAGAGAAAGCCTCTTAACCACAAATTAAACATAAAATGAAAATACATTTAACATCTTAATGTCCCCAACACAAGGTAGAAATTCTGTAAGCCTACATTTGCAACACATAGGTTAAAAGAGTAATATCAAATATATATTAAACTATTATAAATCAATGTGAAAATTGTGTTGAAAATTTCTCTCAATAGTAAGGAAAGAGTAGGATCATTTCCGTTCTCTGTTTCTCGAACTATCCTCACATTTCCGTGAACATGTGATGTTTGGCTAGGAGCATGCTGGGGGTTAGAGCAATCTCTTATATTTGACTCGAGTGGGCATGGGAGCATAGCTTCTTTACATATTTTCCCCACTACAGTTAATGCTATGCTCTCATGATCTTTTTTCCTATTTCTGTGTGTTGAGACACCCCTGTATGCTCTACTTGGTATGGACTCAGACCCCAAGTCTGCCATAAACATGAGAGGATACATTTGTGTGGAAATGCTGAGCTACCTCACTGTCAGGTTTTTACTATTCTGGGTCATTGTGACCCAATCTTTTATAGTACAAGAGCTGGAGAGTCAGTCAGCAATTAGAAACAGACATCAGCATCTATTGCTGATCAAGCAGAGATTGAATGCAACTGCGGTACAGAAGCCATATAAATCTCCTCGGTCAGTCAACTTGTGCTTGCCCACCTAAGTCTAAGGAGGTTGATATGTGCTCTCTTGTCTTTTGACCCAGCACAGTAGATATGATTTTTCTGTAGGAGCTGTTTAGAGATTACATTTGATATTAGAAATCTAGAAAAAAAATTTTCAAACTTTGGAAACATCTCAAAGTCCTTAGGGCAGCCTGATATAATTATTAGTATTAATATTTGATCATGGCATGATTTATTATCTGCCCTAGAGCATAAAAAATGGCAAGTATGTTCTTTAATAGATTAGAGATTGGATATTCTAATTTATACTGTAACAAATACAGCAAAAGAAGACATTACCCAACTTTTCTGCCACCTCTCTCTCAGGGATATTTTCCATGCACATGGGTTTATGTATCATGACATCCAGTGAATGAAAACTGGAAAAGGAAAACTGGTTAATAAATTATTTAGTGTCTACAATGCCAAATACCTCACCGGCCTACTTCATCAAACTTGCCCTTTCTTTACCAAAAAGATTAAACTGTCTGCTCATCTGCTTGTGATTAGAGTGTCTTAAAGACACAGACAACTTATTTCTCCACTAGAGTGAGCTAGTATTAACCTTCTCACACAAACAAATCTAACCACCTAAGAAAATATCTCATGCAAACACTTTAAAGATCATTGTTTTGACCTCCATAAAGTGTTTAAGTGAATGTGAAGATTTTATTAGCTAAGATAGTCATGCTGATTTTGTACTTCTCCAGAGTCAATTCATAGCAGGGGAGAAAACTCTGCTTAATGCAGGACAATTATTTTCTTTCCTTTTTTTTTCAGTTTAACAAATATGCATAACACTTAATAAGAGCCGAGTATCCTTATAAGGATTTTACATTTAATTTTCTGAGTGGCCAATCTTAGTTAGTTTGGGCTGTTATAACAATAAGATAGCCTGGGTAGGTTAAATAACAAATATTTATTTCTCACAGTTCTGGAGGCTGAGTCCAAGGCCAGGGTGTCAATATGGTCAAAGTCCTGGTTTCCTCACATGGAAAATCAAGAAAGAGATCTGTCTCATCAAGAAACGACATTAATTTCATTGTGAGGGTCTCATCCTCAGGACATAATCTTACCCTAATTACTTCCCAAATGCCCCACTTCCAAATATCAGACGTTGGGGTTTAGGGTTTCAACCATGAATTTTGAGGGGACATAAACATTTAGACAATAACACAGACTATAAAGAAGATTCTATTAATATTATTGTATAAGTGAGTAAATTGAGGAACAGAGAGATTAAGTGCCTTACCTAAAGTAACACAGCTTCTAATGGAAAGAACCAGGATTTAAATCCCAAGCAGACTGACTTCAGTGTGAGCTTTGTCTCTACCTTATATTGCAAGTTACCAAAAGGTTATTTTTTAAATGTGATATAGAGCTTGGAAATTAAAATTTGCTTTTGTAACCTATTTGTGAGTCCTAATAATTTCTAAGGATATAGCATAAAAACAAAGCTCATAAAAATCTATTTTTATTACCCATTATATTTTTATTTATGCCATGCAAAATTATCTTTGCCAGCCTAATTTATTTCTAAGACATCAGCAACACATAATGTGAGCTTGTCACCTAAGTTGTAAACTATCTACTGTTAAACAGAACGTGGGTGCTGGCTATTGTGACCTGGGGAAAAAATATAAGTGCAATAATAGGCACAGTTATTGTGTGGGATTGTTAATTTTATGTATCAACTTGGAGGGTGTTTTTGGATGATATTGACATTTACATTGGTGAATTTGGGGTAAGCAGATTGCTCTCCATACTGCAGGTGGGCCTCACCTAATCAGCTGAAAGTCTGAGTTTAAAAAAAAAGACTACAGCCTCCCTGAGCAAGGGGAACTCTCCAGAAAACTGCCACACTGCCTTGAACTTCATCTGCATCATTGGCTCTTCTGGGTAGTCTACAATGCAGTTTTTGGACTCATCAGTCTCCATAATCGAGCCAGTTCTTTATAATAAATAAATCTCTTTGTGTGTGTGCATGTGTGTATGTATCATACATACATACATATACATACATAGGATATAAACACACATGGTGTATATATATATATACACACACATACACAGGATACAATAGGTTATATGTGAGTGTGTATGTATATATATATCTTACTTTGGAGAATAATGACTATTACATTATGCTTATTGAGATTTGGTTGGATGGATAAAAAAAGTCAAATATACCTACAGAAAACCCAACATAATACCCAAAAGAGAAATATACAAATGAATTCAACATCACTCTGTCTATGGACTTCACACTTAATTGAAAGATTGGTGTGACAGGTTGTGAAGATCAACAGAAGAATAGTGTTAAAGGTTGTACATGGAAGTGACTTAAAAATTTGAATCCAGCTGTATGTGAAGAGATATTCTCGATCAAATGGAGAACTGGGATTGTGAGGGACTATGAACTGTATCACAGCTTGGGGCAGGGGGTTAAATTCACAGAGTAACTTAGGGAAATGCTCCTCCCTAAATCTGTGGGATGCAATATAGCAATCACAGAGTCCAGACCATACTGGTTGAATCACAACCTGAAAATGAGTGTGTCCCAGCTCTGAGAGTGGAAAAGAAATGCTAAATCTGAGAAAATGTGGTAAAGGAGGAAATGGTAAAATCTGACGATGTGAATGTGGGACGTATAGGATTAAGGATTCAAAAAATAATATTTAGTTTATGGGCATGAAGAACATGGAATTTGGGGTTTGAACTTCCAAAGAATTCAGCTGGATTTTGAAACTCCCCCACAATTTCCTGGAAGAACTATAATTGATTTTTTGGAATGAATGGAATGGTTTGTATGTACTTGAAGCAAACCATAGTCCATTCTGCAATAACAAGTAGGCTGTCAGATTTATTATTGTATATAGGTGAAAAAATTTTACTAGGAACAAATGTTTAGATTTCCCCACTTTTTTATGTTAACATTTCAAGTTCTAAACCACAGTCAGCAAATATTAATTTTATATTTTCCCAGCCAGGTATTGAGTGTCCTGTTTTATAATTTTATTACAACTGCTTTTTAGGTTTGGCTGGTAGAAGTCTGCACTGCTACATTAATTTAAGGATTCATTAGGTTTGACTTTGAAAAGGGAAGTTTCTATATAAAAAGATATATAACCAAAAGTTGATGGGAACAGTCACTAATAAATGCTTAGTCTTAAATTATGGCTGGATTTATTAATTAAGATTAAATAGAAATGTTATTACATGAGGGATATACAGAGGAAGAGATATATGTTAGGATTTCTTCCAGAAGTTTATTTAAAAGAATAGTATGGTAATCCAGAGTATACTTACTGGCGGGGCTTTCTGGTAATTCTAGAATATTCTGGAACTGATAGTACTAAAAAACCCTCTACCCTGCTATATATCAACAGAAGCAGTGAGCTAGCAGACACCCTTTGGCAAAGATATTTCAATTAGATAGCAGATCTAACTGACACGGTAGGATTGTCAATTCTTATCTCTTCTGTGGCATTTTCCAGGATCCAAGACAACTATCTCCAATTTTTTTTTAATTTTACTAATAATTCTTTGTGTTTATGGAGATGAAGTTGACATACAGATTTGGCTCCAAGCTGCATTCTCGATCCAGACAACATCATACAACATTGATTTAAGAGCATGCGCTCTGGACCCAAACTGTCTGTATTTTTATCCTGGCCTGCTCTTTACTAGATGTGCTAACTTGCATCAGTTACTTAAAATCCCATTATGCTTCAGTTTTCTTATCTGTACAATGGGCAAACTCATAGTACTTACCTCACAGGATTTTTATGAAAATTAAATGATCACCTTAGTCTAGGCCTTCTAGAAAATGGAGCAGGAGGGAAGATTTAAGAGGATAACCTTTTATTTTTGTGTTTCCATCCTAGGGTGGTAAGAGTGAGAGAAAAAGGAAACAGTTGTTAACAAAGTAGGTAAAATTATGCTATATAATGTTTATCAATCTGGGTTCTATTTCACAGCAAGCCACTTAGAGATAAAGCAGGTCTCTTGGTAGACATGTTTATTATGTACATGGGAATTACCTGGAAGAGATATAATGAGGAACAGCCACAGGAAAGAGAAAGGAGGGAGAAAGAGAAAGGAGTTATCCTCATGACTCATTATCTGTTGTTCCCATCAGTCAAAGTTTTTACCTCAATGTAGAGCTGGTTCTCATGCAATTTGAGGTTGTCATCCAGCCCTTGGTATTTTCTCAAGGAAACCTGTGGAGAGGTTCATCTGACTCTGAAAGTAGAGAAGAGACCTAGCAAAGGGAGGACTTTGTGGGAGGGAGGCCATCAGAGAAATCTGAGAAGGTGTCCAGAGTGCTTAACACAATGAATTAATATTTGTAAAGCACTTAGAAAAGCACCCAATGACGGTAAATATGTGTGTTAGCTATTATTACTCTGAGACAGGCTGCAAAGAATGTAAAGTAAGAATGAGGCTTGTATTCCAACTGGTGGCAACTATTGGAGAATGTAGCTACAGTTCAGTTGCTGCTTCAAACAAGTTTATGGCATTGTTGGTAACTTCCTCATGTGTTCATTTTTAAAAAAAAACAAACCTACTGGAATGCTTTAATTGACTTCAAAATTATTCATGATATTAGGCAATATATAACCTCTTATTTTTCACACTGTTTTCCTACATATGTTCTAGGCTCACACAGACCCATTTATTTCCATTGAACAAGCAACCAAATAACCTAATTTAAAATATTACATACAGATTACTTTTGCTAATCTACATTTATGAAAACATTAATTTGTTTTTCGAAGGAATATCTTTACATGTGGTTACATTGTTCGCTAATTTGATTCTACGTTTTCATATATGAATGATGTGTTTTGCTCTTTATTTCCTATTTAGCATATTATATCTACCTACCTATGTATTTATTTATCCATTTTATTCTTCACTCCTAAACTCACTTGATGTATCTTGAGAAAATAAAATTAAACTCATACAGCAATTTAAAAAAATGAGGCTTGTAAATAAAGGGTTGCACCCGATAGTGATTTTATTGAGATTCTAATTGTCCCAAGATTGTCTCTGATGTCTTGGGTTAAATTGACACATAATTACAATTCCCCTTAAAGATTAAAAACACAAAGAGAGAGCTAGAAATGGTCAATTCTTCCAAGTTTTTTTTTTTCCCAGCTAAGACACAGACAGTGATTTCAGAGCAGGCTCAGCTCTAATTTGGATGATGGCCAATGTACCCAGGGGTACTGACCGCAGAGGGGAGTAAACTAATTCCGCCATGGTTTTGGAGTGAATGCCAGAAGAATAAATGGGGAACAGTATTTGACTTTCTCTCTGGAAGTCTCCATTTAGTACTATCTCTTTGGCTCCAAGGCTTGTGAGTTGGGAGAAGGCATTCCCAAAAGAAGACTGGAGTCAGGGAATGTGTCATGAAGGACAAACAGCTACAACTTTGGGGAGCAAAGCTTAGAAGGTTTCTAGTAAATGTGGTGCTACCCAGAATCACAAGGATGGACCAGACCAGTGCCCCCTGGGGTGAGGATTATCTGGTGAAAGCTATGGGATACTTCAAGAAAAAAATAAAAGCACAAATATAAAAGCATAAAAATTATCTAGGTCCACCCACGGCACCTCTTCTTTTTTCCTATCCTTATCCTACATTCAAGTCCTCAAAGTTTTTTTTACCAAACTATTGCAGTATAGTATTGTCACACTTATCAAGATGTCAGATGGTGACATTCTGTAAATGTGCAACATAATTTTAAACTTACTATGTAAATCTGAGTCATCTAGATGCTGACATAACAAAATTTCTTTTCTAGAATTTTAAATGTTTTTCAAAAAAAAGATTAAAAATGAATACTGTTTTGTTTCATTCTAATTAATATCACTAAAATGGAAAGAAACCAAATGTATCAGGATTTACTGTTTGCATGTTAAGTGGGATTCCCTCCTTGAAGGAATTTTTGCAACGTCAAGGGATTAAACTGGCAGCTGTCGGGCTGTTCTCATGCAGACCACAGAATTTGCCCCTCCTTCTTCGTGTCTGATGGAGATTTATGCCAGATGCTCAGAAGAAAGGACAGGATTTCAAAATCTTAAAGTCAGCATTAGGGGGAGAGTGGGTTGCAGGAGAAAAAAAAGTGGATTGTTTCAGCATTCTGAAATACTTGAAAGCTTGGGAATGTTTGGTGTTAGCATATAAATTATCTAACACACCAGACATAGCTACCATCAAATTAAAGATTCAGAAAACTTATTTGCTCAGAGTGGATTTTCTCCTAGTCACATTTTCTTCTTGACTTCAGGAAAATGTGGATGGATTTTGAGATGCTTGCCACAAAAAACACCAAATTTTCTTTTATGATTGCTTTACTGAAATAAACATAGATGAGATTACCAAGAAATGATCATTACTCAAAGTTTAGGGTCTGTACTCTGAATGTATAATTCCTAATATTTTTTTATTCCTATTTTTTTTAAGATATAGATAATATAAAGGAAAACTGCTGTGAAGATTTTTTCTTTTCACTGTTAGTTCTTTTAAGATCTAGAAATTGCTACTCATATTTTTGTCACTTAGCAAAGAACACTATGCGAATAAAATTGGTGAGTTTACATTTTACTGTCTGAAATCTATGATTTAGTATTCATATCTGGAATAATTAAAAATAAATTTGATGCTAAAAAGATCTTACTAACATTTTTTACTTTGTAGTCATACTCTTTGGAATATTTTATTAACTTAACCCGTTCTACATCTATTTTTGCTAAATTATAAAAGCTTTTCTCCACACCACTAGACCCTAGAGCTGAGGAGTAAACACACTGATTTTTAAAATATAAAGACTTACTCTTGAAATAATTAAACTTGAGATTAGATTCCAGGAATGATAGTTTGGCATGCCAGATTACTTGAACCAGCCATTTGATTCTGTCAATTATCTAAAATTTTACAGAATTCTCTGCTTCCTTATTAACAATTATATTTCTTCAGATTCCATTTTATCCATTCTATTAACATTGTAAGCCCTAACTAAACAATATATTATAGATTAACTTCATCACAGTAAAAGTTTAAATATAGATATATCTCCAAATAACAAATTTTTAAATATTGCAGAAACACATTACTAAATATTTGGAGAATGTTAATAGCAATATTGAAAAAAAATATTTACACTGCTAAAGAGCTACAAAATTGCAATTTGTATTAAAGGAGAGAGTTGTAGGACTGCAACTATTAGACTGAATCTCTTCAAATATATATATTCACACTCACACTCACTTTTGATTTAAGATGAAAAAAGGCTGCAAAGATCTTTTTATAAAAGTCACTATCGAAATATATTAGCATGATTAACTCAAGTCACTCCTCCCTCATCTCTTTTACAGTCATGTTTTATTTCTGGTTTTGTTTTTTATCTTTACAGAAAAATAAAACACATAGTTTTATTTTTATTTTTTTGTTAACATCTTTATTGGAGTATAATTGCTTTAAATTGTGCGTTAGTTTATGCTTTATAACAAAGTGAATCAGCTATACATGTACATATATCCCCATATCTCCTCCCTCTTGCATCTCCCGCCCAACCCCTCTATCCCTCTGTATGACAGACACTAGGTCCATCCACCTCACTACAAATAACTCAATTTTATTTCTTTTTATGGCTGAGTGATATTCCACTGTATATATGTGCCAAATCTTCTCTATCCACTCATCTGTCGATGGACACTTAGGTTGCTTCCATGTCCTGGCTATTGTAAATAGAGCTGCAATGAACACTGTGGTACATGACTCTTTTTGAATTACGGTTTTCTCAGGGTATAGGCCCAGTAGTGGGATTGCTGGGTCGTATGCTAGTTTTACTTTTAGTTTTTTAAGGAACCTCCATACTGTTCTCCATAGTGGCGGTAACAATTTACATTCCCACCAACAGTGCAAGAGGGTTCCCTTTACTCCACACCCTCTCCAGCATTTATTGTTTGTAGATTTTTTGATGATGGCCATCTGACTGGTGTGAGGTGATACCTCATTGTAGTTTTGATTTGCATTTCTCTAATGATTAGTGATGATGACCATCCTTTCATGTGTTTGTTGGCAATATTTATATCTTCTTTGGAGAAATGTCTATTTAGGTCTTCTGCCCATTTTTGGATTAGGTTTTTTTTTTTTTTTTTTAATATTGAGCAGCATGAGCTGCTTGTGAATTTTGGAGATTAATACTTAGTCAGTTGCTTCATTTGCAAATATTTTCTCCCATTTTGAGTGTTGTCTTTATGTCTTGTTTATGGTTTCCTTTGCTGTGCAAAAGCTTTTAAGTTTCATTAGATCCCATGTGTTTATTTTTGTTTTTATTTCCATCTCTCAGGGAGGTGGGTCAAAAAGGATCTCCCTGTGATTTATGTGATAGATGTTCTGCCTATGTTTTCCTCTGAGAGTTTGATAGTGTCTGGCCTTACATTTAGGTCTTTAATCCATTTTGAGTTTATTTTTGTATACGGTGTAAGGGAGTGTTCTAATTTCATTCTTGTACGTGTACCTGTCCAGTGTTCTCAGCACCACTTATTGAAGAGGCCGTCATTTTTCCACTGTACATGCCTGCTTACTTTATCAAAGATAAGGTGACCATATGTGTATGGGTTTCTCTCTGGGCTTTCTATCCTGTTCCATTGATCTATATTTCTGTTTTTTGTGCCAGTACCATACTGTCTTGATTACTGTAGCTTTGTAGTATAGTCTGAAGTCAGGGAGCCTGATTCCTCCAGCTCCATTTTTCGCTCTCAAGATTACTTTGGCTATTCGGGGTCTTTTGTGTTTCCATACAAATTGTGAAATTTTTTGTTCTAGTTCTGTGAAAAATGCCAGTGGTAGTTTGATAGGGATTGCATTGAATCTGTAGATTGCTTTGGGAAGTAGAATCATTTTCACAATGTTGATTCTTCCAATCCAAGAACATGGTATAGCTCTCCATCTATTTGTATCATCTTTAATTTCTTTCATCAGTGTCTTATAGTTTTCTGCATACAGGTCTTTTGTCTCCTTAGGTAGGTTTATTCCTAGATATTTTATTCTTTTTGTTGTAATGGTAAATGGGAGTGTTTTCTTGATTTCACTTTCAGATTTTTCATCATTAGTGTATAGGAATGCAAGAGATTTCTGTGCATTAATTTTTTATCTTGCAACTTTACCAAATTCATTGATTAGCTCTAGTAGTTTTCTGGTAGCATCTTTAGGATTCTCTATGTATAGTATCATGTCATCTGCAAACAGTGACAGCTTTACTTCTTCCTTTCCGATTTGGATTCCTTTTATTTCCTTTTCTTCTCTGATTGCTGTGACTAAAACTTCCAAAACTATATTGAATAAGAGTGGTGAGGGTGGGCAACATTATCTTGTTCCTGATCTTAGTGGAAATGGTTTCAGTTTTTCACCATTGAGGATGATGTTGGCTGTGGGTTTGTTATATATGGCCTTTATGATGTTGAGGAAAGTTTCCTCTATGCCTACTTTCTGCAGGGTTTTTATCATAAACAGGTGTTGAATTTTGTCAAAAGCTTTCTCTGCATCTATTGAGATAATCATATGGTTTTTCTCCTTCAATTTGTTAATATGGTTTATCACATTGATTGATTTGTGTATATTGAAGAATTCTTGCATTCCTGGAATAAACCCCACTTGATCATGGTGTATGATCCTTTTAATGTGCTCTTGGATTCTGTTTGCTAGTATTTTGTTGAGGATTTTTGCATCTATGTTCATCAGTGATATTGGCCTGTAGTTTTCTTTCTTTGTGACATCCTTATCTGGTTTTGGTATCAAGGTGATGGTGGCCTCATAGAATGAACTTGGGAGTGTTCCTCCCTCTGCTGTATTTTGGAAGAGTTTGAGAAGGATAGGTGTTAGCTCTTCTCTAAATGTTTAATAGAATTCACCTGTGAAGCCATCTGGTCCTGGGCTTTTGTTTGTTGGAAGATTTTTAATCACAATTTCAATTTCAGTGCTTGTGATTGGTCTGTTCATGTTTTCTATTTCTTCCTGATTCAGTCTTGGCAGGTTGTGCATTTCTAAGAATTTGTCCATCTCTTCCAGGTTGTCCATTTCATTGGCATAGAGTTGCTTGTAGTAATCTCTCATGATCTTTTGTATTTCTGCAGTGTCAGTTGTTACTTCTCCTTTTTCATTTCTAATTCTATTGATTTGAGTCTTCTCCCTTTTTTTCTTGATGAGTCTGGCTAATGGTTTATCAATTTTGTTTATCTTCTCAAAGAACCAGCTTTTAGTTTTATTGATCTTTGCTATTGTTTCCTTCATGTTTTTCTGATCTGATTTTTATGATTTCTTTCCTTCTGCTAAGTTTGGGTTTTTTTTTTGTTCTTCTTTCTCTAATTGCTTTAGGTGCAAGGTTAGGTTGTTTATTTGAGATATTTCCTGTTTCTTAAGGTAGGCTTGTACTGTTATAAAATTCCCTCTTAGAACTGCTTTTGCTGCATCCCATAGGTTTTGGGTCATCAGGTCTCCACTGTCATATGTTTCTAGGTTTTTTTTTTTATTTCCTCTTTGATTTCTTTAGTGATCACTTCGTTATTAAGTAGTGTATTGTTTAGCCTCCATGTGTTTGTATTTTTTACAGATCTTTTCCTGTAATTGGTATCTAGTCTCATGGCGTTGTGGTCGGAAAAGATACTTGATACAATTTCAATTTTCTTAAATTTACCAAGGCTTGATTTGTGACCCAAGATATGATCTATCCTGGAGAATGTTCCATGAGCACTTGAGAAAAATATGTATTCTGTTGTTTTTGGATGGAGTGTCCTATAAATATCAATTAAGTCCATCTTGTTTAATGTATCATTTAAAGCTTGTGTTTCCTTATTTATTTTCATTTTGGATGATCTGTCCATTGGTGAAAGTGGGTTGTTAAAGTCCCCTACTATGAATGTGTTACTGTCGATTTCTCCTTTTATGGCTCTTAGTATTTGCCTTATGTATTGAGGTGCTCCTATGTTGGGTGCATAAATATTTACAATTGTTATATCTTCTTCTTGGATCGATACCTTGA
Source organism: Leucopleurus acutus (assembly GCF_964270905.1). Taxonomy (NCBI): domain Eukaryota; kingdom Metazoa; phylum Chordata; class Mammalia; order Artiodactyla; family Delphinidae; genus Leucopleurus; species Leucopleurus acutus. The sequence continues at coordinate 39,731,590 of NC_139147.1, read as the reverse complement.
TCATTATGTAGTGTCCTTCTTTGTCTCTTCTAATAGTCTTTATTTTAAAGTCTATTTTTTCTGATATGAGAATTGCTACTCCAGCTTTCTTTTGGTTTCCATTTGCATGGAATATATTTTTCCATCCCCTCACTTTCTGTCTGTATGTGTCTCTAGGTCTTAAGTGGGTCTCTTGTAGACAGCATATATATGGGTCTTGTGTATGTATCCATTCAGAAAATCTGTGTCTTTTGTTGGGAGCATTTAGTCCATTTACATGTAAGGTAATTATCGATATGTATGTTCCTATTCCCATTTTCTAAATTATTTTGGGTTCATTATTATAGGTCTTTTCCTTCTCTTGTGTTTCTTGCCTAGAGAAGTTCCTTTAGCATTTGTTGTAAAGCTGGTTTGGTGGTGCTGAACTCTCTCAGCTTTTGCTTGTCTGTAAAGGTTTTAATTTCTCCATCAAATGTGAATGAGATCCTTGCTGGGTAGAGTAATCTTGGTTGCAGGTTTTTCTCCTTCATCACTTCCAGTATGTCCTGCCACTCCCTTCTGGCTTGCAGAGTTTCTGCTGAGAGATCAGCTGTTAACCTTATGGGGATTCCCTTGTGTGTTGTTTGTTGTTTTTCCCTTGCAGCTTTTAATATGCTTTCTTTGTATTTAATTTTTGACAGTTTGATTAATATGTGTCTTGGAGTATTTCTCCTTGAATTTATCCTGTATGGGACTCTCTGTGCTTCCTGGACTTGATTAACTATTTCCTTTCCCATATTAGGGAAGTTTTCAACTATAATCTCTTCAAATATTTTCTCAGTCCCTTTCTTTTTCTCTTCTTCTTCTGGAACCCCTATAATTAGAATGTTGGTGCATTTAATATTGTCCCAGAGGTGTCTGAGATTGCCCTCAGTTCTTTTCATTCTTTTTTCTTTATTCTGCTCTGCAGTAGTTATTTCCACTATTTTATCTTCCAGGTCACTTATCCATTCTTCTGCCTCAGTTATTCTGCTATTGATCCCATCTAAAGTTTTTTTTATTTCATTCATTGTGTTGTTCATCATTGTTTGTTTCATCTTTAGTTCTTCTAGGTCCTTGTTAAATGTTTCTTGCATTTTGTCTATTCCATTTCCAAGATTTTGGATCATTTTTACTGTCATTATTCTGAATTCTTTTTCAGTTAGACTGCCTATTTCCTCTTCATTTGTTAGGTCTGGTGCGTTTTTATCTTGCTCCTTCATCTGCTATGTGTTTTTCTGTCTTCTCATTTTGCTTATCTTACTGTGTTTGGCGTCTCCTTTTTGCAGTCTGCAGGTTCGTAGTACCCGTTGTCTTTGATGTCTGTCCCTAGTGGCTAAGGTTGGTTCAGTGGGTTGTGTAGGCTTCCTGGTGGATGGGACTAGTGCCTGTGCCCTGGTGGATGAGGCTGGATCTTGTCTCTCTGGTGGGCAGGTCCACATCTGATGGTGTGTTTTGGGGTGTCTGTGGACTTATTATGATTTTAGGCAGCCTCTCTTGTAAAGCGTGGTGCTGTGTTCCTGTTTTGCTAGTTGTTTGGCATAGGGTGTCCAGCACTGTAGCTTGCTGGTCGTTGAGTGAAGCTGGGTGCTGGTGTTGAGATGGAGAGCTTTGGGAGATTTTCACCATTTGATATTATGTGGAGCTGGGAGGTCTCTTGTTGACCAGTGTCCTGAAGTTGGCTCTCTCACTTCAGAGGCACAGCACTGACTCCTGCCTGCAGCACCAAGAGCCTTTCATCCACATGGCTCAGAATAAAAGGGAGAAAAATTAGAGAGAAAGAATTAGTAGAAGAAGAAAGAAAGAAAGAAAGAAAGAAAGAAAAGAAAGAAAAAAAGAAGGAAAGAAAGAAAGAAAGGAGGGAGGGAGGGAGGGATGGTGGGAGGAAGGAAGGAAGGAAGGAGGGAAGGAAGGAAAAAAAGAAAGAAGATAAAGTAAAATAAAACAAAGTAAAATATAATAAAGTTATTAAATTAAAAAATATTAAGAAAAAAAAAAGGACGGATAGAACCCTATGACAAATGGTGGAAGCAAAGCTATACAGACAAAATCTCACACAGAATCATACACATACACACTCACCAAAAGAGGAAAAGGGGAAAAAATCATAAATGTTGCTCTCAAAGTCCACCTCCTCAATTTGGGATGATTCGTTGTCTATTCAGGTATTCCACAGATGCAGGGTACATCAAATTGATTGTGTAGCTTTAATCCGCTGCTTCTGAGGCTGCTGGGAGAGATTTCCCTTTCTCTTCTTTGTTCTCACAGCTCCCAGGGGCTCAGCTTTGGATTTGGCCCCACCTCTGCGTGTAGGTCGCTGGAGGGCGTCTGTTTTTTGCTAAGACAGGACGGGGTTAAAGGAGCAGCTGATTCGGGGGCTCTGGCTCACTCAGGCTGGGGGAGGGAGGGGCACGGATGCGGGGCAAGCCTGCGGCAGCAGAGGCTGGCATGACGTTGCACCAGCCTGAGGCCTGCCATGCGTTCTCCCGGTGAAGTTGTCCCTGGATCCTGGGAACCTGGCAGTGGCGGGCTGCACAGGCTCCCCAGAAGAGGGGTGTGGATAGTGACCTGTGCTTGCACACAGGACCCTTGGTGGTGGCAACAGTAGCCTTAGCATCTCCTGCCATCTCTGGGGTCCGCGCTGTTAGCCGCAGCTCGCGCCTGTCTCTGGGGTCCGCGCTTTTAGCCGCGGCTCGCGCCCGTCTCTGGAGTTCCTTTAAGCAGCGCTCTTAATCCCCTCTCCTCGCACACCAGGAAACAAAGAGGGAAGAAAAAGTCTTTTGCCTCTTCGGCAGCTCCAGACCTTTTCCCGGACTCCCTCCCGGCTAGCCGTGGTGCACTAACCCCTTCAGGCTGTGTTCACACAGCCAACTCCAGTCCTCTCCCTGCACTCTGACCAAAGCCCGAGCCTCAGCTCACAGCCCAGCCTGCCCTGGCGGGTGAGCAGACAAGCCTCTCGGGCTGGTGAGTGCTGGTCAGCACCGATCCTCTGTGTGGGAATCTCCCCACTTTGCCCTCCGCACCCCTGTTGCTGTGCTCTCCTCCGCGGCTCCGAAGCTCACCCCTCTGCCTCCCACAGTCTCCACCCACGAAGGGGCTTCCTAGTGTGTGGAAACCTTTCCTCCTTCCCAGCTCCCTCCCACTGGTGCAGGTCCCATCCCTATCCTTTTGCCTCTGTTTTTTTCTTTTTTTCTTTTGCCCTACCCAGGTACGTGGGGAGTTTCTTGTCTTTTGGGAGGTCTGAGGTCTTCTGCCAGCGTTCAGTAGGTGTTTTGTAGGAGTTGCTCCACACGTAGATGTATTTCTGGTGTATCTGTGGGGAGGAAGGTGATCTCCGAGTCTTACTCTTCCGCCATCTTCCTCTCCCCTCCTTCTTGCCTTATGTATTGAGGTGCTCCTATGTTAGGTGAATAAATATTTACAGTTGTTATATCTTCTTCTTGGATTGATCCCTTGATCATTATGTAGTGTCCTTCTTTGTCTCTTGTAATAGTCTTTATTTTAAAGTCTATTTTGTCTGATATGAGTTGCTACTCCAGCTTCCTTTTAATTTCCATGTGCATGGGATATCTTTTTCCATCCCCTCACTTTCAGTCTGTATGTGTCCCTAGGTCTGAAGTGGGTCTCTTGTAGACAGCATATATATGGGTCTTGTTTTTGTATCCATTCAGCCAGTCTGTGTCTTTTGGTGGGAGCATTTAATCCATTTACATTTAAAGTAATTACCAATATGTATGTTCCTATTACCATTTTCTTAATTGTTTTGAGTTTGTTATTGTAGGCCTTTTCCTTCTCTTGTGTTTCTTACCTAGAAAAGTTCCTTTAGCATTTGTTGTAAAGCTCGTTTGTTAGCGCTGAATTCTCTTAGCTTTTGCTTGTCTGTAAAAGTTTTAATTACTCTGTCGAATCTGTATGAGATCCCTGCTGGGTAGAGTAATCTTGATTGTAGTTTTTTCCCCTTCATCATTTTAAATATGTCCTGCCACTCCCTTCTGGCTTGCAGAGTTTCTGCTGAAAGATCAGCTGTTAACCTTATGGGAATTCCCTTGTATTTTGTTTGTTGCTTTCCCTTGCTGCTTTTAATATTTTTTCTTTGTATTTAACTTTTGAGAGTTTCATTAATATATTTCTTCACATGTTTCTCCTTAGATTTATCCTGTATGGGACTCTCTGTGCTTTCTGGACTTGATTAACGATTTCCTTTCCCATATTAGGGAAGTTTTCAAGTATAATCTCTTCAAATATTTTCTCACTCCCTTTCTTTTTCTCTTGTTTTTCTGGGACCGCTATAATTCAAATGTTGGTGCATTTAATGTTGTCCCAGAGGTCTCTGAGACTGTCCTCAATTCTTTTCCTTCTTTTTCCTTTATTCTGCTCTGCAGTAGTTATTTCCACTATTTTATTTCCTGGTCACTTATCTGTTCTTCTGCCTCTGTTCTTCTGCTATTGATTCCTTCTAGAGAATTTTTACTTAATTTATTGTGTGGTTCATCATTGTTTGCTCTTTAATTATTCTAGATCCTTGTTAAACATTTCTTGTATTTTCTCCATTCTATTTCCAATAATTTGGATCATCTTTACTATGATTACTCTGAATTCTTTTTCAGTTAGACTGCCTATTTCCTCTTCATTTGTTTGGCCTGGTGGGTTTTTACCTTACTCTTTCACCTGCTGTGTGTTTCTCTGTCTTCTCATTTGCTTAACTTACTATTTTTGGGGGTCTCATTTTTGCAGGCTGAAGGTTCATAGTTCCAGTTGTTTTGGTGACTGCCCCCAGTGGCTAAGGTTGGTTCAGTGGTTTGTGTAGGCTTCCTGGTGAAGGGGACTAGTTCCTGTGTTCTGGTGGATGAGGCTGGATCTTGTCTTTCTGGTGTGCAGGACCGTGTCCGGTGGTGTGTTTTGGGATGTCTGTGACCTTATTATGATTGTAGGCAGCCTCTCTGCTAATGAGTGGGGTTGTGTTCCTGTCCTGCTAGTTGTTTGGCATAGGGTGTCAGCACTGTAGCTTGCTGGTCATTGATTGCAGCTGGGTTTTAACGTTGAAATTGAGATCTCTGGGAGAGCTTTAGCTGTTTGATATTTCATGGAGCCAGTAGGTCTCTGGTGGACTAATGTCCTGAACTCATGTCTCCCACCTTAGAGATAGAGGCCTGATACCCGGCTGGAGCACCAAGACCCTGTCAGCCACATGGCTCAGAAGAAAAAGGAGAAAAAATAAAGAGAGAAAGAGAGAAAGAGAAAAAGAAAGAAAGAAAAGAAAGAAAGAAAGAGAGAAAAGAGAGAAAGACAAGAAAGAAAGAAAAGAAAGTTATTAAAATAAAAAGTAGTTATTAAACTAAAAAAGTAATAAAAAAAAGAAAAAAGAAAGAAAGAAAGAAGAGAGCAGCCAAACAAAAAACAAATCCACCAATGATAACTGTGCTAAAAACTATACTACAAAAAAAAAAAAAAAAAAAAACAAACAAACAAAAGAAAAAGGACAGAGAGAACCTTAGGACAAATGGTAAAAGCAAAGCTATACAGACAAAATCATACAAAGAAGCATACACATACACACTCCCAAAAAGAGAAAAAGGATAAAAAATATACATATCATTTCTCCCAAAGTCCACTGCCTCAATTTTGGGGTCGTTCGTTGTCTATTCATGTATTCCACAGATGCAGGATACATCAAGTTGATTGTGGAGATTTAATCCTCTGCTCCTGAGGCTGCTGGGAAAAATTTCCCTTTCTCTTCTTTGTTTACACAGTTCCTAGTGTTCAGCTTGGATTTGGTCCTGCCTCTGCCTGTAGGTCCCCTGAGGGCCTCTGTTCCTGCCCAGACTGGACGGGGTTAAAGGAGTTGCTTATTAGGGGTCTCTGCCTCACTCAGGCCTTGTGGAGGAAGGGGTATGGAATGCGGGGGAAGCCTGCAGCATTGACGTTGCACCAGGCTAAGGCATGCTATGTGTTCTCCCAGGGAAGTTGTCCCTGGATCATGGGACCCTGGCAATGGCAGCTGCACAGGCTCTCGGGAGGGGAGGTGTGGATAGTGACCTGTGCTTGCACACAGGCTTCTTGGTGGCTGCAGCAGCAGCCTTAGCGTCTCATGCCTGTCTCTGGTGTCCGCGCTGATAGCCACGCCTCGAGCCTGTCTCTGGAGCTCGTTTAGGCAGTGCTCTTAGTCCCCTCTCCCTGCGCACCCCAAAACAATGGTCTCTTGCCTTTTAGGCAGTTCCAGAAATTTTCTCGGACTCCCTCCCGGCTAGCTGTGGCGTACTAGCCCCCTTCAGGCTGTGTTCACACAGCCAACCCCAGTCCTCTCCCTGGGATCTGACCTCCAAGCCTGAGTCTCAGCTCCCAGCCCTGCCCACCCCGCAGGTGAGCAGAGAAGCCTCTCAGACTGGTGAATGCTGGTCAGCACTGATCCTCTGTGTGGGAATCTCTCCACTTTGCCCTCTGCACCCCTGTTGCTGTGCTCTCCTCTGTGGCTCCAAAGCTTCCCCCCCATCACCCCTGTCACACACACACACACACACACCCCGCCTCCGCCAGTGAAGGGACTTCCTAATGTGTGGAAACTTTTCCTCTTTCACAGCTCCCTCCCAGAGGTGTATGTCCCATCCCTATTCTTTTGTTTCTGTGTTTTTTCTTTTGCCCTATCCAGGTATGTGAGGAGTTTCTTGCCTTTTGGGAAGTCTGAGGTCTTCTTCCAGCATCCAGTAGGTGTTCTGTAGGAGTTGTTCCTCATGTAGATGTATTTCTGATGTATTTGTGGGGAGGAAGGTGATCTCCACGTCTTATTCTTCCATCATCTTAAAGCTCCCCAAATTTTAAAATTTCCTGTTAGAAAATAGTCCTAGAGCAAGTGCAATTCCCATGTGCAGGACACTGGATTTAGTTGTTTAGATCATCTCCAACCAAAATTAATCTATTTAACTGTGTGTGTGTGCACACAATATCATATTCTATTTAACAATAATCAAACTGTGGTAGACATTAAGTTTTTTACTAAGGATCTTAGCTTCTCCTTCTTCTGCACATATAGGAAGCTTGCCCCCTGAAATTAAGCAGGACTACATGAATTCCTTTAGCCAGTGCAATGTGAGCAGAAACATTTAAGAGCTGGGGTGCAATTTACCTTATCCCTCTTCCACACAGTGCAGGCTGGGTCCCTGAATTAAAATGATATGGGAAGAGTCCTTCCATGGTTTATGATAGACATTTGGTATTAATCACTCCCCCAAATAAATTAATAAACCTGTCTTGTTCAATCCACTAAGATTTGTTACCACAGCTGATATTAGACTTTCTTGATTCTATTTTTCTCTTCCTCATTTTTTTCCCTACTCAAATACTTACAGAGCATAAACAGTACAATCTTCTTTTCTAAATTAATAGTATAACATGGAACAAGAAAACAGTGGCTAATTGAAATCCAGTTAGAAAGACAAGAGTGGACTTTTTTCCTCTATATATCTGTCTTTTAATTAAAAAAAAATTCGAATACTAACCCTTGTAATTCTCCCCTCTAATACAATCAGTACTTCAGAAGCACCCACTTCCCAATGTTTTTCACCTGAGCTATTTAAATAGCTACTCATTGTAAAAAGCAGATCAAGGAAGAGGCACAAAGAATGAGTAACAGAGAAAACTTGTTATAGAAAAAGCCTGTAAAAATAACTTTAAATGGAGTGTAATCTATAAAAATATCAGATCACTGTGTTGTATACCTGAAACTAATATAATATTGTAAATCAACAATACTTCAATAAAAAAGAAAACGAATATGGGATTGTTACAAAAATGGTTCAAATGCTTATTGCTTTTGACTCAGTAATTTAAGAATTGAAATTCATAGAAAGAAGTTAGGAACCTTCATGGTACCTTAGATGATAGCCTTAAGGGCAGCTACTACTGATGCCATAAATTGTCCTTTGGCAATTTTATGGGTCTTTGTGAGTCTTTCCTTTGGTGTTACTCACAAAGGAAAGAAAAGAAAGAAAGAGAGAGAAAGAAAGAAAGAAAGAAAGAAAGAAAGAAAGAAAGAAAGAAAGAAAGAAAGAAAGAGAGGGAGGGAAAGAGGGAGGGAGAGTGGGAGGGAGAGAGGGAGGGAGGAAGAAAAGAAAGGAAAGAAGGAAGAAAGGAAAATACTGTAAAATTATAAAATGGCTTTAGTCAGTATTGTTAGTCTGATATCAGTTTTGCTACTAAATAATAAGATAAATCAATAAATTATTTCTAATTTGTCATCATCTGTCAAAATTCATGATCCAGTCTGTATTTTCAGATTGGAGTTTCTAGTGTTTAATTTCTAGTTTATAATTTTCCTAGGCCACACCTAAAATCATTTGAATCAGAATCCCTCAGAGAGAGTCAGCCCAATTTTTTTTGGGGGGTTGCTATTTAGATGCACACCCCAGGAACTAAAAACATATTTTGACATGATTCCCACTATAGCATTAGAAATGAGAATGGATCAGTGGCAAACATGGACTTCAAATGCAAACATGTTTGAAGGGTTATACCATATCTTAATGTTTCTTCCAAGAGCTGTTTTGGTTGCAGTTGTTATTTTGTAATTCCAAGTGGCTCTAGAAATACCTAGGTGCCCCAAATGAACTTAGAAGTCAAGATGGATGATACAAAAGGGTCCATGGATTTTACTATAGAAATGCCATCCTTTGTTCACATAATAACTGGGAAAAGCATTTGAATGGCAGAGAAAATACTGTTTTAATTTTTTGTTTTGAGGAGAGATCTTCTCCCCACCTTATCCCCTCTTGTCTTGCTTTTATTTTCTCTTTGTCTTCATTCCTAGATCCACTAACTGACATAAGCAATTTTAATTACTTCATTCTGAAAATGTCTTCTGAAGAGAAATGTATATTATCTTCTGTGTTGTAGCAAAGTGCGCTTATTTAGGAATAGCTGCTGCCTGCTTCAGGCGTGCTGAGAGTGTCAAGGTATACTACCCATTTGGATCTGAAGGTCACAGACTATAGGTCACAGAGTTCTTGTCATCAGGGTTTCACTTGCTTTTCTTTTGTTCAGATCACATTTCATCTTTACTCCTCCATTTTCCTCCTTGAAAGAGTGGAGATAACTTGTAGTTCCAATTTCTGTTGGCAAAAACAGCATTCATTTTGATTGCAACATTTAATTCACTGTAGGTTTTTTTTCCCATTTTATTGATTTCCAGAGTTTATTTTCATAGAATTATTACCCTCATAGGTAAAATTTTTTTATGTGTGTGTGCATTTAAGCATATTTGATAATTGATTTTTATAGGGTATATAATATATCTTCACTTTAATTACCTTGGATGATAATGAAGGCCACAGAATTGATTGTAACTAAGGGGGATTTAATTTTTTAAAGTATGAGTAACATTTAAAAAAATCATGTACTTAACTTATTTTAAATATAAAAGAATAAAGGATTAGGAAATTGTTTATCAGTTTCCCAGAAAACAGACTCTGAGTGGGTGTGGAGTATGCAGGCAGTTTATGATGGAGCACCCTCAGATCAACACCTGTGGAGAGGAGGGGAAGGAAGCAGGATTGGTCAGAGGAGGAAGCCAAGCTGCAGTTCAGATCCACCACATTTACACCTGTAGGAAAAAGAAACGGGAAGCAGGATTGGGCTGATGAAAAAGTCAAGCTGCAGTGCAGACCTAACACATCTCAGCTCACCCCTCAGGTTGTTTTGAAGCTTGAATGCCTTTCAGAGCTGCCCTGAGTTGGGTCAAGACGACCAGACATTTATTCTCCTACATCTACCAGTCTCGGTGTCATATGGGCCACTCAGGAGCAGGAACGTGACTTTAGAGAAAGGTGACCTTAGGCAGCAGTGTTCTGCATCTGAGGTGGTCCCTGAAGGCTGTTGTGAAGACTATGTGTTGACATACCACCAGGAGCCGGGGTATCAAGCCCTTCATTGAAGGACTATCTGGATGCTACATCACTGGGTAAATATGTGTGTTTTCATATAGTATGTAGGTATAAATGTATGATTATCTTGCTGAGTAGATGTGAATAAGGATGTCCTAATGCTTTTTAAAATGTTTCCAAAATTTATCTGAAATGTAATTATTCCCTTAATATCCAGTCATAGCCTCTTTAATATTCTATACTTGTAGGTTACTCAGTTTGCTATTTTGTCTTTTTATACAATTTCAAAAGTAACAACCATCATTTGTGAAATGAAAAATATCAGAATGAAAAAAATTAGAAAAATATTTTACATGAGAAAGACAAACTACAGGCTAAAACAGAGTTATATAGAAATAACTACCTAAGATGTATTTTATTGAGTTAAAATGGTCCTGTCTAATGGCTAAATATTAGTCATTGGCTAATAAATAGAAACAGAAAGGCACAGTAACTATTAAAAACCAAGAAAATAATACAAATTCTGATCCAATGGCAAATATAGGTGTTATTGCTATATATCCAATATTTTTCACTGGAAAAAGTAAGAGGACATGAGATGAGAAGGAACTAAAATGGAATTTTGTACTCATTTAAACTTTAGATCTTAAAGAATATTTAGAAGAAATAGGTTACACAGAAGAGTCAAATAATGGTATGTGGAAAGAGGAACAGAATATCAAGGTGTATTTTTAAATTGTTCCTTCTGAGTCATACTGCTCCAACTCTAAGCTCTGTGGGTTTCCTTTCCCGCTAGGGGAGGGGAAGAGTCAACAGAACTACTAGCCTAGGGAAAGGTAATGAGGAAGAAAGAAAAAAAAAGTACATAAGGGAGTAAAGGCATAGAAAAAAAACACCCAGAAAGAAAAGAGAAAAAGGAAATCACTCATCAACAAGAGTTTTAAAAAAGAAAGAGAAAGGAGAAAATAGGAGAAGAGAATGATCATGTGACTTTACAGCATCTTCAGGGCAAACCTACGCAGATGCAAATCCTTCCATCAAAGAGCAGTTTGGCAAATCTCTCAACTCCTTTATTTTTCCTTTGCATTATTTTTGTGGATATAGCTTTTCCACTGGAGAAAACATGAGATATCTAGGGGTAGGGCATGGTTAAAAAATGTTGAAACAGGTGTCACTAGGTCTTAATATTAAGTTTTCTGATCTTTTAGCACAACACAAATCTCTGCCTCTAATTTCAATTCAGAAGTAAACTACAAGTACAATACTGGAGATGTCTATGGCATACAAATGTCAGATAATAACTAACTGTTGACTGTAAACCTAAGTATAAAAAGAACCTTGAGAGACTCACATTTCATCCTTAGCATCTTCCTTAGAAATAGTTAAGCATGCAGTTACTGGAGATGATACTTAGGAGGGAATCAAGCTTCTTGACTTACTGGCTGCATGAATCATGATCGAGATTTTTAACTTTAATTACTTAACTCTCAGTTTCCCCATCAATTTAACTGGTATAGTAATCTTCATTCGTATGGTTATTTTGAGATTAAATCAGTTAATGCTTTTAATGAATTTAGCAAAATGCCTGGCGCATGATACTTTATCAATCCATTTTATCAGTTAAATTATTACCTTAGATATTTTTAAATAGATTTAAAAATCAAACATGAAACATTTGAGGAGTTTATTAATTCTAGGTACTGTCAATATTATCTATTCATTCTCAGTACTGGTCAGTAAAATGCTACCCTCAAGATATAGGCCAACTTGTCACTATGCTAACAATTCTAAAGGTGCTTTAAATATCTGACATTTGGGAATACTGTCTGTAAAAGTTGACTTTACAACTTCACACGAAATGAGGAAAGCTATGGATGATTATATCCCAGTGACTTTGGTTTTGCAAGGGAAGGCCCTCTGGAAAAATATGCAGAGAGCTCCACGTAGTGTCTACTGTAAATTATAGTTGAATGACAGTACAGATGCAGTGGATAGTGGAGGCATCTTCCAGGGATATTGTAGTCCAAATAGAGAATAAGCACTTAAACTTAGAGGCCAGACATTTAAAAAAAAGTCCCTGAATATGACTTGTTGATTTTTAAAACTTATAGTTCATGTTTCCACAAAATACATAGTAACAAGAGCATGTAAGAATTTCAGATTTCTCTATCATGGGAAAAAGCACTTGCTTTAATTGCCCTGGCTTAAGGCAACACTTAAGTTAAATATTTGTAAATTTTAAGTCCCCAGATGCACAGAAAGTACATTTTCTCTTTTAAGAATTTTCAAGGTCAACTTTTTAAAAAGTCCCTCTAATGCTTGCCAACATAATTTTAAAAGGGAAATACATACACCTATTAATATTCTACTCTCCCAAGGTGTGAATCCACCCATGTCCATTACATTGATTAAAAGTTACGATAATCAAATGAAATAATAGTGATAGTAACGTTAAGTTCTGTTTCTTTATGAAATCACACCTTTTCCCTATTGTTTAATTAAACATTTATTATCACCTCCTGCTGTTTCCATCCTGAAATGCCTAATAAATTTCAGGTGCCATTGTAGGCACTAAGAGGTATTAAATAATAAAATAAATTAAAATTTATGATACCTCCTTTCAAGGAACTTATAGTCCTACATACGAATTTATTTGTATGAATTTATTTTGACATCAGGCACCTATTTTTACCATGGTAAAATACACATAACATAAAATTTAGCATTTTAACCATTTTAAGTGTATGCTTCTGTGGCATTTAGTACATTCACATTGCTGTGACACTCTCACCATTATACATCTCCAGAAAGTCTTCACCTTCCCAAACTGAAATGCTGTACCCCTTAAACAGTAATTCCTCATTCTCCCTTCCCCTCACCTGGCAACCACTATTCCACTTTCTGTCTCTGTGAATTTGACTACTCTAGGAATGACTGGCTTATATCACTTAGCATAATATCTTCAGATTTTATCCATATTACAGCATCTGTCAAAATCTCCTTCCTTTTTAACACTAAATAATATTATACTGAATGCATGATATTAGGTGACTTTTACATTACATAATTGCCAGTGACTCCCTCTTAGAAAATTCTATCTATATTTTAAGATCTTTTCCATAAACCTTTTGTTTTAGAATAGTCTTAGATTTACAAAAAAAAAGTTGCAAAGAGAGTAAGGAGAGTTTCTATATGCCTCACAGACAATTTTTCCTATTGTTAACCCCTTATATTAATTAGTATGGTTCATTTGCTACAACCAATAAGCTGACGTTGATACCTTATTATTGTCTAAAGGCTATATTTTATTTAGATTTCCTCAGTGTTTACCTTAAATTTCCTTATTCTGTTCAGGATCCCATCTAGGAAACCACATTACATTTAGTTGTCGTGTCTCCTTAGGCTCTTCTGGATTGTTATTTTTTTCTCAGATTTTCCTTGACTTTTAAAAACCTTGGCAGGTTTTAGGAGTACTGTTCAGGTGTTTTGGATTTATCTGATGTTTCTCTCATGATTTAGGGGGAAAAGCCATAGGTGTAAACTGCCAATCTTACCACATCGTGTCAAGGGTACAAACTATCAGCAAATCTTATCATTGATGTTAATCATAATCACCTGCCTGGAAGTGGTGTTTGCCAGGTTCCTCCACTGTAAAGCCGCTTTCCCTCTCTTTCTGTACTATTGTCTTTGAAAGCAAGACTTAACCGGTACCAACATTTAGCAGGTAGAGAGTGATGCTCCCCTCCTGAAGGGAGAAATATCTGTACAACTTATTTGGAATTCTTCTGTATAAGAGATTTATCTATTCTTCCACTTTTAAATATTTTTGTGATCATATCTTTATATCAGTATGGACGAAACCATTTTTAAAAGGGAAGGAAATAACATAATTTAGTGCTGGCTATGCCACAGGACCTGTGTTAAGTATAGTACTCATTAATTCATGTAATCCTAGATATAACCAATTTGGGATATATATATATATATATAATATTCATATAAATGTATAGACGTGTATCATTTCCTTCTCATTATTGGTGAATAAACCAAATCTCAGCCTTAGTAACTTTAGTTTTGCAAGAAACGTATTGTTCATCTAACTGTTCTGGTCATAAAACTGAGATTTTAGGTTACTCTGTGACTCCAAGAAATGGATGAGATTTTGGAATTATTTTGTTTTCAGTAACTCCTATGATAACAGCTTTAAATATGAGCTTCATGGAATCCTTGAAAACAATCAGACAATGTATGGGTAATTGCAGTTTTGGACCTAAGTAGTTTTGCTAATCAGTACAACTAATAAGCGTCTGGTTCATGGTAATAGTGTAGGTCTGTCTGATCCCAACCACTGCCTTTTATAGCCAGTTTCTATTGATCTCTATGGTGATGGATCTATATCATTTATAGCTCATTTAAACACTGAATTTATGAAGGAGAGGTTAAAACTGTAGGCTTGGGTTCCTTGGCTAGCTGAGAGCCTTGGGAAAATTGCATATCCATTCAAAAGTTCTGATTCTGGATCTATAAATTGGGGAGAGGGAGAAGTGATCATGATAGTAATAGGTATTGCAAGGACTAAGTAAAGTAATTGATGATTGATTAGAGTTCTTTTGCATGGTGCCTGGTAGAGTAGTTACTTTGTGTTAGCTGTCATTATCAATACTATTGCTATTGTGTGCTTCTTCCATATTTCTATATGTGAGATAGTCTCATCTTTAGTTTGGGTTTCCTGGAAGACAAGCCTGAGACAGATTCATCTGCAAACGATTAGGACTTGAGGCAGGCAGAGCAGGAAAGGGAAGAAGGTAAGCCAGGGTATGATCAGGTGAAGTCAAGCCTCAGCCTGATCCCATGGAGAGGTCTGGAGTATAAATTACTCTACCAAGATTTTCCACCTAATTGTTATAGAGCTGGACTTTTATATATTGCACCAGTTAGTCAATGGCTATGGGCTGTGGAGGGGAAGGTGGGGAAATGGTACTGGTATGAAATTTTAGGCACAACCAGGTAGTTCATGGACCATGCTCAGAAGGTTTCCCAGGTGCAAGGCATCACCAGCAAAGTAGTGCAGAACTAGTAAGAGGCCGTGGAGGATATCAGGCAGGGCACCAGAAGTAGTCAATACAGTCTTTTCTCCCCAACTACATAGTAAACCTCCTATAGATAAGACATTTAGTAGAATTACAGATACTTCTTAAACTCTGCAGATTTAGAGCAATAAGTTTGCAAATGGAAAATTGGGCATTATATGCCTGCTTTGGAACCTTTTAACAAAATAACCCAGTTTGTTGTGGATACTGTATTTTTCAAATGATTGTTTTGTTCATATTGGTCTGCACTAGAGATGGCTTAGTTCTCTTCCTGGAATCTAAAATATTTATCAAGAACTATTCATAGAAACATGTGGATGGAACTACTACATCCAATAAAATATCACAGAGGTTATATAGCTGTAGTTCTCTAGCTCATGTTGCATTAATCCCCACTCCCTCCTTTGTTTAGTACCTCTCCTTTGTTCCCACCCACAGATACTCTGATTCATTTGGTACAGGGGTGAGGCCTGGGTTATAATTTGTTTTCAAAGCTTCCCAGCCAAGATTGAGAACAACCAGATTGCAGTAAAAATTAGCCAGTTGGAAAATTTTAAATTGCCTAACTCCTTCACAATGCAAGCAAAGAAATCTGCCTCATTTTGAAATGATTGTATTAAAAAATATCAAAAAGTTATATAGTGACATTTTAAATGGTAATTTTAAGAAAAATATAGATTATTTCAGAGTGCCACAAAGTGTTCATTCAAGATGATCCTGAAAATTTTATCATCTTTCCTACTCACTCCAAAACAGGAGTCAGGGGTCTAAAAGAATATAAATTAAACCATTTTGAGTGAACTGACACATTAACTTGGGCATGCAGATAATGTGGTTAAAATATTAAGCCAGATATACATGTAAACACAACCAAAGTGAAATTTTAGTATGTATTCAAAAACTAAGCACTCAGAATTGGATACAAATGTCCAAGAGAAACTCAAGCTGGTATTATTTAGTTGATATAGTTAAACCAGCTCTAACATAATTCTAGTTCGATGGAAAGTCAGTAAAATTCATGTCACAATATTTTCCTTTCTGTAAAATTAACATTAAAACTTTCAATAGCATATTTAAAAATGAAAGCAAGTGAAAGAGTTTTAATTACTTTTTTTGGCTATTAAAGGAATGGCAATATTTTAAATTAGTTTGTAAATCATCGTCATTTTCCTCCCATGTATTCATCTGTCAACAATATTTCGTAAGTCATTTCTGTACTTATAAGAAATACAATTTATAGAATTATCAGAGATAAAGAATAATGTTATATACCCTATAATTATTATTATTTTTAAACATTGAGCTATAGTTTTTATCAGGGAAGAACATTAGTGATTGACAGTACTAGAAAAGAAAAGAATATTTGAATATAGAATCTCCTCCCCCCCAAAAAAATTTATGGCCCTCAATTAAAAAAAATTCTACTCTGATTTCCACTAAAATTCTATGAAGATTACAGTTAGAAAACTCCAGTTTTGTTTTTCCTGGCCACAAAAAGTTAAAAAAAGAAAAAAGTCTACCATTAGGTTTCTGCTGCCTCTGTTAAGTTTGCCAGATAAATGTCTCAACTGAAAGCTGTAACTGTGATTTATTGGGCTTGAAATATGAAGCATATCTTTCCTGTAGGAGTTTTAAATATCTTATTAAGCAATGGTAAGTTCTACTCAGTATTAATCAAAACAAACCACAAAACAAACTACAAAACAAGTATGTGTGGTACTTAGCCCTCTCTCAGGAACCACCAGCTAGTGGAGATGAAGAATATATTCTTATATTCTCAAACTCTCATTTCGCTTTCCAGCAATGTTTCCAAAACTACTCTCTGTCCAGATTTACACACCTAGCAAACATTTGGATGCATGTAAATATATATGTTTACAAAAATAACTTCTATTGCACAAGACCTATTTCATAAAATATCTGACAAAGTCGCCTATTATTGTCCTCAGTAAAATGAAGGGAGTGGGCCTGAATTATTTTGAAGGAGATGCCAAAATGCGGGTAGCATACGTTAACTCACTTTTCACTCATGTTTCAGAATACGTTTTTCAAATCTTATAAAAGGACAAATGTTTGCATGCTTCTGCAAAAATCCTTCTTAGAGATTTTAGATGTTTGGAAAATATTGCTTCTTCTTTTTTTTTTTTAATGAAATCTAGTCTTTGAAAAATATACATTCTACTTCTGGTTTTTCCTTCATTTTTTTTTTCCTCTGTGACAACAGTGGTGTTATAAGAGGTGAGGGGAAGTGCATTTTAAAGTGATGATATTTAGGCTTATAAATCTGTTGGAAGAAAATGGACAATGAAGGACACATGCTAGAAATATCATTATAATATTAACAAAAATAAGAACTTTTTGCTCTGCAACATACTGAAAAATGGGCAGGACTGAATAAAAGTGAGTTCAAAAATTCCATGAGCAATGCTAGAATGATAAGTATAGAATTATACTCAACTTTATGTGAATTAAAGAGCTTAAATACAACTGGCTATTTAATTGGTCTGGTTGTAACACTGCTGTTGCCTCCCTCAGGATGTGCAGAATTGGATAAATGGAAATACAGAGCTTTTATTAAATTTTAATTGTATTTTATTAAGGCACAGGAAAAAAGACGTTGTTTGTGGTTTTATTATTATCATGGTAATTTGCCAAGAGAAGGATTTTAATGGGCTAAATACTAATTATTCAAAGATAGATTAAGCTCTACAAAAAGAAAAATGGTTGCTCAGAGAATTGGACATGCTGAGGAATAAAAGATAACATTTGATGTAACAACCCATGCTGATCCTTTAAAAAGGAAAAGAGTCGGATTAAGAAAAATCTGCTTTTCATGAAAAGGCAAAGGAGTACATAAAACCATAACAAAGGCAAATAAATATTCATTAATTCATTCAACAAATGTTTATTAATTGCCTGCTTTGTGTACCAGTAACTTTGAATCACTAGGTATACAAAGTCAAACTCTACATGGTCCTGCCCTTGAGGGGGTTTGTGGGAAGCAGAGAGAGATGTGAATCAATAATAATATAGGACAGTGCTGGGAAGGCTTGAAGTTCTGTAAAATTCCAAACAGAAGGACCTGTGAGAGCAAAGGAAGGAAAGGGAAGTTTCTCCAGAAACTTATATTTATACTGAATTTTAAGGCGGTAGAAAATAGTTCAATGTAAATAGGGCAAAGTCATTCCAGGTGCAATGTAGCAGAGCAGAGAAATAGCAGGAACTGGAGAAGTAGGCAAGGCAGTAACAAAAGATCCTTCTCGCCAAGATAAGGAGTTTGAAATTTATCTGAAAACTTAGGAAGGAGCTTCGGGGGGATCCCCATCCCCCTTATATTGAGGTAAAGTTTACATGTAGTGAAATACACTTACTGAAAGATTCTTAGTAGGCCAAGGATATAGTGAGTCTTTCATTTTAGAAAGATGTATTTGGCAGCAGTATGGGAAATAAACCATCTACCACCTTTATAGCAGTCTTTATAGCAGTCACCTTAAATATACCAGGTGTCTCAGAGATATTTGTTGCTCACCAAATGTCTATGTGTTCCCATACTTTCCCTACCTCCATTCAGTTAGGTAAGACCGTGTGATTAGTTCTGGCCAGTGAACTGTGTCAAAGGATACAGAGATTTGGCAAGGGCTCCTCCACCTTCCTTTCTTCCCTTTCGTGCAACCTGAGAGCCTGTGCTCTGTGTGGTGCAGCCTCAACATGGAGAGCCTCTGTCAGTCTGACTCCCTGAATGACTATTGTGGAGTGGGGTCCGCTTAACCCCTCCTCTACTCTCTACCCCCCAACCTAGATGAGTTACAATGTGAATTGAAAACAAAATTTATTCTCATAACATAGTCTAATCTAACATGACTAATATCTTCCGGTCACTTCTTTTATTCTTTGAAGAGCTCAGTTCCTGTCACATTCAACATTAGGCATGTCATAATTCTTGGCGATTTTAATATCTATGTTGATGGTGTTTTCAGTATTCCAGACATTCTGTTACCCGACCTTCTCTTGCCAAATGGTCTTGTCTTCCACTCTACTTTAACTTTTAATCCCATGGTCATACACTAGTATTTTTATGATTATCAACAATTTCAATCTTGAGCATCTTCGTCTCTGGTCTTATCTTCTATCTTTCTAGCCAACTCCATGTAATATCTCAACTCGTATTATTCTTCAGATTCATTGGGACTTTTAATGTATTTATCCAAGTTTTCACTATTCCTCACCTTCATATCCTCACTTTTTTATCTCTCTAGATCCTAGGGCCATCATTATGATCACCTCCTTGCAAATTCCACTAACACAATTATCCTTTTTTGGTTTTCATTGCTCCCCTGGAAAAACTTCCAGTCTAGCTGAATTCAACTCTGTCATCCCTGCATCTAAACCATTGCAAATGAATATGGCTGGAAAAAAAACAGCCTAGCATACTGACTACTCTCATTTTAAATTCATAACTTCTAAATATATGTTTCCTTTGCTACTAATTCTCCTACAAATTTTAATTAGTATTTTAAACCTTTTCCTCCTTCTTCAATTTCCACCACAACATCCATAACTAAACTCACTCATAGGTGATTACGTTGCTTCCTATTCCTCTAGGAAAATTGATTTACAATCAGAAAAGACTTTTCTCAAGCTACGACCACATGTACCATGTACATTCATGTAATATGCTCTTCTTCCAATCCTGTGGTTGCCTAAGCCATCTGTAATCCTTTCCGAGGCTAATTTCTCTACTTTTGTACTTGATTTCAACTCTCCTTGCCTACTTATGAATATGGCTCCAGAAACTCAATTCTCTGCAATGATCAAATTTTCCCTCTTGAGTCATTCTTGCCAAATATGTAAAGATATTATGGCAACTTTAAACACTTTTTCTTTACCCTAGATTTCATTACTTTTACCCCCACCTCTGCTCTTCTTTACAACAATCTCCTCAAAAATTTGTCTATACTATTTCTCTCCTATTCCCCTCTTCCCATTCTTTGTTGAATTCAGTTCCATTACCTTTTCCCCCATCACTCTACTGAAACTTTTCTTGTCAATGTCTCCAAGAGATTCATGTTGCTAAACACAAAACAATTCTCAGGTCTCAGATTTCCTTACCACTTTCACTTCTTATATTTACTTCTACAGCCTGCATTGATTCCCTCAACTCCAGAGTTTTTAAATCAAGTTGTACTCTCGATTTTTTTTTTCACACAGCACAGTAAGCATTTTTTTCTCTGCTTCTCTCCATTTCTATCATCATCTCTTACCGGATTGCTGAACCCCCTAACATCTCTTCCTAATCAGTGCTTGCCCCCCTTTGGTCTATTCTTAAAATAGAAGGCAGAATGTTTCTTTGGAAACCCAAGTAAATCACATCACTACCGTCTTCAAAATCCTCCAGTGGGTATCTTTCTCAAAGTCCTTAAAATGATCTACAAAATTCTATGTTTTCTGGTTACCAACATTTCTCTGATTTCAACCGTTTTTCCTCTTCATCACTCACTCTGCTCTAGCAATGCTCGTCTCCTTGTTGTCACTATAACATGCCAGGAAGGTGCTCTCTTCAGGGCTCTCATACTCACTTCTCATTCTGTCTCCAATATCATTCCCCAAGATATCTGTAGGTCTGGTTCACTCTTTGCCTTTGGATATCTGCTCAACTATAACTTTCTAAGTTAGGTCATCCCAAACCACCATAAATCAACACTCTTATTCTCTTAGCAATCTTGTGAGTTAGATATTATTTTTTTATATTAAAGCTGAGGGAAAATGTTCAAAAGATATTATCCTCATATTAAAAAGGAGGAAACAAAAGCTCACAGAATCATGACTACAATGTTTTGTACGAGGGATTCTAAATTCTTTATATATATTAACCCACTTAATCATAATAAGAACTCTATTATTATCCACAAATATCAAATAAAATATCAAATAAAATATTATCCACAAATATCAAATAAAATATCAAATAAAATATCAAATAAAATAAAAATAAAAGAACTCTATTATTATCCACAAATATCAAATAAAATATTTTGATAAAAATATCAAATAAAATCAATAAGCTGCATAGATAAGCTGAGACAGCTTCTTTGAATTAATAATCTTTCCTTTCACTCTATGGGCTCCTGGTATTATCATTCAAATCATGCAAAATCACATTATTAGTGATAAATAGGTGCTCAGGGATTGGTTTTACATATTTTCAGTTAAATCTCTCCTTTTATAATTCTATATTACTTTGACTATAATTTTTAAAGTAGTGAAATATTAAAACCCAGAGTAATTATAAATTTTGTATTGTTGGCATCTCCAAATGGGATGTGTTGCTGTACTTTAGTCTATATGGTAAATTTTTATCACAGTCCTGGTCTCCCCAACAGATAGTTTCTCTTCTTAACATAGAATTGTTTTAGAAATGTCAAGACATAACTTCTAAAAAGATGCCTCCTCAGAATTTTGCACTCACTCCTTTCCATCTCTGGATAATATGTGAAATATTATTTGTGCAAATAGTTCACTATCACAACATCAGTGGTGCCTAACTAACAATAGTTGGCATTGCACAAAGCAATAAAATATTTAAAACTGAAGAAATACAAAGATCCGCTTTAAAGCAGGGATTGGTGAATCTCTCTAACATGGATTATAGGGATAATTATAAAATTGACACAAACAGGTATATATTTAAAAATTTTGTTTCAAACTTGCAATAATTTTAAACATAATTTGGCTCCTCAAATTACATTTTGTTTGTAAATTATCTGTTAAAATTTTCCTATGCTTCTGCCCATCGCTTATAAAAGTATTATTTTGTATGGTACACAGGAAGTTGAATTAATGATACTTCTCATTAGTGTATGCAAACCTCATCTTTTGTTCTATTTCCCTTCACTCCTAATCTCTACTTTCCTTCCTATCATGCAATTGAAACCCATTCTATTGTGTCTGATATGTTTTTAAACATTCATGTAATCATATAAAATATCTAGAATTATATGTAGATTTTTAATTTTTAAATATGGTATTGGGCTAAAAATCTTATTCTGATTTTTATCTTTTTTTTAAACTCAAGTGCTTTTAAGTGCTATGTATTTTTTTAATATGCACATCTAGTTGTTTCTAATTGGTGAATAAAATTTCGCAAGTGTATGTCCACCTCATTTTGCTCACCCACCCTTCCAGTTACCTGGAGCTTCCTGCCCTTACCAGAAAAGCCAAAATAAATATCTACCCTCTTGCTCTCATACAGGTCATGGGAGAATTTCTCTGAGATATGCATTCAGAACTGTGATCCCTGCCTCAAAGGGCATTCCTCCACTTAATGGTACTAAGTACTGCCAGTTACTTTCAGAATGCCCGTGCCAATCTAAACCCTCAACAGTAACTCATTTCTCTCATTTTTTAATCTGCTTTCCACTTCCACTCATTTTTTTTGCCTGGGCATCCCTACTTTTCCACACTTATATCTCATATCTCATGTATGTTCTTGTATTGGCACTTAATAACAGGATAATAGGCATTTGGTTTAGATGAAAATGTCTCTCTTCTAATACTAGACTAATACAGAGTAAAAGTAATTTGTGAGATAAATCTGGACTTTTACCTGTAGCTATTTCTTTCTTGGCCTTATAGTTGTTTTACTTTACCTTAGAGTACATTTGTTTTAGGTCCCATATATGTAAACTTCTTAAAGATAGAGCTATGCCTTAGATATTCCAATATTCGTCCATTCATTTATTAAAAATATTAAGCACTTCTCTCATTATAGTAGTTTTCTAGGTATTACTAATACAGATATTAGTAAGACCCAGTTCCTATCTCAAGCAGTTCAAGTCAATAGTGGAGAAAAGCATGGAACTAAATTATCAAAATGCAAAATAACTGCTGCCATATAAGTATATATGCATATATGGGTCATCTCTTTCGTATTTTGTTTATGCTCCTCTGGCCTTGAGTCACGAGAAAGTAGAGCAAGATGAAAGTTTTTATTTTCCTTTTCTTTGTCTTTATCTACCTCATTCTTTGTTACTGCAGGGCAAGTACTATGATAAGAAAAACAACCTCTTAAACTTGAATGAGTCAGAATTGAACTGAAGAGTGTTTTCTTAGAATGTGTACCTAAATATTGACTTTGTAACCAAGTTTTAAAAAGTGAACTAATAATAGCTAAATACTTCTTATGAGAGGCCCTGAGTGTTAATAAGCCAATGCAAAGTAAAATCCCACTTTTGATATAACATGGTTGGTGAAGATGGACCTTTGTGAATCACATCTTGCTTCTGATATGAGAGTTGGTCAGGAAACAGAACTTCCATAGTGCATGACAATTTGTAAAGAGAGTTTTTTTTTTTTTTTTGCGGTACCCGGGCCTCTCACTGTTGTGGCCTCTCCCGTTGCGGAGCACAGGCTCCGGACGCGCAGGCTCAGCGGCCATGGCTCACGGGCCCAGCCGCTCCGCGGCACGTGGGATCTTCCCGGACCGGGGCACGAACCGTGTCCCCTGCATCTGCAGGCCGACTCTCAACCACTGCACCACCAGGGAAGCCCTGTAAAGAGAGTTTTTATCTTAAGTGTTAGCTTCTTAATTCTTTTGAAAGACACCAAGTAGATTCAAATCACAGTTTTATGAAAGTCTCCATGTGTTGCCCAGCCATATGCATGTCAAGGTGAAGAGTCCAGGAGAAGGAAATAAAGGTTAGTGACAGATACCACTTACAACTTGCTTCAGTGAACTTGGTAAAGAGGACTTTTCCCTTTTTCTCATGTTCTCAATTTGATTGGCATGTGTAGTTAGGATAAGGTGATTAGTAATAAGTTGTTATAAATTCTGGAACATTAATAAACAATAGACTCAAAGAAGATAGATGAAAAAAACACTGTCAGAGTTCTGTCTTGTTACGTTTCTTAGAGGAAGAAATATTTGAGGAGAATCTTCAAAGGTGGCTCACCAGGTGGTTTCACCAGGTAAAAGAGGGAGAAAAGGACATTTTGGGTAGAGAAACTATTGCCTGCAATGGCACAGAGACATGCAACAGCATACTTTGTTCAGGAAGTTAAAAATAGTCCATTAATGCTGGAGCACAGATGGGGTTAGAAGGCCAGGAAGGCAGAGTTGTGTGAAATAAGCCTGGAGAGGTAGGTCTCATGAGAAAAGAAACATAGTTTATTTTAGAGCAATGGGAATACTCTGAAATTTTTCTTTTTTTTAATTGGAAAACTATATTTATTATAGAAAATTTGGAAAATGTAGAAAAGTAAACAAGATCAAAACAAATTTCTTCACTATCCTATCATCCTGAGATAACTGTTAGTAAGATTCCTTTCTGTATCACGGTGAGCCCCATCTATATATCCATCTATTGGTATTTTAGTGTATTACTATTATTTTAGCTTACTATACATTTTGGTTTACATATTTTTAGTTTACTAAATAAGGACTGCAGAGTTTTATAATCAGCATATTTACTTAATATACTGTATTATCCCAATGATTATGGTATTTCTATAGCACATCCTATTCAGAATAAATCCCATTTTAATTAAAGGTTAAATTAAAAAAATGAAATGATAAAATTCCATGTCAATGAGTTTATTTATTTTGAAAGGAGAGTCACAATAAACATATTGTGCACTAGTTATTTCTGGGTTGTGATAACATGGATAATATTTTTTTTTCTTATTTCCTCCCAATGAATTCATCACAAGACTTTAGTGTAAACATTGTGTTGACTCTTTAGTCTTGCTATCCTACTTGCTACGACTGTCTTTTTTTTTTTTTTAACATCTTCATGGGAGTATAATTGCTTTACACTGGTGTGTTAGTTTCTGCTTTATAACAAAGTGAATCAGTTATACATATATTCCCATATCTCTTCCCTCTTGAGTCTCCCTCCCACCATCCCGATCCCACCACTCTAGGTGGTCAAAAACCGAGTTGATCTCCCTGTGCTTTGCGGCTGCTTCCCACTAGCTATCTACCTTACGTTTGGTAGTGTATATATGTCCATGCCTCTCTCTTGCTTGCTCACAGCTCACCCTTCCCCCTCCCCATATCCTCAAGTCCGTTCTCTAGTAGGCCTGTGTCTTTATTCCTGTGTTACACCTAGGTTCTTCATGACATTTTTTTTCCTTAAATTCCATATATATGTGTTAGCATACGGTATTTGTCTTTCTCTTTCTGACTTACTTCACTCTGTATGACAGACTCTAGGTCTACCAACCTCATTACAAATAGCTCAATTTCGTTTCTTTTTATGGCTGAATAATATTCCATTGTATATATGTGCCACATCATCTTTATCCATTCATCCGATGATGGAAACTTAGGTTGTTTCCATCTCCGGGCTATTGCAAATAGAGCTGCAATGAACATTTTGGTACATGACTCTTTTTGAATTATGGTTTTCTCAGGGTATATGCCCAGTAGTGGGATTGCTGGGTCATATGGTAGTTCTATTTGTAGTTTATTAAGGAACCTCCATACTGTTCTTCATAGTGGCTGTACCAATTCACATTCCCACCAGCAGTGCAAGAGGGTTCCCTTTTCTCCACAACTTCTCCAGCATTTATTGTTTCTAGATTTTTTGATGATTGCCATTCTGACTGGTATGATATGATATCTCATTGTAGTTTTGATTTGCATTTCTCTAATGATTAATGATGTTGAGCATTCTTTCATGTGTTTGTTGGCAGTCTGTATATCTTCTTTGGAGAAATGTGTATTTAGGTCTTCTGCCCATTTTTGGATTGGGTTGTTTGCTTTTTGTTATTGAGCTGCATGAGCTGCTTGTAAGTTTTGGAGATTAATCCTTTGTCAGTTGCTTCATTTGCAAATATTTTCTCCCATTCTGACGGTTGTCTTTTGGTCTTGTTTATGGTTTCCTTTGCTGTGTAAAAGCTTTGAAGTTTCATTAGGTCCCATTTGTTTATTTTTGTTCTTATTTCCATTTCTCTAGGAGGTGGGTCAAAAAGGACCTTGCTGTGATTTATGTCATAGAGTGTTCTGCCTATGTTTTCCTCTAAGAGTTTGATAGTTTCTGGCCTTACATTTAGCTCTTTAATCCATTTTGAGCTTATTATTGTATATGGTGTTAGGGAGTGATCTAATCTCATACATTTACATGTACCTGTCCAGTTTTCCCAGCACCACTTATTGAAGAGGCTGTCCTTTCTTCACTGTACATTCCTGCGTCCTTTATCAAAGATACGGTGACCATATGTGCGTGAGTTTATCTCTGGGCTTTCTATCCTATTCCATTGATCTATCTGTCTGTTTTTGTACCAGTACCGTACTGTCTTGATTACTGTAACTTTGTAGTATAGTCTGAAGTCAGGGAGCCTGATTCCTCCAGCTCCATTTTTCGTTCTCAAGATTGCTTTGGCTATTCGTGGTCTTTTGTGTTTCCATACAAATTGTGAAATTTTTTGTTCTAGTTCTGTGAAAAATGCCAGTGGTAGTTTGATAGGGATTGCACTGAATCTGTAGATTGCTTTGGGTAGTAGAGTCATTTTCACCATGTTGATTCTTCCAATCCAACAACATGACATATCTCTCCATCTGTTTGTATCATCTTTAATTTCTTTCATCAGTGTCTTATAATTTTCCGCATACAGGTCGTTTGTCTCCTTAGGTAGGTTTATACCTAGATATTTTATTCTTTTTCTTGCAATGGTAAATGAGAGTGTTTTCCTGATTTCCCTTTCAGATTTTTCATCATTAGTGTATAGGAATGCAAGAGATTTCTGTGCATTAATTTTTTATCCTGCAACTTTACCAAATTCATTGATTAGCTCTAGTAGTTTTCTGGTAGCATCTTTAGGATTCTCTATGTATAATATCATGTCATCTGCAAACAGTGACAGCTCTACTTCTTCATTTCCGATTTGGATTCCTTTCATTTCCTTTTCTTCTCTGATTGCTGTGGCTAAAACTTCCAAAACTATGTTGAATAAGACTGGTGAGAGTGGGCAACCTTATATTTTTCCTGATCTTAGTGGAAATGCTTTCATTTGTTTACCATTGGGGATGATGTTGGCTGTGGGTTTGTCATATATGGCCTTTATTATGTTGAGGCAAGTTCCCTCTGTGCCTACTTTCTGCAGGGTTTTTATCATAAATGGGTGTTGAATTTTGTCAAAAGCTTTCTCTGCATCTATTGAGATGATCATATGGTTTTTCTCCTTCAATTTGTTAATATGGTTTATCACATTGATTGATTGGCCTATATTGAAGAATCCTTGCATTCCTGGAATAAACCCCACTTGATCGTGGTGTATGATCCTTTTAATGTGCTGTTGGATTCTGTTTGCTAGTATTTTGTTGAGGATTTTTGCATCTATGTTCATCAGTGATATTGGCCTGTAGTTTTCTTTCTTTGTGACATCCTTATCTGGTTTTGGTATCAAGGTGATGGTGGCCTCGTAGAATGAATTTGGGAGTATTCCTCCCTCTGCTATATTTTGGAAGAGTTTGAGAAGGATAGGTGTTAGCTCTTCTCTAAATATTTTGTAGAATTCTCCCGTGAAGCCATCCGGTCCTGGGTTTTTGTTTGTTGGAAGATTTTTAATCACAGTTTCAATTTCAGTGCTTGTGATTGGTCTGTTCATATTTTCTATTTCTTCCTGATTCAGTCTTAGCAGGTTGTGCATTTCTAATAATTTGTCTATTTCTTCCAGGTTGTCCATTTTATTGTCATGAGTTTCTTGTAGTAATCTCTCATGATCCTTTGTATTTCTGCAGTGTCAGTTTTTACTTTTCCTTTTTCATTTCTAATTCTATTGATTTGAGTCATCTCCCTTTTTCTCTTGTTGAGTCTGGCTAATGGTTTATCTATTTTGTTTATCTTCTCAAAGAACCACCTTTTAGTTTTATTGATCTTTGCTATCATTTCCTTCATTTCTATTTCATTTATTTTTGATCTGATCTTTATGATTTCTTTCCTCCTGCTAACTTTCTTGGTTTTTTGTTCTTCTTTTTCTTATTGATTTAGGTGCAAGGTTAGGTTGTTTATTTGAGATGTTTCCTGTTTCTTAAGGTAGGATTGTATGGCTATAAACTTCTCTCTTAGAACTGCTTTTGCTGCATCCCATAGGTTTTGGATCGTGGTGTCTCCATTGTGATTTGTTTCTAGGTATTTTTTGATTTCCTCTTTGATTTCTTCAGTGATCACTTAGTTATTAAGTAGTCTATTGTTTAGCATCCATGTGTTTGTAATTTTTACAGAGCTTTTCCTATAATTGATATCTAGTCTCATAGCATTGTGGTCAAAAAAGGTACTTGATACGATTTCCATTTTCTTAAATTTACCAAGGCTTGATTTGTGACCCAAGATATGATCTATCCTGGAGAATGTTCCATGAGCACTTGAGAAAACAATATATTCTGTTGGTTTTTGATGGACTGTCCTATAAATATCAATTAAGTCCATCTTGTTTAGTATATCATTTAATGCTTGTGTTTCCTTATTTATTTTCATTTTAGACGATCTGTCCTTTGGTGAAAGTTGGGTGTTAATGTCCCCTACTATGATTGTGTTACTGTCGATTTCCCCTTTTATGGCTGTTAGCATTTGCCTTATGTATTGAGGTGCTCCTACGTTGGGTGCATAAATATTTACAATTGTTATATCTTCTTCTTGGATCGATCTCTTGATCATTAAGTAGTGTCCTTCTTTGTCTGTTGTCATAGTCTTTATTTTAAAGTCTATTTTTTTCTGATATGAGAATTGCTACGCCAGCTTTATTTTGGTTTCCATTTGCATGGAATATCTTTTTTCATCCCCTCACTTTCAGTCTGTATGTGTCCCTAGGTCCTAAGTGGGTCTCTTGTAGACAGCATATATATGGGTCTTGTTTTTGTATCCATTCAGCCAGTCTGTGTCTTTTGGTGGGATAATTTAATCTATTTACATTTAAGGTAATTATTGATATGTATGTTCCTATTACCATTTTCTTAATTATTTTGGGTTTGTTCTTTTAGGTCTTTTCCTTCTTTTGTGTTTCTTGCCTAGAGAAATTCCTTTAGCATTTGTTGTAAAGCTGGTTTGGTGGTGCTGAACTCTCTCAGCTTTTGCTTGTCTGTAAAGGTTTTCATTTCATTTCATTTCATTTCAAATCTGAATGAGATCCTTGCTGGGTAGAATAATCTTGGTTGTAGGTTTTTCTCCTTCATCACTTTAAATATGTCCTGCCACTCCCTTCTGGCTTGCAGAGTTTCTGCTAAGAGATCAGCTGTTAACCTTATGGGGATTCCCTTGTGTGTTATTTGGTGTTTTTCCCTTGCTGCTTTTAATATGTTTTCTTTGTATTTAATTTTTGACAGTTTGATTAATATTTGTCTCGGTGTGTTTCTCCTTGGATTTATCTTGTATGGGACTCTCTGTGCTTCCTGGACTTGATTAACTATTTCCTTTCCCATATTAGGGAAAATTTCTACTATAATCTATTAAAATATTTTCTTAGTCCCTTTCTTTTTCTCTTCTTCTTCTGGGACCCCTATAGTTCAAATGTTGGTGCGAAAAATGTTTTCCCAGAGGTCTCTGAGACTATCCTCAGTTCTTTTAATTCTTTTTTCTGTATTCTGCTCTGTACTAGTTATTTCCAATATTTTATCTTCCAGGTCACTCATCCATTCTTCTGCCTCAGTTATTCTGCTATTGATCCCTTCTAGAGTATTTTTAATTTCATTTATTGTGTTGTTCATCATTGTTTGTTTCATCTTTAGTTCTTCTAGGTCCTTGTTAAAGTTTCTTGCATTTTCTTTATTTTATTTCCAAGATTTTGGATCATCTTTACTATCATTAGTCTGAATTCTATTTCATGTAGACTGCCAATTTCCTCTTCATTTGTTAGGTCTGGTGGGTTTTTACCTTGCTCCTTCATCTGCTGTGTGTTTTTCTGTCTTCTCATTTTGCTTATCTTACTGTGTTTGGGGTCTCCTTTTCACAGCCTTCAGGTTCGTATTTCCCATTGCTTTTGGTGTCTGTCCTTAGTGGCTAAGATTGGTTCAGTGGGTTCTGTTGGTTTCCTGGTTTAGGGTAGTGGTGCCTGTGTTCTGGTGGATGAGGTTGGATCTTGTCTATCTGGTGGGCAGGTCCACGTCTGGTGGTGTGTTTTGGGATGTCTATGGCCTTATGATTTTAGGCAGCCTCTCTGCTAATGGATGGGCCTGTGTTCCTGTCTTGCTAGTTGTTTGGCATAGGGTGTCAGCACTGTAGCTTGCTGGTCGTTGAGTGAAGCTGGGTCTTGATGTTGAGATGGCGATCTCTGGGAGATTTTAGCCATTTGTATTACGTGGGGTTGGCAGGTCTCTTGTGGACCAGTATCCTGGACTTGGCTCTCCCACCTCAGAGGTACAGCCCTGAGTCCTGGCTGGAGCACTAAGAGCCTTTCATCCACACGGCTCAGAATAAAAGGAAGAAAAGGTAGAAAGAAAGAAAGAGGATAAAATAAAATAAGATAAAATAAAACAAAGTTGTTAAAATAAAAAATAATTATTAAGAAAAAAAAATTAAAAAGTAAAGAAAAAAGGAAAAAAGAACCAGACAGACAGAACCCTAGGGTAAATGATGAAAGCAAAGCTATACAGACAAAATCTCACACAGAAGCATACACATACAAAAAGAGGAAAAGGGGAAAAAATCATAAATCTTGCTTTCAAAGTCCACTTCCTCAATTTGGGAAGATTTGTTGTCTATTCAGGTATTCCACAGATGCAGGGTACATGAAGTTGATTGTGGAGCTTTAATCCACTGCTTCTGAGGCTGCTGGGAGAGATTTCTCTTTCTCTTCTTTGTTCACACAGCTCCTGGTGTTCAGCTTTGGATTTGGCCCCGCCTCTGCGTGTAGGTCGCCTGAGGGCGTCTGTTCTTCGCTCAGATAGGACGGGGTTACAGGACCAGCTGATTCAGGGGCTCTGGCTCACTCAGGCTAGGTGTAGGGAGGGGTACGGAAGCCACGGCAAACCTGCAGCAAGAGAGGCCATTGTGACGTTGCACCAGCCGGAGGCGCGCAGTGCGTTCTCCCAGGGAAGTTGCCCCTGGATCACGGGTCCCTGGCAGTGGCGGACTGCACAGCCTCCCGGGCGGGGAGGTGTGGATAGTGACCTGTGCTCGCACACAGGCTTCTTGGTGGCTGCAGCAGCAGCCTTAGCATCTCATGCCCGTCTCTGGGGTCTGCGCTGATAGCCGTGGCTCACACCCGTCTCTGGAGCTTGTTTAGGTGGTGTTCTGTATCCCCTCTCTTCATGCACCCTGAAACAATGGTCTCTTGCCTCTTCAGCAGCTCCAGACTTTTTCCCGGACGCCCTCCCTGCTAGCCATGGCGCACTAGCCCCTTCAGGCTGTGTTCACGCTGCCAACCCCAGTCCTCTCCCCGCATCCGACCAAAGCCCGAGCCTGAGCTCCCAGACCCGCCCACCGCGGCGGGTGAGCAGACAAGCCTCTCGGGCTGGTGAGTGCCGGTCAGCACCGGCCCTCTATGCAGGAATCTGTCTGCTTTGCCCTCTGCATCCCTGTTGCTGCACTCTCCTTCACGGCTCCGAAGCTCTCCCCGCTCCGCCACCTGCAGTCTCCACCCGCAAAGGGGCTTCTAATGTATGGAAACCTTTCCTCCTTTCACAGCTCCCTCCCACTGGTACAGGTCCCCTCCCTATTCTTTTGTCTCTGTTTTTTCTTTTTTCTTTTGCCCTACCCAGGTACGTGGGGAGTTTCTTGCCTTTTGGGAGGTCTGAGGTCTTCTGCCATCATTCAGTAGGTGTTCCGTAGGAGCTGTTCCACATGTAGATGTATTTCGGATGCATCTGTGGGTAGGAAGGTGATCTCCGTGTCTTACTCTTCTGCCATCTTCTCGGAACCTCTGCTATGACTGTTTAATGGAAAAATTCCAAACAATGCCAATGATGTTTTCCACATTGTCTTTTTGTTTTGCGGTATGCAGGCCTCTCACTGTTGTGGCCTCTCCCATTACGGAGCACAGGCTCTGGACGCACAGGCTCCGTGGCCATGGCTCATGGGCCCAGCCGCTCCGTGGCATGTGGGATCTTCCTGGACCGGGGCACGAACCCGTGTCCCGTGCATTGGCAGGCTGACTCTCAACCACTGCACCACCAGGGAAGCCCCACATTGTCTTTTGAAAGCACTCTAATTGTAACCCTCCCCTCAAAATGCATATGGAATTGCATTCTTGTCAAGATCTTTAATCATCTTCTTGTTGCTAAATGCAATTTAAATTCTTAGTCATCTTCATCCTTGACCTATGAGTCATTTGACATGGTTGATTAATTCTACCTTGTTGAAACAGTTTTGACTTGGCTACTGGGGCCCCTATTCTTATGATTTTCCTTTTACTTCACTGTCTGTGTCTTTTGAGTCTTGTTGGCTGATTCCTCATCACTTGGCTTCTAAACTTTGGAATAACCCAGGGCTCAGTCCTTGGATTTCTCTTCTATATGTGTGTGTGTGTATGTGTGTGTATACACACACATATATACACTACACTCATTTATAATAATTTATACATGTATATAAATATAAATCAACTATATACATACATATATTTATTTTTATTATATTTATAAATACCATATACACACATACATATACACATGCATACTATACATACTCATTCTCCGGGTGATTTCATTTAGTCTCTGACTTTATATGTCAACTATATAGTTTATATGATATATATAAACTCCCAATTTTGTTTACTGAGCCCAACCCTTTCCCATGAACTCCAGCCTTATAGCTTGTTTATGTTATATCTCTAACCACTTAGTGGGCATGTCTAACATAACATGTCCTAAATCAATTTCCTCATCTTAGCCAACCAACCTGCTCCTTACACAGCTGTCCAGTTTCAATTAATGGCAACTCCATCCTTCTACTTGCTCAGCTAAAGAATCTTGGGGGAAATACTTTGCACCCCACATACAGTCTGTCAGCAAATCTTCTCAGCTGTAGATTTGATAAAAAATATCCAGAATTGAATTGTTTCTCACCATTTCCTCTGCCATGACATTCAAGCCACCACTATCTCAGCCTAAAATATTGCAAAAGTCTAACTTGTCTCCCTCCTTCAGGTTTTGTGCTAATGCTCCAGTTTATTCACCACAAATTGACGGTTTAAAAACACATAGTAGATCATTTCATTTCTCTGTTCAAAACTCTCCAATGGCTCTCCATATCATTGAGAGTAATGTTTAAAATCTACAGAATATTCCACAGACCCTTATATAACCTTACTTCCTTTGTATCTCTGACTTTAGTCTTTACTCCTCTTATCTTCCTTTTGATATTTCAGCTATACTCTCACTCTTCTGGAAATAAGCCAGATGTCCTCTAGCCTCGGGTTCTGTTATATCCTCTTCCCTCTGCTGGATACCCTTTCTATCTACATGGCTCAGTCTTATTTAATTCTGTTTATTATTATTATTTTTTAATGTTACCTTCTCAGAGAGGGCTTTCCTTATCACTCTATTTAAAGTTATTGCCTCCTTTTTATGCTTTATTTTACTTATTATCAAATAATCATACAACTTATTTATTTGTTAATTATTATTTCCTTGTACTGCAGTGTGAGCTCCATGAGGGCAGGGATGCTGTCTTTTTGCTATATCCCCAGTAGTATAACACCACCATTTCATTATATTTTTGCTGAGTAAACAGATATTGAATAAAAAAATTTGCATTCAAAATGTTGGAAATTATAATTTAATTATAATATAATTTGAATGTCAAATTTAAAATAAAATACATATTATATATATTTATATTAATATATATATATATAATCAACATGTATAGAATACAAAGAATAGTTTATGACGTGTAATTTTATAATTGTATTAAACTTATGCTTTCCCTGCATGGATGTGTTTTCTCTAAAATGAACAATGTTGTATTCCTTATTAAAGTAATAAGTCCCTTCAGTTTATAATGAAAGAATCATAAAATTTACAGCTGGTATAGCATTAGGGATGATTCTTGTTTTATTTGGACAAAAACATAAGTTTCTTACTGATGATTTTTCATAGATTACTATACTTATAAGATGACACTCCACACTCTTGAATTTCTTGCTGTATTTCTTTTTTTTATTAACATCTTTATTGGAGTATCATTGCTTTACAATGTTGTGTTAGTTTCTGCTGTATAACAAAATGAATCAGTTATATGTACACATATATCCCCATACCCCCTCCCTCTGGCATCTCCCTCCCACCCTCCCTATCCCACCCTTCTAAGTGGTCACAAAGCACTGAGCTGATCTCCCTGTGCTATGCAGCTGCTTCCCACTAGCTAGCTATTTTACATTTGGTAGTGTATGTATGTCTACGCTACTCTCTCACTTCGTCCCAGCTTACCCTTCCCCCTCCCCATCTCCTCAAGTCCATTCTCTACATCTATGTCTTTATTCCTGTCCTGCCCCTCAGTTCATGAGAACCTTTTTTTTTTTTAGATTCCATATATATGTGTTAATTGCTGTATTTCTTAATGTCAACTGTATTTTCTTTCAAGTCATGTGCAATTTAGAGGCGAAAAGGAAGGGAAGAAAAAAATCAAAGTTGTTTTGTAAAAATTCAAAATACTTCAAACTATTATACTGAAAATGATGGGGTTCAGAACACATTACCTCAAAATATGACATCTTGGCATATTGACTACTTTAAGCTGAAGGAATTTGAGAAATGGCAGGTGCAGGAAGGACTCTCTGACCTTCCCGTTTTTCCCTGAAAAAGGACATAAGACACTTGTGTGAGAGATGCCCTCCCTGTACATGGAAGAAAGGAGCATCCTTATCTTCCAAGATGGTGGGGTGCCAAGAGGAATCTGAAGGCACAGTCATTACTGTTTCCCCCAGTTCACTACCCTTAGCTCATTCCCTTTTGTCTTCTGATGTTTTTCCATGACTTTTCACTCTTCATCAAACCTAATATAAAAATGTTCAGGCTTAACCTTTTCTTCAAGTCTTCCTTTCCTCATGAACGCTCCCATGTCTCATAAAACTTCTGTTAAATAAATGTGCATGCTTTTTTCTTATTAATCTGTCTTTTGACAATCTACTTTATAGGGTCCCAGCCAGGAAACCTAGGAGGGTAGTAGAAAAAAGAATTTTTTTCTCCCTTACAAAAGTATTCAAAGTTTTTCTTATCCTGAAGCAGAATAAGATGTTTTATATAAATGTATTGTAAAATAACATGAAAGAAAATATTTTGCTTTATATGAATAATATATGTATATAAATATGTAACATGTGATTATATATTTAATTAAATATATTATATATAAAGGTAATTAGGAAGAAATAATATAGGTAGATGTACTAAATTTGAAACTCTTGATTTTTTTTAGCTGACTTGTATATTTCAAGGTTTTATATTCATTTAGCACATATTTCTGTATCTGAAGACACACTGATATTTTTTCCCCTCAGACTACACATAACTCAATCCTTTTTTTAAAGTTGGAAAGTTCAGTTCTGCTTTAGTCTTGGCTTTTAGTCTTGACTGTGAAACACAAGCTCTGAATCAAAGGGCTTAAAAGTCTCATCATCCTAAAGCCAGTAAGTGACAGAAAGGCTTTTCAATAGCTCTATGGAAACCACTTATGTTGAGTAAATTATATACCACAGTCAAACATTTTTCAGAAAGTTTTAGACAACATAATGGGCATGGGAATTCCGTCAATTTTGTTTCTTCATTCAGAAAAGTTCCGTAATATGTTTTCTGTGCGAATGTTTTACATAAGCCTCAGATTTTCTTACTCTATCAGATTTGGAGAGAAGCATAGAAAATAGTCAAGCAATAAATTATGGAATTCTGCATCACAGCAGTTATGCAGCAAACAGGTAAAAAAAGAAAAACAATAACTATTTGAAAATATAAAACTAAAAGTGAATCTATCAGTTTACTGCTAGTGAAATGTTAATTCCACTCAGATTTTTAGCTATTTTAAGAAATAAGAAATATTAGCTGTAATAAAACAAATATTAGCTGTAATAAAAAGTTTAAAGCAAAGCAGTTGGGACCAATTTAAAAAAAACTTAAATTAGGCCTCAGTCTATTGATAACATATTGAAACTATACAGTATTTAAGCTTTCTGCTTCATACAAAAAATAACTTAAGATGAAATATCTTGTCAAGAATGTAGGAATGTTTGTATTCTAAGAGCCAGACTATCACAGCCTTCCACTCTGCAGTGACCCTGATCCACTTCTTATTTCTCGTATAATAATCACTTTGTAGCCCTACAGCTCCGTGGCTCTCTGACATCTGCATTGGAAGGGTAGAAATTCTAGCTCTTCCACGAATGACAATAGTCAATGTGGGAAGGAATGGAGAAACTTCAAGGCAGTAAACAGATGTAAAAAATCTCCTTGTCCTGCTTCTCAACAGCTGTCAATCACAGGATATCCACAACAGGACACCCCTGAGAACAAAGTCAGCCATCCTTTGGTGCTTGTCATCTTCATAGAGGACTCACAGCAGGCAGGATAGCATGATTGGCTACCTGGGAAATCCAGGCTTGGGGGATGTATAACAATGAGAATGACATTAAACAAATGAACAAGGATGGTAGGCACTCTTTTCACTGGATGCCTGTTTAGCACACACGACTCCAGTGGCTAGGAGAACAATGCAGCTCCCAAGAGAATTAACAACCGGCTTGTGTCAAACCCTCAGTTTTGGCTAAAGCATGTACTCTTGGCTTTTCATTGTCAAAAACAGCTAAAAGCTGGGTGTTGTGCTCCACAGATTAAGACAAAGCTTTGTTCTTCTTTTTCACAAATAGGATTACAGTACTGTTTGTTTAAAAGACATTTTTTTTTCTTTTTGGTTCTTATTTTTATACTCAAACACTTGATTGACAATACCCTGGGAGATGTCATTGTTTCTGTAGCAATCATTATAGTATGCTTGAACACAGAGATGCCGTGAGTATTCTCTCCCAGGTGTTTCATCAATGTACCAGAAGGATGGCCTCTTGGAGGGCTCACCCATCTACTGCTTTAACATCAACTGATGTCTATTTGAAGAGCATATAAGAAAGAAGACATTAAAAGGTGCAGGGCAGAAAAGAGGGAGACTAAGTTCATTAAGGGCCCCCATCTGAAAGCAGCATGTGCGGAATGTCAATTTAATAATAGAATTGACAGCTTTTCTCTGGTGTCACTCTGTCACAATGGCTCCTTTGACAATTTATAAAATGGACCCTTTGTAGATGTCAGTGAGTGGCACTGCATACATTTGTGAATACCCTGCATAACTAACATTCTCCGTGATGCTGCATTTTCAGGACCTGTCCCAAGAGTCTTTTCAAACTGACCCAGGGAACGGGAGTATGAAGACACAGTGAACTGACCCTACCCCAATACAGTATTTAATGTTGAAAGACCACAATCATCAGGTCATAAATCACAATGTTTAACTAGTTTGGAAAATAGTCTTAGGATAGAAGATACTTTTGGACTATGTTACGCTAACACTAATACAAAAATACATCTAATCACTTAACAACTTTGTGATGACCTTGCTATAAGCTGATTTCATTATTTCAGGCTTAATTTGGCCTTTCAATATATATATGGGTCATTCTCATAAACTGAGTCAATCAACAATGTGTTCATCTAGATGTGAAGTTTTTAAAGACCTTGAATGGCACTGACAGCAGAAAATGAAGGACAATGTGGAAGCAACAAAAATTTCTCAGCACTCAAGCTCTAGATTATATTACTTAGATTATTCTTTGTTGTTTAAACCCTTTTTTGGGGGGGAGGGGAATTAGTATTGAATTAGTCAGGAAAGCAAGGTAAGAAAAAAAATACAAATGAATTTGCCAAATTTCCAAGATCAAATTCCTATTTGAACTTCAGTGATTCACTCTATGTATAGGGAAACTTTATTGTATTTTCTTATTTTAGCAGTGTTTCACAAATTGTTATTCCTAAATGAGCAAATATATATAAAGCATTTGAATCAAGATGGCAGATATATAAATTTTATTATAGTCATCATGAAAAGTTGATTTGACAATTTTGTTCACTGCACTAAAACTAAAATTACAAAATACATAAATCGTGTCTTTATGATAAGAATACTGAGCACTAGTTTTTGGTGACAGATGACAGAAGCACATGCATATTACTTTTAAAGGAATATTAATTGATTAATTAATCCTTTTAACCACGTTTGATTTCCTTGAAGAATACTTTTACAGTATCTCAAGTAGCTACATTATAATAACATATGAACTTTATATGGAAATAATAGACACAAATTAGAAAATGTTTAGCTTATTTTATAACTAAATTATTGTTATGCTAATATTACCTATCTAATAATTTATAATATTTAACATTCTACTATGTATAGGATTAATTTAATTTGGGGTGGAAGGAAGAGAAGCATAAAGTAATTCTATAAATAATTTGTAAAGTTCTGGACCTGGAAGGAAACCTAAAGATCCATGAATCTAACTTCATCATTTTACCTATGAGGAAACTGAAGCCACAAAGTTTACTGACTTTCTGAGTTTTAGGACAAACTTTCACAATACAGAACATGTTAATCAGAAATTGTCAAATAATTCAAAGAATTTTTAAAATAAGAACTAGAAAGGCAGTACAAATTATTTGACTGTGAAACATACCTGTTCTACATTGGTGATTTGGCCTATATTTGTGGACTGTTGGGCAGCTGGCAGCAAAATGGACATATATAGACCTGTTTTATGGAAATATTCAATGTACATCAAATGTGAAATAGGTAACAATTATTTACTTATTCTCAAAACTGATTTGTTTCAACAGTTAACTAATCTGATCAAAAGAAAGTATTACCTTAAGCATTTTTAAAGAGTTGAATATCTTTTAATTTGACTTAATTAATAAGGCAACCTATGAAATGGAAGAAGATATTTGCAAATTGTATATCTGATAAGAGGTTAATATCCAAAATATATATAAGGGACACATGACTCAATAGCAAAAACAAACAAGCAAACAATGCGAATAAAAAATAGAGGAAATTGGGAGACTGGGATTGACATATATACACTAATATGTATAAAATAGATAACTAATAAGAACCTGCACAGGGAACTCCACTTCACTGTACAGTAGAAACTAACACAACACTGTAAAACAACTATACCCCAATAAAAAAAAGATTAACAAATTCTAGGTAACTAATATATAGTATGATGATTATAGCTAATAATGTTTTATAGACTTGAATGTTGCTGGGAGAGGAGATCTTAAATGCTTTCATCACAAAAAAAGAAATGGTATTAATAATTATATGATGGCATGGTAATTATGTGATGGTGATAATCTTCTTGCAATGTATAAATGTATCAAATCAACACGCTGTACATCTTAAACTTATACAATGTTATGTCTATTATATCTCAATAAAGTTGGAAACAAAAACCAAAAGAAACAGAGGAACTAAACATTTTTCCAAAGAAGACATACAAATGGCCAATGGGCTCATGAAAAGATACTCAACATCACCAATCATCAGGGAAAAACAAATCTAAACCACAAAGAAATATCACTTCAAATCTGTTAGAATGGATATCACCAAAAAGACAGGAGATAATAAGTGTTGGTAAAGGTGTAAAGAAGAGAGAACCCTTATGTACCTTCGGTGGGAATGTAAATTGTTGCAGCTACTATGGAAAACTATGGAGGTTTTTCGAAAAATTAAAAATAGAACTATCATATGATCTAGCAATTTCACTTCTGGATATTTACCCAAAGGAAATAAAATCAGGATCTGCATCCTTATATTCACTACATCATTATTAATAACAGCCAAGCTATGGAAACAACAATAGGTGTCTGTCTACATATGAATAAATAAAGATGAATGGAAGAAAATGATTCATTCTCTTGAATCAAATTATTTTAAAATATTTTTAAAATTTTAATATGAAATAGTACCAAGAAAATTTATGAATCTCTACATTCAGTAGCCTCCATAAAACAGACCCAACAAAGTAAATGAACAAATACTAACATTTTACAGTACTTCATATATTATTACTTTAAATGGGTAATTCCTTCAACACTGTAATCAAGAGTAATTTGCAGATGGCCATTTCATGGAAATTTTATAGAGTAAGAATTCTAAGACCTTTCCTCAAAAGAAGGATGTTTGATTTATAGTAGTGATATTAAAAATTGCATTTCCTGAGTCCCAGTTGAGTACCCTCTCCAAAATTTCAAAGACTTGATATTTGAAGATAATAGTATCTAGTTGTCTACATCGTAAAGAGTGATCACACTTTGAGAAATTCTAATTCCCCAATAGATTTGTGTGTTTATAAAATTTTGTATGAAGACTATGCTTGCTCCATAATTGATGACCATATTAAGACTGATAATCACACATTACATCCTTTGTACATTGCTTTTACTAGCAGCTAATTTGACTAGGTTATGTCAAAATATTAAATAATAAAATTGAAAGTGATGACTAGAATATGCTTGTAATCTTGGGGGGCAGCATAAATATAGCTTCTAAACATTTTAGTTTCGAATATGAAACATGAATCAATCACTGCTAAATGTTAATGATTATACTTATAATACAAATTTATTAGCATAGAAAACTAGATTTTTAGAAGCAAGAAATGGAAACTGATCTAGTTGATTTAAACTAAAAAAGCAAAGAATTTATTGAGAGGACATGGAGTGGTCCCAAAAATCTCTGGGGAGCCCAGAGAACAAGGCTGAACGTTATCCACCCATCATTCAGAGATTGGAATGACACAAGTGACTGTCACTGGCTCTGGACACTGCCACTCACATTGACTGTTTGGCCTGTTATCACTACTGCCTTTGGAAACTGAATGTAGCTGCTGCCACTGCTGCCTCTGCTTCTCATCCTCAAGCAGGATTCTGTGTGACCCCTGAATCTTGTTGTTATTGTTTCAAGTTCAGAATCTGGGATGGAGTCATTTGATTGGCAAAATCTACATCAAGTGCCTGTATCTTCATTTGCAAGAGAGTCTGGGATAACCTTTTCTGACATCATTAAATTCTATTGTGAGGAGTGACTATCCTAATCCTAAAAATGGTTCAGAAGCTGGATGACAAAGTAAAAGATGTCTGTTATCATTATGAAATAAGAAATGCAATAATCTTTAAAATATATGAATGAATCCATCTCAGAGAAAATATTTGACGATATTTATATTAACAGTACCAAGAATTAAAAGTGATTCTCCTACATGACAGTATGATCTCAAATGATTTACTAGCAGTGAGTATTAGATACGATTTAGAGGAGGATGCCCTGTTTTTGGTGTTAGTAGGGAATATAAACCCTACATGGTCCCAGATAGCCTCACACTGAAATCCTACAATTCATATGAAAAATAGTAACTATCATTACAAAATAAAAGCTTTGTAATCATGTACTTATCACAAATATATTATCACATGTATTTGTGATAAGTACAAGTCGATCTTACACTCTTCTTACACAAGTCTTTAGAGTATATTTGAATTTTTGCAGAATTCTTTCAACATTTCTGGCAGAATTCTTGAAGTTGTCATGTATACTTATGTGAGCAACAGACTATGGTTAGGTTCAGTCTGTGACTGTGGAATAATAGTGCAGCCAAGTTTGCTTTCCATAATGTTGTTTCAATTTATACATTCTTTTAAAATCCCCCTTATATAAATCACGTTTGACCAAAAAAGATTTTTTAAAGCAAGGCAAAATTCACAAGATCCCAGCTCACAGAAAGTTAATGCAGAAATTTTGATTGTCATTCTTATTTTAAACATGGAAAAGGAAATTAGAACATCACTGTATCTACATGATTCTTAAATGTGAGATGATGATAAAAAATGAATCTGTGTGAACATCTCTTTATGAAGACATTAGAAAACATAGTATAAATGACTGCTGCAAAACTTTTGACTGCTTTATGAAAAATCAGAAAATATATTCCATGAAGAGGCAGAGATCATTTTTCATTTACTCCTTCAGCAAACATTTATTGAATGCCTATCATGTGCCTTGGGAATTTTGTATGCATAAGTAAACAAAATAGACTGCCCTCCAAAAAACAAAATAGAAAGCTGCCCTTACGGAACTTACAATCTAGTAGAGCAAGACGGACTATAAAAAGTAAACAATTTTTTAATAGGGTATAGTGAAAAGTGCTATGAATTAAAAAGAATAGGGAAAAGAGGGTATTGGGAGTGTGAGGGGCTGCAGTGGGGAAGGTGGCAAGTTTAAATAGGATTATTTAGAATATGGAGAAGGTAATATTTGAACAGAGATGTGGAAAAGGAGATGAGGCTATTCACCATACCAGTGTCTGGGGAAAGAGCATTCCAGGCATAAAGGACAGCCAGTGGAAAGGCAGGACAATGCTTGTTGTGTTTAAGGAATAGCATGAAGGCCAGCATGGCGGGAGTGTAATGAACAAAAGAGTGAAGTCTAATAGGATGGGAGGTCAGAGTGGTAGAGGGGCCAGATTGAAGAGGACTTTGAAAATCGGTTGTCCATGGACAGGCCATCCCTGAGTGAGCCACTGGATGATTTGGAACAGATGACTAACACTAACAGATTTATGTCTCAGAAATGAGCTCTAGGGTTGTACTATTGAGATTAGGTTATAGAAAAGTTATAGAAAAGTTAGGAGACCGTTGCCTTAATTAACTGAATTGATTTATAATACCCTGTTTGTACTCCTTGCAGGGTCGTCTGTGGGTGATGGTAGAGTAAATGTTAGAGCCCCAAACTGGGATGTGGCCCCTGAGTTCCCAGTAGACCCTGCTGTGTACTAGCTTGGGCACAACACTTAACATCTCTAAACCTTTTAGTTCTCATCTATAAAATAAGCAGGGCTTCCCTGGTGGTGCAGTGGTTGAGAGTCCGCCTGCCGATTCAGGGAACACGGGTTCGTGCCCCGGTCCGGGAAGATCCCACATGCCGCGGAGCGGCTGGTCCCATGAGCCATGGCCGCTGAGCCTGCGCGTCCGGAGCCTGTGCTCCGCAATGGGAGAGTCCACAACAGTGAGAGGCCCGTGTATCACACACACAAAATAAAACAAAAAAAACAAACAAACAATAAACTGAGAAAACTCGTTAAACTTTCTTTGCAATCTTGTGTCTGCAAGAAGAAAATTTACAAAACTAATATGAGAGAAGCTGTAAACTAATTGATTATAATACATTACATTTAAAAGTTAGTGTAGCAATATAGATACATGTTCTTGGAATATAGAAGATGGAAAAAATAACCAGAGTTAAATTTACACACTGTTGTTCAAGAAAGTGTTTTTTGATCTACCTTTAGGGTACTCTCGTGGAGGAGACGGAATGCCAAACTATCAAATGTACTGATACTAAATGTTAAGGTAGAGCATTCAACTTTGTTTTACAAATAGTTGAGAGCAATAGACACGGATTTAGACTAACCGATGTGTGATCCTGGACAATTCAACATACAAACATAAATGTTTCTAATTACTCATATCATCATCATGATCACAAGTCTGGATTTTAATAAATCTTCCTCTGAGAGAAAGGTCTTTGAAAAGCATACTAAATCCATGCTTTGCTCAGTGAATTAGCCATTAGAAGTCATTTAAATCAGTTTCAATGTCAAGCTCTTATAATAGTTCATTCTCATTCAACTCTTGACTAACTCTGAATGGATTATTAACTTGATTATTTGAAAAAGGCAGCCACAACAAATATTTAATGCCAATGTTGTTTATTCAGCCCTTCCTAGATACTCTGGGTTCAATATCTTGCACTGTGAGTTTCTCCATGTGGGAGATTAAACAAGGAAAACCTCGAGGGGCCTTGCCAGTGAAAACGACTCAGCTGTGTTCACTAAAATAGCCTTCCCATGTTCATTAGATTCCCCTTCCAAGCATTCCATCCTTTGGAGATGAGAACCCCCCAACTAGTTAATTGCATTATTGCAGATTGGAAGACAGCACATTTCTCAGTGTGCATTTATTCACTGACATCCTCATTTATAAATGAGTGGCCTGTGAATTTACTTACCATTAAATAATTCCACAAAGTATGAGCACTTTAGGTGAACTGAAAAAAAAAATGTGTTTTTGCAACACAAATGGCAAGTATGTCAATGGAATAACTAAACTCCCTTTAAATTGAGGCTACAGGCCATACCATAGTATTTCTAATTAAAAAAATAAAATAAAATAAGTTATTAAATGATGGTTTTCTAAATCCATATAAATTTGCCAGGAGCGGTTGATGGTTCCACATGTTTTTGAATTTCATCAGTGTAAGGAGTAAATAAGAGGAATTTGAGTGGTATTTCAGTGTCCTGGAACAAACCCTTTTACATGTTTGTTTATA
Source organism: Leucopleurus acutus (assembly GCF_964270905.1). NCBI lineage: Eukaryota > Metazoa > Chordata > Mammalia > Artiodactyla > Delphinidae > Leucopleurus > Leucopleurus acutus. Next base: position 39,687,268 of record NC_139147.1, on the reverse strand, counting down.
TTGCTGAAAATGTGGCATGTGAAATATTTAAGTTCGCTTCATTATAGTCTCACAGCAGGATTGAAATGGATCAAGAACTATGTATAACCTGTGAGCCATCCAAGTCAAGCATATGTGAAGATAGAAAATCCTCCATAAATGCGATACACAACACTAACTATAAATGTAACTGTGGCCTCCCATTTCATTGACGATTTTCAATATCCTTCTCAAGTGTTATGTAATTATAATCCATCAAAAATTCAGACAGAAAAGCCAGATGACAGGTAAACCTTATTCATCAAAATCCTCACATGAGAGACACTGCTTTTCTAGAATTTAAAAACAGCTGCCCATTATATTAGAGAAGGCAGATTTAACTTAAAGACACTGACCAAGTAGCGAGCCATGCTACGCCACATGTCCTTATATTGTGTTACCACGAGAGATGATCAGTCTTGGTGCTTTTATGGAGACAGTGTGTATGATGTCAAAATCATTGCTTATTCATCCAATTTGATGAAAAGAAAAAAATAATAACAAACCACTGTTAGTCATCAGATGAATAAAATACTCATTTAATCAAATTTTTCAGTTCTCAGAAAGACACAATGTAAAAATTGCCCATGAAAGCACAACTTCAGCATAGGATAGTACAAAAAATTTAGTCAAAATGAGCAATTAAAATAATAAGCTCAGAGTGAATCAATGGTAATTATTTATAACCTTATTGTGATGTTTTCCTACGTGTCATTATAATAATACTTCCCATATTATTTTTCTGATGCAATATCTGGATTCCACTCAAAATAGCAAGATGGAACTTTGAACATAACAGTTTCAACAGTAAATTCAGAGGTTTCAGAAAAAAGAGAGCATATACTAGTATTCTTGTTTTCATTGCTGCCGTAACCAATTACCACAAATTTAGTGGCTCAAAACAGCTCACATTGATTTTCTTTCAGTTTGGTCATTCAGAAGTTCGACAAAGGTCTCACTGTGCTAAAATCAAGGTGTGGACAGGGCTGTGTTCTTTCTAGAGGCTCTAGGGGAGAATCCATGCACTTCCTTTTTTCCAACTCCTATAGCCTGCCTGCGTTCCTTGGCTTATGGCCCCCTTCCTTCATCTTAAGAGCCAGGAACATCACATCTCTCTGACCCTTTAGTTGTTGCATCTCTGTCTATCTGATGCAGTCTGGAAAGGTCCTTTGCTTTTGAGAACTCATGACTAGGTTGGGCCAACCAGGATAATGCAGGGTGATGCTCCCATGTCAAGGTCTTTAACCTTAATACCATCTGCAGAGTCCCTTTTATTCTGTAAAGCAACATATTCACGGGTTTAGGGGATGCCTCCCACAAAGCAGAAATGCAGCTCGAGATTAGAGTGTATTAGACTGCAATTATAATTGATAGTGATTGGCATCCTTGCTCCAATTTTTGTCAGCATTATTTGTTGGGTCTCTACTTTCATGTCTATTCAGTTCATTCAAAAATTTGAAAATAATCTGAGGTCAAAAATCTGGCATCCACCACAGGGTGTGGTTATAGCCAGTTGTCCTTCATTCTGTGAAAAGTCTGCAGAGTTCTCGGGTTTGGTCTGTATAGCCAGAGGTTTGCAGATGCTCTCCAAAAGCTTTGCCAATTCTTACAACTAAGAGAATTCTGAAAACATTATTTTGCACTCAGACAAGTCTTTTTCCTTTTGAAATAACTTAAAAATTGTATATGGTATTTATTTTGAAGAGTAGTGACTATTTAATAAGAATACCTAGTTATGATGCTTTTATAGATTTCTGTGAAACCAAATAACTCAATCTCTCTCATGCTTTTTCTTCTCATTAAATCCATTCTTATCATATCTCATCATGTAGGGGTGAGGTGAAATGTACTGATGTTAGATTTGTAAGCAATTAGATGCTATACAAATGTTAGTTATAATTAATAATTTATTCTCTTAGCACACACTTAGAGTATTATTATGTTCATTTTAATTAAAACAGTAAATCACAAGCACACACACACACACTCACATGCACACAGAGAAAAAGACAAGTGACACGATTTACTAGATGGTTCCAGAAATAGTTCTAGAACTTCCACATTTGTTGTCTTTTTCTTTATATGGAACCTCTTCTTTAAAAAATCCAAATCCTTTCTTGAAATGGGGCTGAGGCCTGGGGCAGGACCAAGTATTAAATGGCCCTAGGGTAGCATAAATTAAATTCCTGAGACCCTTCGGGTTGATAAATTAAGGCCCTCATTCCCCTTTTACTTTGGAAGAACTGTTTCAAAATAAAGTATCTCACAGCAAATTACAGGCACTCAAGAGAAGGGTCTACAGGCAAGAGACTGAACTTGTCTTTCCAGTCTGCTTCTAAGCAGAGAAGGGAGTAGGGAAGTGGGCTTAGCTAAGTGTCCATAGTCTCTTCTTGGTTGTGCTTATCTGTGCTCACTTTGGTTAATACTTTAATTATCAAAGTAATCTCTGCTAAGGCCTTGTGTGTACAGGAAATACAACTGCATTTTCATAAATTCTAGAAGAATTGCCATATGGTTGGATTTTCATAGCATCTTTTCTTGAAGGCTCAGGGCACCTGCTCCATTTCAGGTTCATAGGAACACAGAAGCACATAATACCTTCCGAAAAATCCCTCTGCTGGGGGGCTAGCAATAAATCCCTCTGCAGCCAGACAAGTTGGCCTTTATTTTTTGTATTGCTCTGGGCATCTCACATGACATTCCCAAATAAGGTATTGTACTATAAGCCTGCTATGATCGCTAGTAATGACTTAACTGCAAAGGAATTATAACAGTATGAATAACAGTGGTTTGCACTGTGAAAGTCCTGCTACTCCAAAAATGCCAGAGCAACAAATATAAAACGCTTCTCATTCTCCAGTTTGAAAGGAGTAAAAGTCAGAAGACTACAACTGCTGCTAATCTGTAAACACTGATTGTTCATTCAACAGCAGGAAGCAAAACAAATGTAAAACGAGTGATGGCATTAGCCATTCTGCTGTGTGCAAAGGCAGTTACATTAGGGGAATGAAAATAAAATAAAAATTATATTCAAATACAAGACATTTGGGCGGAAAAAGGTTTTTGCTTCCAAACTTGTTAAACAGGAAATTCTTGTGCATTTTGACTCTGGTTTTTGTTAGAATCACATTACTATTGTTATGAGATATGTGTCTTTTCCCTTATATTCTATCTTGCATTACAGATCAATGGCAGAGAAGTACAAAATTAAATTTATGTTCTCAATTATATTGTATACCTCTTGCTTCCAAAAAGGATTTGAGTTACTTTTCACAAATAAATATAACATCATTTTTTAAAAGTACAGACATTTGTTAAAAAAAACCATATTAAATGACATTATTTATTACGTGGAATGTGAGGATAAACATGAATTAAAGAGTTTACCCACTCACAGTTCAGTAAATATTTCTATGGCATATGTACAATTTCAAAGAGTCATTTATTTACTGAACTGATTTTTAAACTCTAGAATTGTAGTCTACAGTTAAAGATTACAGATTGGATGCAACCTTTGTATAGCATTATAAATTAGGACAGTGAACTGAGCAGACGTTCATTTCATAGGAGATGGAAAACTGAGAGACTTCCCACTCTAGAGAAGGAATTAATGCTTCTTAGCTTTTAGAAATTTAAAATTGATAATATCACCAAATAGAGGACTTTTCATGCTGTAATGAGTAACCTTTAATTCATGATTATGAATAGATGTTATATTCCATTAAAAATTTTGCCCTGACAACTTATTTTTAAGTATCTTTGAGTTCTAAGGTAGAACAGATGTGTGAACTCTCTAAATTATTTCAAAAATCCACCTACTTGGACATTCTTTTTACCCAGGTACCCTTTCCACTCAAAATCATCCCAATCTGATTTAATTGCTTCCTTTCATGACCCCATGAGTGTGTTCATTTGTCTAAACATCTATTCTACTTCTTATGATACTGTATGCCTCAACCCCGGCATCATGAAATCTTCACAAGCCAGATGCATGAAAATAGGATGGTATCTCAGAATGGCAGGGACATCTTCCACAACTACAGTTACCCATAGAGGTTCACTGGCAACTCAACTATCAGATGAACCCTGGGTTTGGAGATTTATTTTTTCAGCAGTGAGACTGTACTTCACCCACTCCTCTTGCTCTCTACATTTGAATACTCGGTTGCTCCCCCACGGGACAAGAAATGGCTTACACTTGGGATTCTTGAATGATTGCCAGAAAGGAATTGACTCTGAGAATTGCCATTTTCCAGGTTCCCATAGCATCCAGTAAACCCAGTTATCCAAGCTGAGAGTGAGAGACTGGCCTGATATGAACACAGGAGTAAAAATCTAGACAATAGTCATAACTAATTACATAATTATCCTCTAAGGGGCGGGGGTAGAAGGATCTATCATACCTCGTCTTGGCACCCTTATAAGAAAATTAATACTCATACTCATATTAATAGCCCTAGGTCACTGAAATCACATAAAGACTATGCCACAAAACATACCACTCAATTTCATGTGTTAGTCCCAAATACTTCTTAAGTATTTTCTCATTTGTTAAACTAGGTCAGGGGTTGACAAACTATGGATGGCAGGCCAAATGGGACCTGCTATCTGTCTTTGGCGGTCCCACAAGCTAAAAATGAATCTGAAGTCATTGAAAACAACCCAAAGAAGAATCATATATCACAGCACGTAAAAATTATATGCAATACAAATTATAGTCTCCATACATAAATGTGCATCTGAACACAGCCACCCTCATTTATTGTATATATTGTTGATGACTGCTTTTATACTACAACTGAAGAGTTGAAGAGTTGCAGCAGGAACCGTATGGCCCATAAAGTCTCAAATAGTTATTCTCTGGCCATTTACAGAAAACCCCCCCACCCCTGAACTGGATTATTTACTCCTTAGGGTTAGAGACCATACTTTGTATATTTCTAACAGCCCTCCGATTGAAGAAAACACAGGATGTACTCAATGACAATTCCCTGTTACTCACTAAAATGTGACTGCCAAACTCAAACAGGCATAAGCTATATTTGTCATCAGAGGACATTGTGGCCTAGAGGGATTTTAAGGCTTGTGAGTAGGATTCCTGGTGGTAGAACAGAGTGGTTGCACATTAAGCAAATGCTCTCTATAATTAATGACTTACTCTACCTTCATTCTTCATCTGGAGAGAGTTTAAACGTAAATTATTGGAGAGAGAATGGAAAGAAAAAGGGAAGTCTCCTTCTCTCTCTCACACACACACAGACACAGACAGCACAATAGAAAAAAAAATTTAAAAGACAAGGGAACAGTACTAATTTATAATGTAAAATGATCACCTATCATGTGTGTGGCAAGCACATATTTGGATTTCTTCATTTTTTTCCTTTAATGCTCACAAAAATCCTTTAAGGTTGTTTTATTATTATTACCATCTCAGTGTTGCAAAAACAGATTGATTGTGGTTAAGTAACTTCTACAGGTCTGAAAAGTTGGAGAAACTAGATTAGGATGCAGATCTGACTTTTCCTCAATAAGTATCTGTTATGGGGTTGAATTGTGTCCCCGCTCCCACCACCAAATTTAGATATTGAAGTGCTATCCCTCAGTGCCTCAGAATGTGACTCTATTTGGAGATGGAATCTTTAAAGAGGTAATTAAGTTAAAATTAGGTCATTTGGGTGGGCCCTAATCTAATGTGACTAGTATCATTATAAAAATATGAAAGTCAGACACAGATGTGTACAGAGGGAGGACAATGTGAACGCACAAAGGGAAGATGACCATAGACAAGCCAAGGAGAGAGGCCTCAGAAGAAACCAAACCTGTTGACACTTGATAATAGACTGTTAGCTTCTAGAACTGTGAGAAGATAATTTCTATTGTTTAAACCTCCCTGTCTGAGGTGTTTTGTCATGGCGGGCCTAGAAAACTAATACCGTATCTAAAAAAGTTCAAGAGAAATGTGATTTCCATTAAACCAAGTATCTGCCATTAAGAATATTAATAAAAATAATTTACATGATGGAACATTCATGTTCAAAAGTTACTTTTGAATTTTCACCTATATTTTTTGAGGGCCTATCATATGGACGGGATGGTTCCAGGCATGCTGGATGTATTGGTGAATAATGGAGACTAAGTTCCTTTCCTCATAAAGCTTACACTCCTGAGGAGGCAGTCAATAAGCATATGAAGAAATATATTTGAGGCAGAAATAGAAACTTCATGGAAGGTAACTTGAATATCATAATTATGAAGAACTCTGAAGACATTTAAGCTAAACCTATGTGGTGAGAAGACATTTAAAATATTGAAGAAAAGTCTTCCAGAAAGAATGTAGAAGTTCTAATATAGGGATGATTTGGGTATATACAAGTGAAGTTAGAAAGACCATTGTGGCTTAAGCACAATGAAAACAGGGGAGAAGTGTTTGAAATTGGAGAGGTAAGCAGGATGTAGGTTTTGTAGGTCTTTTACTTCACTTTCTTTCAGTGGGGAAAACTGGAGAGGTTTTAAGGGAGGGAACAAAATGATACTTTTTAAACTTTTAAAAGTTTGTTTCCCTCTTTAAACCAGGTGAGCAATGATAATTTGTATTAGCGTTTTAGCTGTAAAGATGTTGGAGACTGAAAAGATTCAATGTGTATGTTGAAGGTAATGTTAAGGGAAATGATGTGCTGGATGGAAAGTGTGAGGAAAACGGAAGAAACAGGGTGAGAACTTCAAAGGTGACATCAGGAGAGAATTATCTTTGTCTTGTAGAGGGAAGATGACTAAAAATTGTTTGTGTTTTTGAAGTTTGTATATTAAATACACATGCCATGACATGAAATGGATAGTAGGACATACAAATATGAGGTCAAAGCATAAGTTGAGATAGAGATAAGATGCAAGCTTATTTGAAGACATAGGTCTAAATAAGACGGTACAAGGAGAAATTGTAGGTCGAAAAGAAACAAATAAGGGCTTAATAGAAGCCTGGAGAAATCCAGCATTAGAGAAAAACAAATACCATATGCTAACACATATATATGGAATCTAAAACAGAAATGGTTATGAAGAACCTAGGGGCAGGATAGGAATAAAGATGCAGCCGTAGAGAATGGACTTGAGGACACGGGGAGGGGGAAGGGTAAGCTGGGACGAAGTGAGAGAGTGGCATGGACTTATATATACTACCAAATGTAAAATAGCTAGTGGAAAGCAGCCGCATAGCGCAGGGAGATCAGCTCGGTGCTTTGTGACCACCTAGAGGGGTGGGATAGGGAGGGTGGGAGGGAGACGCAAGAGGCAGGACATATGGGGATATATGTATATGTATAGCTGATTCACTTTGTTATAAAGCAGAAACTAACGCACCATTGTAAAGCAATTATACTCCAATAAACATGTTAAAAATTTTAAAAAAATAAATAAATAAAACCCAGCAAAGGTACTTGAGAAGAAGTAGCCAGTAAATTAAAAGGATAATCAGAGTATGGTGTCACAGGAGTTTAGAAAAATGGTATATCAAGTGGGAGGGAGCAGACAACTGTGTAAAGGGTTTATTAAGATGACATATTACAACATGGAAATAACTAGAGACATTTTAAATAACAATTTCAGTGAAATGGAAGGAGAGGACTATAGGTAGGAGAGAAGCTTCAATGAGTATGAAAGATTTCTGAGATAGTTTAACATTAAAATAGCAAAGAAAATATGGCTGGTGGGAAATGTGAAGTCTTTTTTCTTAAGATGGAGTGATATTAAGGCTTCATTGCTAATGTTTATTTTGCTGTTGGAAATAATTTAGGAATGAGATAAACTTGAGGATGCAGAGAGAAGGGGACTAATTGTGCATGCAATACTGAAAAGCAAAGCCATTAAATGAATGGGAGTGAATGGGAATCTTCAGACTATGAAGAAACTGGTCTTAGATAACAGTGGACATCACATTGCTCTCTTTGTAACTAGAGGAAAAAGACTATCTGAGGATAGACACAGATGAATGAGTGACTTTAGTTATAGGAAGATAAGATCTATTCTTATGGTAACAAATTACTTTCAATGAGATTTGATGTGATGTCTTCAGTGTAGAGTGAGAGAGAGTGGTGTAAGTGTTTGGAGAGAGAAGAAAAGGTGTGAAATTGGAACTTAAGAGCCTGGAGAAGTGTAGTGGAATTATAATGTGAGCTGAGTGCCCATTTGAGATCCATAAACATAAATTTAAAGTGAGATCAGTCCACAGAGTGGAGGGATTTTTTTTCTCCAGCCATACACAGCTGCTGAGGAGACCAGTAGTCGTTGAATAGATGGATTTAACCATGGTTGGGGGTTTGCCAGCAAGTAGGTCAGAAGAAAAGGAGGTCAAGGGCATTAGCTAGACATGGGTCATAGTGCTGCACAGTTATCCAAGGAATCTAAAGAATTTCAGTTGGGTAAAGAGAGCAGTGAGAACAGGGATGTGGAGGAAGGTAAAGAAAAAGATGGATTTTAAGAGTAAAAAAGTAGAGTCAAGTATTAGAGGTCTAGGAAAGGTTGAAATTTAGCTGGAGTGCAACAAGAAAGCATGTGATTGTGAAAGGGGGAATTTAAAATGCAGGTTTTTGAGGTGGGATTGATAGAGATGAAAATAATATCCAGGAGGGAATAATCTTAGAAGTTGAAGAGATCAAAGATTTCGGATGAATCAACATTGAATTCCCAAAAATGATAACTACAGTAGCATAGGAGAAACCAGTGAACCAACAAACTAAAGATGGTTGTGAATGAGGAGAGCTGCTGTGTATTTTCACTCAAAATGCTAGAGTCTGGGCTTCCCTGGTGGCGCAGTGGTTGAGAGTCCGCCTGCCGATGCAGGGCACACGGGTTCGTGCCCCGGGCCGGGAAGATCCCACATGCTGCGGAGCGGCTGGGCCCGTGAGCCATGGCCGCTGAGCCTGCGCGTCCGGAGCCTGTGCTCCGCAACGGGAGAGGCCACAACAGTGAGAGGCCCGTGTACAGCAAAAAAAAAAAAAAAAAAAAAAAAAAAATGCTAAAGGCTGAGAGACTCTTTACATCTTAATTAAGCACTGTCTTTCTCTGTCTTTCCAGAAACTGCAGGCTAATGACTTAGTTTTTTAGAGATAAGTAAATTTTCTGTTTATACCACCACTACAGTACAGATGAGCTAATAATTTGGAGTGACTTTTTTTGGGATATCAGAACACCTGAAAGAATGCTTCTGATCAAACCTGAGAATTACTGGCACATATGTACATTTAGCGATCATTCCAATTGCTTTGTTCTATTTAACAAAAGGTTAGAGTATTTTTCAGAAATAATCTAAGATTTGCATGTTTTTTGGAAATTTTGTTTTCTAAATTTATAACAAAAGCTAAGGCAGAAGAGTTTTAAAAATTAAAATAATTTCAGTCTAGAATATAAAGCTCTCCTAAATAGAATTTTTTTTAAATGGACAGTAAGTTAAGAAATAGGTATCCAATAGAGTTGATTTAGTTATTTCAGGAAAGCTGAGAAAGCAGATTAGAACACATCTTAAAAGGGTAAATTCTAATCAATTAACAGTTATTCTTTGGTCTAAAAATATATAGCAGAATAGCGTGAAGGTAGTCCAGAGATAAAGCTAGGAGTGATATGAAAAATTAAACTATGAAGAATCAAATATTCAGTACTAGATTGTATATGGCATTATACAGCATCCTCTCTCTAAAGGAATATAGAAAACTTGAGTAGAGCATATTCAGAAGGAAGTATTGATTTGACTTATGACATATTGCTATAATCATTGACAGGTGATTGATTTTTTTTTAAATGGCTAGTGAAGAAAATTACATAGTTCTTTTATAAAGCACAGCTTGTTTAAAAAGAATAGCATATTCTTAAAGTCCTAATAAATGGAGCTTTTCTGTAGGTAACCAGACTGTTAAATCATAAAGCTATAAGCAGGTAAGTGTGCCATCTATTGGTGAAACAAGCACAGTGTAAGAATACCTACAAAGCCGTGGTCTCAGGGCAAATTATATAGACTTCCTTTTATATGTCATATAAAGTGATGTTTCATTATATCCAAGTATCTTAATTTACCCACAGAAAAGTTGGGCTCGTTGCTGCTGTGCTAGTCGCCCAGCAACAGAAAGGACATAAGATCAGAAGTCAGGGCATCATGGTTCTTGCCCAGCTTTCCGCAATATGCAGTGTAAACTTGCATGTGTTGTTTCACTTCCCAAGACCCCACTTTTCTTTTATATAGAAGTAAATTACAAGATGATAAGGATCCATCAGTTCCTCTAAGTTCTAACGTTTTTCAAATTTTACAACTTTCGTATATGAGTAGATGCAGATGTTTCGTTTAAGTAAGTTTACCATTCTTTTACTTTTACTCTTAGAGATATACAGACTCCTCTGATGTAAGCCATAGAAGCCATCGCACATAAGGTCTCTTTTAGGTGCAGAGAATTTAACTTGATACGTTATAACTGAATGCGTAAAGGAATAGGTAAACCACAAATTTTTTTTTTTAATTGAAGTACAGTTGACTCACAATACTATGTTAGTTTCTGGTGTCCATCTGAAGAAAACAAAAACACCAATTTGAAAATATATATGCACCCCAATATTCATAGCAGCATTATTTGCAAAAGCCAAAATATGGAAGCAACTTAAGTGTCCATCAGGAAATCAAAGGATAAAGAAGATGTATATTATATATATAATATGATGGGATGTTTATGTATATATGTAATATATATACATTCTATAGATTATATATAACATAGTGGAATATTACTTATCTGTAAAAAAAAATGACATTTTGCCGTTTGCAACAACATGGATGGACCTGTAGGATACTATACTTAGAGAAATGTCAGACAGAGAAAGACAAACACTGTATATTTTCACTTACATATGGAATCTAAAAATAAAACAAACGAACGAATATAACAAAACAGAGATCAACCTACAGATACAAAAAATAAGATTTTTAAAAATTATAATTCTATACCTCCTTAAGCTGTGTAATCATTAACTTTCATTAACCTGTGGCACAGTGTTTACTGATTAATTATCTTGGGATCTTTCCTTTTTTCAGAAATATTAAAATGGAAATTAAGATTTATTTAAATTAAAGAAATTCAAGAAACCATTTATTTAAATTTTTATTTAAAGAAATTAAAGTAGTTAGAAGTATTTCTGGGTTCTGTTGTCATTTTTTGTTTTTAAGTGACAAAGATTTAGGTTTCTCTTTGAACGGTGTTGTAAACAAAATGTATTACCGTTTTTCCCAATCCATTTTAAAATTAGTATCTTTAAGAAGTGAGGGTGCCTTGTGATGAGGATTACGGGGAAGCTAGCTGATGCAGGGCAATTGGTACAACTTTTGGGGACATTATTAACATGCTTTAATTCAATAATTCTTCTTCCGATAATCTATCCTTAAGATATAGTCAGTAATTGATGGCAGGTATTTTATATATATATATGTATGTTCAGTGTTATTTATGATTTAATATGTATATACTAAACATTAAGTTAACAATAGGTATGTGGTTATTCAAGAATAGTTATATCTCCAAAGAATTTGGAAAAAATTGAGAAATTCAGATAACATGGTCATCATATTTATGTGGTACATTCATCAATCATCACAGTTGACATCCTCATTAGCAAAAAAAAAACCCCAAAACAAAAAAAGTAAATGTCAGTGCCTCATAGTAGAAATAAAAACGGGAAAGCTAAAAAAAAATCTATAATTTCATATCAGAATAATCTTAATATAACATATTGTTATGCTTATACATTTTAATTAGGAATATAACATTCGTTAATATTTTATTACACTTTTGTCCAGAAGTGATCGTAAATCTTACACCTTGAGGTCTGCACTGGTCATGTACTGTTCTGAGAAGTGAGATTTCTCTAGGAAGTAATAGTACTCACTTATTAAAGTGAAATCATAGGCAAAGGGAAGGCATGCTGAACAGTTTTTCTTTTAAAGAAAAAGCCCAATCTATCTTAAATAGAAAAAAAAAAGAGAGAAAGAAAGGAAATCTATTATAGGGTTCTTTTCTTAACTTTAGCACTAATATTTTTCTACATTAATGTTTTAGCCATCAATATGTTAACTGGTTAACAATGAAGGTCATTAGGACACATTTTTCTTAGAGGACAAGTAGTTGGCGTTTATGAGGTGGAGGTGACAACAGTTACAAGGCTCTTGAGTCCTCACACATGTTTCAGTCATCAAACTAAGCCTGAGGCATAAACAAGTTGAATCTTGTGTCTAATTTTCCCATTCATTCTTTTATGTGAAAATCATTTTGTCACAAAATTTGGACTGTATATCATGATATAAAATTAGAACTTCAAGTATGTGTTTGTACTAGCAATTTGCATCCATTTTGTAATGAGAAGGAATAAGAGGTGAAAGAGCAATAATACAACCTTAGCTGGGTTTTTTTAAATTTAATTTTTATTGGGTTTTCCCCAAGACCCCACTTATGCTGCAGAAATACCTAGTCTGGAAATTCACTTATTTTTTTTCAGTAAAAGCCATTTATTTGGCACCTATTTGCAATGTTAAGTTGTTTTATTTTCCACTCAGCTCACTATGTATATTGTTTCAGCATATGTGAACTTATGAAGGAATAGATGAGTCACAAATCAAAATCTATTTACACAATCAATGAAAATATCAGTATTTCCAGGTATTTGTATGGTGTGTCAGTTAAAGATATATGATTTCTTTGTGAAGTTATGCCAATTTTGTGATCTTTTGAAAATTTGAATTACTGGCACAACCAGAAACTCTTACTTCTTCCAGAGTGGTAGCTGGGCATGAAAATGTGAAAATGTCTACTGAGACATCAGATGTAGAATGCCCCATCTTCCTCAAAATAAATTAAGACAAAAGAAGTATTTTTTAAAACTCATCACAGGGAGGGACTTAAAATGTTTTCATTTTTGTCACTTAAGAAATATACTGGGGGGTTTCCCTGGTGGCGCGGTGGTTGAGAGTCCGCCTGCCGATGCAGGGGACACGGGTTCGTGCCCCGATCCGGGAAGATCCCACATGCTGCGGAGCGGCTGGGCCCGTGAGCCATGGCCGCTGAGCCTGCGCGTCCGGAGCCTGTGCTCCGCAGCGGGAGAGGCCACAACAGTGAGAGGCCCACGTACCGCAAGAAAAAAAAGAAAAAAAAAAAGAAAGAAAGAAATATACTGGGAAAATTATACCAAGGAGATAATTGGAAAGGACATTTGCACAGATGACATATTTCAAAATGCTGTTTTGGAGGAATGAGAGTCTTATGCAGGTACAGAGATAAGAGAAATTTATGTCCATATATCTATTTATCTGAACAGAATTTATAATTAACTGGATATATCTTTGCTTTCTCATGTTTCCTTATCAGTTTCACATTTCTTGCAATGATACTCCAGATGTTTAAGAGGCATCTGCTATTTAAATTCCGTGATTTCAAGTGCTCTATAACCTTTTGAATGAATTAACTTTTGAGTCAAAATTTATCATGCTATTCTCAGTCTGATTTTTTTTTAAGTTTGATAGAAGTAGTTTGGCTACCTTTCAGTTATTCAAGCATGAAAGAGCCATATTTTTCATACTTTCAGACATATTTGGAAAGATTTCCACCCTTGGTTAACTCAAGCTTATGTGCAGAATGACAATCTGATATCTGTCTTCTGGCTGCTCCAGCTGCCAATCTATTACTAGGGCCCACATTCATCTCAAGAGACTGAAGATGGAGGATGGAATGAGGGTAGTGTGAATGTGAATTAATGCTAGGAGAGAGAGGAAAAAAAGCAACAGGAGTAAGAAAACTTGGAATATATTAGGTGAGATTCCCTCCCAAACTCTCACTTTTTCCCTTTCACATGAGAAATTGAAAAGAAAAGGTACTATTCCAAGTGAGGGACCCTGAGAGCAAATTATCAGGTTAATTTTCAAATACAGTTTTGGAGGAAATGAATAGGAGTCAGTAGAAAGGGAGCATGGGTAAAATGGAAAGAGTAGAAGTTAGGATTCCTAGAGCCAGGATTTTGATTCATTATAATCCTGAATAGAAAAGACAAAATTTGTAAAAATAGAAAAGTAGCACATGTGGCTTCCCTCTTTAGTAAATAACTTAAAATATATGATCCCAGCCTAGACAGTTTAACTTTGATTCCTTGGAAGATCCTAGACTCACTCAATAATCAATTTGATATTACCTAGGAAAAAGGATAAACACTATGATAATATAAACAGCCAGGCTGTGTGAAGAATAAATTTGGGTTCAATTAATTTTATTCTCTCTGTGGCAGAATGGCGACTTCAAGATAAGAAGAGAAACAACATAGTGATATCTTCAAATTTCACAAAAGATCTGTTTTCCATCCCAGATGGCATTCTCTCACAGGTAAGACCTAAAAACAAACTTGTGAGACACATATGCCATGTCCCAAGAGCTCCAATCTAGCGTCATTGTTACTTCATGAATAGTCTGACTACCTTGCATGATATCTATTATTTTATGTTCAAATGTGTTTAAAGGAATTGATTACCTTAGTTGAGATTAATGGGTCATTAGAAATAAAACATTTAAAAGAATATTTATGACAGTTCAGAGCACAACAGTTGTCAGACAGTGTCAGAAGTTTTGATTGCATTAATCACTGAGACTAAGGCTTAGGTGTGAAAGTTCTGCTCGGGCTTCATTTATTCCAATTAGAATGGAAGGGAGAACAAAACAATTTTTTTTTTCTGTGAGAAAACAAAGTTTCCACCAAGATGCTGTATACTGAGAACTGAATGTGACACTGAAATAGTCCCAGTTTGAGAGATTAGGTTGGGTAAATGACTAACGAACACATTTGGAGGTATGCCTCTCTTTCACTTCTCACTACTTAGAAATGTTTCCATCATTTTATTAAAGTGAGCATGACCTTGAATACCTCTCTTCAGAAGTCCAGAATGCAAGTGTGACCACATCCACTGTTTAACTTATTTTAGATGCTTCTTTGGTAAAATAAAGGGAATGGACTATAATTATTTTCAAGATTCTTTGTATCTCTACAAAGGATATGATTCTCTTTCTAGATTACCCAGGCTTATTAAAGAATGAGCAATACTGAAGGTTTCATCTAAGCATCATAACAGTATTATTTAGAAACTTTATATTTGCTTGAAACTTACCTCTGCTTCACTTTGTGTATGTTTTAAATGTAGGAATTTATAATTTATACAGGACCACATTTTAATGTTAGTAGAAAAAGTCGTCCTAAGCATAACAGTAGTTTTCAGATCTGTAATGCTTCTTCCACCCCAAGAGGCTTTAGTAGAATTTTTGGGATGCTTTAGTGGTAACAATCACTGACAGGAGGGAGCTACTGGCATTTACTGCTTGTAGAACAGGGATGCTAACACTCTGTAATGCAACAGACAGCCCCTCACAACAAAGGATTGCCCTTCACAATATCCAAGATTGCCCTTGAAAAAGACGGAAGAGCTGTCCTAATTTTTCATCCTCAAAAATTTGAAGGCTTCTCCTTTTACCTTATGGCAAATATAAGATGAATTAATACAACAACCAGAAAGTTTCTAGAAGGCTAGTTTTTCATGGCCAATCCAATTAGTAGCAGCAAATATAATCTGGTAACAACCAGATACATTTACTTCATGTGTAAGAGAGACGCTGAGCTTGAGGTTGGCAATCCTTTCCATGCATTTCCTGGAGTGTTCTTCTCTGAATGGGAAGACAATCAAGAAACTGTTGACCAATGTGTCCAAGAGCTGTTCTCAGAGGGGCATATACTGATCTTCAGAAAACATTCTGCAGTGATTATGTAGCAAAAACTCCTTGGACAGAAGCCATAGAAACTCTCAACAGCTGAGGAAAACTTGGCAGGAAAAAGAGAAAGAGGGAGAAATAAATTTCCTCTGTTGGGATATTACATAGATGCTTGAACTCTAAGCTCCTCGTGGATGAGGACACTGGCCTCTAACTTCTTTATGTTCTGTCCAGCATCTGGAAGAATTATAAGCAGATTGCTAATATTTCATAAGAGTTAACTAACTCCTAGATTGATAAATTCTCAGAATAGAATTAGATACTTAACCCATTTTGTTACTCTGTGTGTATGTGTTTGTGTGTGTATTTTAATAAGCAGATGATATCATTTGGTGAGCTTAGCTTTCAATGGAATTTAAAATTTCCTTGAAAGTCAAGAGATACAAAACGTCAATAAATATACAAAATGTAATAAGGAAAAGAAAAATAAAATGTTCATATTTGCTGTATGCAATACAAGAGTACAGTGAGGTGCCAACTGTGGGACAATCGATTAAGAATGACATTGGGAACATCCTGGGCCATAAGTAGTATATTTCTTAGCAATTGTCTGTGTTGCAAGAAAAGAAAATTTTAATAGGAAATGTGAAGGAAATATTTTAAAATGTGAAGGAAAATATTTCTTTCTCTTAAACATTGATTAGAGTTTTAGTAAGTCCTTGCATATAGTTTCATTCTTATTATAATCAAATGTGGAAAATTCAGAGAACATCAAATAAAACTTTATAGGTAGAACATGAGTTTAACTGATGCTAAGAATATACCTTTCTAATTTGATAGTTCTATCAATGCAAAATATAATGGGAAGTTTCTCAAATAGGAAAATTTTTTAAATGGTAGTTTATGGTTGTTTTTTTCTGACTTTAAGCACAACAACAAAAATAAATAAAAATTTTTAAAGGCACCTATTTAAAATTTAGCAGGACAGTAATATAAACTAGTGTCTTCTAGTTGGTGAATTTTCCTTTCTTCTTTCTTTAAATTTCTCAACATTCATTTTATCTGAGAGAAATATAAAAAGTGTCCATAGAGGGTTGTGATTATTATTCTCATTAAAGTGACACCATGGATAGGTCATTTAGGGAAAGATTAACTAGACTGTATCTGTGCTTTTTTCCTCACTGAAAGATCTTCATCTGAGATGAGTGAGTGGGGAATTTTTCCAGCTGCTGGTAAATTGATATGTGGTGAGGATTAATTTTCCTAGGGTGATAATAGGAGCAATCTAAACACATTAAGGGAGCAAATCCTAAATATTAAGGAAAAATGGATTATATAGCAGAAGTTATTAAATCAAAGAAAATATGCCCCAATTAAAATGTGAGGTTTTCTGCTTTTCCTGCTTCAATGAGACTGAGACAGGGGCTGCTTCTTTAGCCTAGAACCCAAATGAAAAATATTTGTGCAGCAGAAATGCAGACTATTTCAGCCTGCAAGTGACATAGTGAGAAAAACGTTTGTTGTTAAGCTTTTCTGAGGTTCTTATTTTAGCAAAATCTAGCCAAAGCTTTTATATCCCTTCAAGGTCCTAGGACAGTGTTTGGCATATTATGAGATCAATTCATGTTGGCGAAGTTGCTGTCATCACCATTTCTGTTGTTATTCATAATTGCTGGATTGTTATGTATACTTGCATTCTGAAAAATGGAACTGTTGGACGCTGGAACTCCACTTATGAATACTAAGATAGAAGTTACACAGATTTGGGAAACCTGTACTTAATATTGAATACTACCAGGCTGGATGCAATCCCGTAGGTGAGTTGAACAAGTTGACTGTCTAAAAAAGTAATCAAACGCAGTTTTGCAGGCATAAATAAATAATCTGGATCTTGTTTTCCATCTGGGGGGGCTCTGTAAGAGAATTCCAAGTAAGCCTGGAAATCAGAGGCTACTGAAACTACCTATAGATGATCTTTTTTTCTTTTTTTCATCTAAATGATCTCTCTTAGCCTAAGAATAAACACTAGAAGTTGCTGAAAGTCAAAATAGAAACCTCAGAATCTCTGGAAATCATGGAAAGGATTGAGGGTTGAAGTCAGGTGCCTCCAGTGGTCTCAGTATGACTCCAGGCTCTATTTCATGCTTATTCCTACACAGCTTCAAGTCAGAATGTGAACTGTTTATCTTTCTTAAATGCCATTTATGCAAAACTATACTTAGAGGACCAAAAGATAGTAGTGATGAGGTACAAAATACTAAGATATATATCTCTATATATAGACATATATCAAAATATATGTCTATATATAGAGATATATATCAAAATACATATATCAAATATATATAGTATATATTAAAATATTTTGTATATATTTGTATCTCCTTTTCAGATTCTTTTCCATTATAGGTTATTACAACATATTGAATATAGTTCCCTGTGCTATACAGTAGGTCCTTGTTGTTTATTTTATATATAGTAGTGCGTATTTGTTAACTCCAAACTCCTAATTTATCCCCCCCCTTCCCCTTTGGCAACCATAAGTTTGTTTTCTATGCCTCTGAGTCTATTTCTGTTTTGTAAATAAGTTCATTTGTTTCACTTTTTTAGATCCCACATATAAGTGATATCATTTAATATTTTTCTTTCTCTGTCTGACTTACTTTACTTAGTATGATAATCTCTAGGTCCATCCATGTTGCTGCAAATGGCATTTTAAGTGCACTATATTTTAATGTATTGAGTATGTAATAGAAATTTTCTGATCTTTGTCTGCCATCTAGTGGTATACTCAACAGTTTGTCTTTTTTAAAATGCCAGGGTAAAACTTACTAAATTGGTCATTTAATAAGTTGTGAATAAACAGAAATAGAAATTTAGTATATGCATTATAGGATACTTGTACATCACCTGGTCAATTGCAAGGTTTTTCAAGGCTTCTATCTGGTTTTTTACAAAATGTGAAACTTCAGGGTTAGAATGAGCTGGATACGGCTGTTGCCCAAAAGTTACAGTCTCTCAAATGAAACCCGAAAGGAACTAAACGCAAAATAAGAGGTTTTAAAATTCTAAGTAGCTATTACATATTGTTTTAGTATTTATACTTGGGAAACACTTACCATGTGGCAGGTGTTATTTTAAGCACATGTACACACACTAGTTCTTTTATTTATGGTATATATCTTGAATAAAAATGTTTATGTCATCACTGAATGTCTGGTGTCTTAACACTAACTGTAGACATTATTTGTCTCTAAAATAGAAAAAAATGGAAGTGATTTAGGAGACTACAATATAGAAGGATAGAATGACTACTAAGCCTGTCTTCCTTAGTGAAGGGGAAGTCACAAGACAAAGTAGTTATAAGTGGCATGAATAGGGAATGACATACATTTCTAAAATAAAACACACCAAAATGAAAAATTCCGTAACATGTACTACTTAAATTGTTTATCATATTAAGAGACGATATTGACAAGTTCATATACTTCCTTTGAAATATTTGACCAGTAAAAATAGCTTATTATCAACCGTCCCCACACAAGCCCCACCCAATACACTCTTCTGTGACCAAAGACTGTTGTATATGAAAAACTGACTGGGTCTTCACTGCAATCTGTAGAAAAGAGAAAGAACTTTTCTCAATATAAGGAGAATTAACACATACAAATATTAAGATTTGCTGGAATGTGGAGGCAATTAATATCACATATTATACAAAAAAGTAATTAATTATAAAAAGAGCATAAACACATGGCTTATTTGTCTTAATATCAATAGAAAAGAGAAGTTATCCTATAAGGTTATTATGCATTTTCTTGAGAAAGGTCAGTTTGCTCATTTGAGCCCATTGGGTTCTCTAGTTTTAATTTGAAAAATGATTATTCTACTTATACACAATTTATATTAATAATCTAATTTTTACACCATTATATGACATTCTGAAAGAAAAGCACAGTTTTTTATAAAACTATATACAAAAATGTATGAAATGCTCATTTTGATATGAGAAAATCTATTCAACATTTTCTGTGGAAAGCTCTTCTGGTGCTTATGAGAATTCCACAAGTGAAACTGCAGATGGCTTACTGAAAATTGTGCAGTTGTTTTCTAGGAACATAGCAAAAATTGTTATAATCACTAAAAATTCAAAATGAGAAATGAAGGCACTGATTTGCCACATTCCACTTCCTGCTTGAAGCATAGAATCTTGTTCATAGGCACCAGGTTAGGCTGCACCTATCTGAGTAGATATTGTGTCAGTATATTTTAATTTATATTGGAAAGTTCTAACATATTTTAGTAAGTATGCATAGAAATTAAGGCCATTTAATATGCCATATCTTTATTTGAAATGATAATTGTAAGTTACTTTAAATATAACAGGTATTTCCAAAGTATTTTACAGAGATGGCTTTCAAAATTGTATTTCTAATTTGAATATGTACTTAGTATCTTACTCATTTTCATGATATCTTTATTTCAAAGTTGTTAGCAACTATGAAATAATTTGAAAAGTAATAAAGAATTCTATATATAGAATTTTTCTACATATGACAAAATTTAGTTGTTAACAAGTATGGGGTTGTTAGGCATAGTGCAAAGAGAAAACAAGTGATGTTTTTTTCCCTAAGAAGACACGTATATGTCTATTTTCAAACCCAATGAAGCGAAATATCATCTTGTCAGACATCAGTGTGGTTAGTGAACGCCCCAACCAATGTCACCTACTACTCAGGAAGTAAGCACGTAAGCATTCTTGCAATAGTGGTCTCTTTTATAAATATGTTTTGCCGAGACAAAGTCACCAGTTTTAACCTTTCGGGTAAAGAGCTGAATTATTTTATGTGATGCGCTTTCTAGCAACAAGATTTCTAAATTGAAAAATATATGTATATACCTATCAATACTAATCTCTTAAATTTAAAGCACATAATTTGCCGCATTACACAAAGTGTACAATTATTTAAAAGTACACTTAGCTTTAAAGATAGAGTGATGACTTGTAAAGCTATGGAGAATAACATTTTCACTCAAGGCTAGTGTAAATGAAATCGATAAACTTGTATTTGTATATTCTGATTACAGCATCTATTTTTGACATGTAAATACACATATACAAAGACTTACAAATAACATTTAGAGTACATGAACTTCTATCAAGCCTATATGTATATATAATATATATTTGTATGTATTTAAACCATATAATATATAGTCATATATATATATAACCATACATATAATAATCAAGTTTAAAATCTAACACTCTATCAAAAACAATTTTATATCTTTTTTTCATTTCAAGAGTATTTTATTGGCTATAAAATATTATATTGTTCTATTTCTAAATTTTAGGTAACCATTTCTTAATGTTAAGTTTTCCTTATTAAAATCAATAAATAGCTCCAAGTATTTTAGCCTATTCAATTATTAATTTTATTATAAATGCATAATAGTCAAGTTAAATAAGAAGGGAATTTTAAGATTCTGGTATGTATTTTCATATCGCTATCCAGAAAGCCAATAAAAACTCTGAGAAACAATTTACAAGTTAGTATCAAAAGCCTTAATATTTTATGCCTCTTGACTACATATTTCCTCTCCTATAAATTTGCACAAAGGAAACAATACAGAGTTTATGCAGTGCTTTAAGCCTGAAATTCATTTCAGTGTCATTTATTACTTTGAAATATTGGAAACCATGTAAATACTTAAAAATGCAATAATGCTTAAGCAAACTATGATAAAAAGAACATTCTTTATGAGATGTTATATAGTCATTATCATTATAATAACAAAGAATCTATAATATTATGGAAAATATAGACAATATATTACAAAGTAAAAAAAATACTTATAGTATGTTAATACCCAAAAGAAAAAATACAAGAATACTAGAAAATCCACCCAAATAACACTCGTCAATATTGAATAATGGGAATAGAGGCCACCTTTAATTTTTTCTGCATTTTTTCTACTTATACATTTTATAAATAAGCAAGTATTGATATATCAAGGAAAATATATCATTAATTTTAATTTATGACATTACTGATGCAAATCTACCTTTACCACAATGGAATCATTTGATTTCGGAATTATTTACTTAAGGTGGCAAAATAGAGTTCTAGAAACTGAAGTTTGCAATTGATAACCACTGACTCTGTTTTCCCGATTATTTCTCCAAGTTTAAGAGTACTCACTGAGGAACACGTACCAGAACATGTTTCTTTCTTTCTGTTATATGAACATTTCATGGCTATGACTAGTTATAGATATTAAGAAAGGGTAAATGTTATTATATGGTGCAGAGTAAGCATGAAAATGACTTACAATTTGCAGCAGTAGCTCCTAAACTTCAAGCTGAAGAACTCCAGAGAGATAGTTTTTGCAAAGATTCATGGATCCATAGTTGTAACAAATATCTATGGATAAAAATGTGTATTTCATATACTTATGTAATTGTAAACTCAGTACCAGCATTATAGTTGTATGAATAAATGGATAAATGAAAGTTTTGTGGCAAATTAACATTAAAAGTTTAATTGAAAGTATATATTCATTATGTATTTTTTCAATTAATGAACGGTAGAATTGCAGCTCTTATCACTTATATGTCCAATATTTATATTTAATATCACAATGCAGTCTTATAGTAAAAACCATGATTCTCGATTCTCAAAACATAATGTCCATAGGGATCATGTGGTGTAGTTATAATAAAGATTTCTGCCTAATCTCAGAGATAGTGATAGGGAAGTTTGGGGGAAAATGCATTTGTATTAAGCATTCTAGAGGATTCTGATGAGTTTGATCTTTGGACCTTGGTTTTAAAACAGCACTTAAATGCCGGGAACAACTAGACACTTAGGAGATACAATGAGGTTCTTGTCTAAAGAGGGGACAGCACCACTGTAGCCCAATGATAAGCATCTCCAGCCTATCAGTAAGATGATATTCAAAACAGGAAGTTGTCACTCAAAACTACAAAAAGTCTAATCTAATTTAGCAATAAGAGCTAGTGTCCAGAGAGCTAATTTCATGTATAAAAACAAGCTCTGTGTGTATGTGTGCACATGTGTACACACGTGTATGTGAATGCACATGCATGCATAATAAATTACCCTATGGAGTTTTTGAAAATAAATTATTACAGTTGCTTCTGTTTTTTGTTTGTTATATTGTCAACAGGAGGGCACTAACCACATTGTGTATTTCCTTTTGGTGTTCTTATCCTTAAGTTACTATGAGAGCTAAATAAGTATTGAAAGCTGAGTGATTAGTGTTTTAGAGAATTCTTGAAATTTGAAACTATAGCCATTTCTACAAAACTGCTCAAACCAAATCTTAGACAAATAAAGGATCAGTAATTAAATGCCAGCAACTTCTCCAGTGAGATGGAATTTAAATGCTGTAAACACATAACACCTTTTTTATAGTTATTATCCTTGAGATTTCTGTTGTTTATTTTCTGCCCTCATATCTTCTCTGTTTTCTTCTCCTACTGACTTGCAGCTAGCAGGAGACACTCTCAAGCAGTGATGTGATTTTGCCCCTGACCCTTGCTGTGACTGTAGATTTGTAATCTAAGTCAATTTCACTCACAGCAGGGCCATTGGTAAAGTATTTCAGTTCTGAACAGCAAATTGGTTAAACTCTTTAGTTTTGGGTGGTGTCCAAGGAATATCCATAGGCAACTGACTTCTGTAAACCCAAACAAAAGGTTTCTCGTCCCAGTGTGACAAATATATACATACTTTATATGCGCAACTGAGATATAGTGATACTTAACAATCTTTGTACTCAAATACATTCAGATCTTGGTTATATGATCACTTTTATTATTATCTGTAATCCGAGCAGTGCTTTACAGGAATATAAACTAACCATTCTCAAAGAAGCTAAATTGTGGCACACCATAAAGCATGGGGCAAGATGTTGTACAAATTTCGAATTTATGGCATTGCAAACAGCTATCAGGTAGACAAAGCAAGTATAAGCCAGCTCATGTCTAAATGAAACTCAGAAGCAACCTTAATCTAAATTCCTGGATAAAAAGAGCTTCTCAGATTTCACAGAACAGTATTTCAAATAAGAAGTAGAATAGTTTATTCTAGAAATGTAAATGAAATAAAATACAAACATCCAAAAAAAAAAAAGAAGTAGAATAGTTTATGTAGAGCATGAGCCAGAAACTCAAGAGGTTGATAAAGAACATAATTGTATGAATTGGGCTGTATGTAGGATAACAAGAGGTTGATAAAGAACATAATTGTATGAATTGGGCTGTATGTAAGAAACAAGAAATGGAGCCAGTGACAAATTGGTTAATGCATGATCCTCCTAAAAGAATTTGAACTAAAAAATAATTAACACACGTATAACAACATTGTGATTACAAAGAAAACATATTTGTGGGCTTAATTTGGTCTATAAGATAGACCCTTAGATATTCTATCATTAAAGTTCCATTCAGGAACTACTCCCCCCTCCCTGAATTTTCCCCCTTTCTGAAAGCCTTGGTTGACTATTCAGTATTCCAACACAGGGGCCCTGTATGCAGCTCTGTAACCCTTTTCAGCTAAGTATGTTATTCTGATCAGAAACTGTTGTCCAACACATAATATTACATTTGAATGATTTAAATTCAGAAAGACAGTGAATGAATATTCCTTGATTCCTGATATATTAGAAGGCACCGGATAAGATGCAGATCCTTTTATTAATGCTTTAAGAAAAATGTGATTTCTCCTCATTATAATAAACAGTTAGTATGGTTTTTCTCATAATAAGGCTCTGATATTCTGGGTTCAACCATCTGTGCATCCCTGCCTGAGAGGGTTCTTCAGAGTGTTGCCCACCATGTTTTTAGAGTTCTTACAAAGTCAGTTATACAAGAATACACTGTAACATGAAACTAAATTCTTAGTGAACAAAATGAGAGATGAGAGTTCTGATGGAACTGAGCTTTGAAAGCTAGTTGCAGTATATGTGTGTGGAACTTAGTCCATTCTTTGAATATGTCATGAAGCTTAGCCTCCTAGAATCTACACTTTATTTCATGATTACATGAGACAAATTCCACACATGAAAATTTAAGAGAAAAATTGTATTACTCTTAAGTTAAAGTAGACCTTAATAAATAGGATTTTCAGGAAAGAAATTATTTTGATATTGAATTTGAATTGCTGTGAAAGTTGAAGCCCATTGAAATGAATTAATCACACAGAATTTTTTGTTTGATCTACATTGCTTAATTTGTTATATCTATGGAAAAAATAAAATACCTGTTGGTGCATTCAAACCATGTTCATATACTTTAAGAACAGGCACTGAAATGGCCTTATCAGCTGGAAGGGAATATTAGTAACTAGAACTGATATTTCCTTATGACCACTCTATGAATTTGGAGGATAAAAGGACTCAAAATCATAAGTAGAAGTATGAATTCTCTGTATCTAAAGACAAAACTCTCCTTTTCATAGGAGTGAAGTACATTTTTCCCCAAAAGGCTGAAAATATTTTTGGCTATTTTCAATATTAAAAAAGTTCTATTCACAGAAGCTTCTTTCTGGCTTGTATATTTGAAACATATAATTCAAAGAGATTGCTCTATCTTGTCTCTTCCTCATCCAGTTTCTATTTTATCCTCCCTGTAGCTTTCAAATTAGGAATTCCCAGTCCCTAGGTAGGATAGCTTTAGGCATCATGGCTGTTTTTTCACCATTATAACCAGCACAGGGTACCTGGCACATAGTTATTGCTCAACAAATGTGTGTCGAATGAGTTGGGAAACACTCATCCCTCCACACCAGCACCAGAAGTAGAGGTAAATGCTCAACAAAATTGGTCAAGTGTATTGACTTATTTTCCCTGAAAATGTCCCAGAAAGGAGACTTTAAAAGTGTTTAACAATTGGTTTAATATATTTGGATCTGTTGGTAGGGTGCCAGGTAGGGAGAACATACATGATTTTCTTACATAAAAACCATTATCCATTTTATGTGCAGTTAAACAAAAAGTGTGACTTTTGAAAAGTAGATCAAGTGAAGACTTTGGAATTATTCTCTGGTTTGTTGGTAATTTCTCCACTTAAGAGAGAGAATAAATAGCTGAGTCATATGTAGGTCTAGGAGAATTTATATATTTTAAATTTGTGAACATACTTGTTAAAATTTTCTTGAAATGCTTTCTAACTAAACATTACAATGGTTAAAGATTTTAATGAAGAATATTATATTATTGTCTTCATAGAGGGTGGTAAATTATTAATGTATTTTTTTCTCAGCTATCTGTGGGTTAAGAAAAGCCTATAATATTTTACAAGGTTATATCCATTTTGAATATATGGTTGATTTCTTATTCACATAAAATAAATCAAGGGAATGCAGAAAATATGCAGATGTCTCTTTTATGGATGTTCATGTTACTGAATATTAATAAAATTATTTGATCTGTAGGTCAAAAACATTTTTTTTATTTCCCAAACTTCCTAGAGCTGTCCGCATTTTTCATTTGGAAAAAGAAACAATCTATGGAAAATATTTAGCTGTTTGGGAAAAACAACTGCCACATAATACATCAGTTACCACACAATTGTCATATAATACACTGAAGTGGTTACGAACACAACATGGTTTAATTTTGTTTGTTGTATGTACATAAATATTTTCCACATGAATAATGTCAAAATATCTTCTGATTCATGCAGAAACTCACAAATACCACTTTTTTCTTTTCCATAAAAATCTTAACACGTAAGATTTACTTAGAAGTTCTTGCTGAAACATGAAAGTTAAGGGAAAGCCTATTAAATCATTTGCTCAGGTAAAATATCATAATTCGCAACAGTGTAACAACTGCAAAAAAAAAAAAAAAAAGCACAATGTAAAAGCTGTGAGTCAAGTTTATTCAGTGTCTTACTGAGGACTGTATTCCCGGAAACAGCCTCTCAGATAGCTCTGAGGAACTCTTCTGAAGAGGTGGGGAGAGGTCAGTATACATGTGATTTAGATGAAGGGGTTGCATGCAACCAAGAGCACATTTCAGTAGAAAGTTGCCGCTAGTCAAGAGGAGGTAATAATTTTAGTGCCTTTCTAGGAATGGGAAGATGTACAAAATTTCTCCTGAAAATATCTAAATATTTGATGGCCTCTTCTGCCAGTTTTCCCAGAGCACAGAGTGCCTCATTCCACCTCGAATTCCTTTCAGGATACGTTGAAGGTCAGCGGCCGCAGTGGCTAGTGACCTAATTCTTGTTGAGCAGATGGCAAGTAACATTCTTCAGTTGGCAACTACATTTACAATATTCCCTCCTAGGAATAATTTTGTTCGAGGATATATGAGTATAAACTGAACAGGCGTTACAGGATTCTAGAGTTTGGGGAGGCAACTGAGAAAACTCTTGGTTCTCAATACAATAATCTTAACTAAGAAATAATCTACATGTGTTTAGAAAATTATTTCTGCCCTTCTTATTTAAAGATAATCCACTGTCACCATGCATGTTAAGACGTTTCTGAGATTGGTTACTCCCTAGATTTTCACAATCTTCTCTCTTTTTCTCAAACACCAACTGCCACCCCTTTTTGTGTGCCAGAGGTGGCTGGTGAGAATTTGTGATTCATATCATAATTTTCAGAATCAAGGTTTGGTGTCATTAGAACCATATTCTAGCAAATTGAAATGTAGCAAATGTAAAGATCAATAGAATCTTTTAATGGTTATGAAATCAACTTCTTGATTTTCTTTTGTTAACTTGTGGCTCAGTTTTGAAGTTAAAGGATCACGCATCTCTTGACAAAATAGAAATGTATTTATAAACATCTTTTATTATATGTTGGCCTCATGTCAACTCTTTATATAACAAGTGCTCCTTTGCAACATCATTGGGATCTGAAAAGTTTATTTAGAATATATTTTCATTCATGTGGCAGCTTTTCTATAAGAAAGCAATAGTTGATATATTATAGATAATACTAAAGGCAGAAGAAAAGCTGCAGTTGTTTCTAAAATTCTTAGCAGAAAATGACAGGAGTGTTTTTTTAAATGAACCTCTGAATTGTTTCACATCCAGAACTTGGTATGGAAGATCCCCCTCTGTGTCAAGAGGAGTGATAAAGGCAGTATTTGCAACAGAAACAAAAGTAATCATTTTTAGTCTAAATTAGAACTGCAGCATCAAGACTTTAATAAGTATATAGTCTCTCTTGTCCTCATGCAACGTAACTTCTGGGGTTTGATGTAAACATTTTAAACTCCTGTATTTTTCCACATGTAACTAAACATCAAAACAAGATCAAAAGATCATTTCTCATTAATGATTTGCCTGCTGGTCTTTTAAGTATTTAACTTATCGACACGTATAAATTTATAATACGTAAAATGAGAAATGTAAATAGTATATGCTCATCTCTGTTCCTAGGGAGTTCTGTGAATAAATTTCCATTAATCTGGTGGCAAATACACCACAAAGTTGTATAATTCATGCCCTTTCTGGATGAGTTTAATAAGAAATAATCTGTTATTTTTCATTTCTTTTCCTCTCCCTACTTCAATTGCACTTCTATAGAAGTCTTAAATGTTTATGTATGTATCCGGTTATGCATATTGTAAACATCTGTCAACAGTAAAACTCATTGCAGGGTAGTCATTATTTTGAAGGAAAACTGAGCTCATCTCAATGAAACTAAATTTAAAGAAATACGGAATCAGAAATTTTGGTTTTACTTCACAGGATACCACTAGAGAAAAATAATGTATATGCTTTTACTCTCACACATGTCTTTAAAATATGTTGTGTATAAATATTTCTAAATATCTGTGTTTGGGTGTAGAAAGGACATCATCAATAAATGTCATACCTGGATTCTGGGGGATAACTGGATGTGGTGGAGGTATAGTCCACATAGTTTATATATGATGTCTGTTGTACTAGGTATCATGGGTTGCCAGGTAAAGGTGTACTGTTACCCTTCAAAGACAAAAGCAAATTGTAACTGAGAGGCTGTTGAAAGAGGCACTGAGCAGAGCAGTTACCCAAATATCACAACAAAGTATTTTCTAATGGTCAGTTGAATAGAATTTGTTATTTTTAATAATGTGTGGGATTAAACGTTTATAGGAAGTGCCATTGAACTATGATAATTCATAGTCAGGTATCATTTATTTTTATTTTGTCTCACTTGGACTACTGAAGGGGAAAATCATTGGACTAATTATCCTTTCCTTTAGGAGGTTTTATAGCCTGTATTATAATTTGTTAACTTGTATTAGTTGATATTGTTGGGTTGCTATGGCAAATTTAAAGACTCCCATTTAGTAAGATATACCCTTAGGGCTAAAAATTTAATTATAAATAATTTATTGTATCTTGTTTGAAGCTTAGATATAAAGCCAATTATTCCCTTTTCCTTTATTATGCAAACATTGCAAACATTGAATTTCACCCTAAGATTTTTATTGGGAAAACCAAATTTTGTTCATTATCACAATTTTTTTTCCTTATAGAGATATTATTCATACCTTTGTAATTTAGTATATTTTAGGAGAATTTTTATTGTAATTTTTTTCTTCTTTGGGAAATCCCAATGTGGATCAAAATTTTGTGAAATAAGGTGGAGAGAAAGCCCAACACTTGACCTTGTCACCTTGTCAGTCCATACCATTGGGGCCTGAATGCCACACAGTAACTAGTGACCACCTAGGGGATCCACTCGTCCTTAATGTACAGTATTCTGGAAATACAGGAATCAGTGCCTGGTCAGACACATCACAATGCCCTTATGTTGTCTAAGCAACTCAGTCTCTATTCCTTTCTTGCTTTCCCCAACTCTACCCAAGGTCAAGCTGTTTGCCACTTTTCCTCACTCATAAGGGCCAGGTCAGGTTGGATAAATTTAAGATTCCTAAAACCTAGCTAAGCCAATCTAAAGACGCACAGTCCAAATGCAAGCACACAAGCTCAACAATTGGTTGATCCCATTCAGGCCCACTGAACTGTGTGTAATAGACTCAGTTTGTGAGTCAAGAGGTCGAGATTGAAGATACCTCACACTGACGCTCATTGCCACAGCGTCCTGCTCACAGTGCCAATTGTTTTATTAGCGCACTTAGCAACCTCTGCCGTATGCTGGGCAGCGTGTCTCTCCAAAACTTATGGAAGTTAGAACAAATGAAACATAAGCACCAATGGACAGCAAATAGAAACATCGCAAACAACCAAAGAATTCTCTGAGAAAGGCTCAGATTTGGTCTGCAGTGAACAAAGCAGGTAGGGAGGATAGACTTGCAGCCCAGTTGGCTCTGGTTTTTATTGAGGTTAAAAGGTAAGGTCCAGAGGGAGAGTTTGCATGATTTAAATTGCCCCTGCAACCAAGGGAGGCTTTCTTATTACCTTGCCCACATGTGGGGGTGAGGGGAAGGAAAGGAAGGGTATATATGGAAGATGTCAGAGGTCAAACAACAGAAATGGAGTCAGACTTCTCTTTTTGGTCATGCCACATGACTTGTGGGATCTTAGTTCCCTGACCAGGGATTGAACCCTGGCCCTGGCAGTGAAAGTTCAGAGTCCTCACCACTGGACCGCCAGGGAATTCCTGGAGTCAGACTCTTAATTATACTCTCTAGCCTTAAAATTTTGAAATTATATTGCAAAAAATTACATCTATTAAATAGTCAGGAATTATCAAAACTATAATCGTGAAGTACTATAGAAACTTCTGAAATGATCATTACTAATATAATCGAAGCTTCAAGAAGGAAGAAAACAGTATATTTCCACCTATTCATAGTGCTTGACACAGAGAAAAAAGTCAATCAGTATTTTGGAATGAATGAATGATAGTTTGGGGAGGCTTCTCCCAGCAAGTGATATTTGAGCTGATGCCTGCAGTTATTTGAAGAGGAGGACAATATTCAGACAGGCGAGAAGGAAATAGAAAGGCCTTTAGGCAGAAAGGGCTTGGAATTTTGGAGGAGCAGAAAAGAGGCCGTTATGGTTAGAGCTTGTGGACTAAGGGAGAGAGGTTAGTGAAATCAAAATGGGAAGGTAAATAAGAACCAGGGCAGGGCTATCAGGCATGATGAGCAGATTACATTATATTCTAAAAGCAAAGCAAAATCATTTGAAGGAGTTTAAGCCAGGGAGTGACCTAATGTACTGGAAGAGAATATTCTGTCTTCCTTATGATGTGCAAAATGGAATGCAGGGAGTAAGGTAGAAGTGGGAAGATATTACATGAGTGGAGAAAAGAGATGTGAGTTGAGTGATCACAGTGAAGATGGAGGAAGTAATAGCAATGGAGATGGGGAGAAGTGGGAAGATATAATGTGTATGTTGGAGATAAATCTTAAGGTACTCAGTGATGGACTGGTTTTGGGAAAAGAGAAAATGGCATGATTTCTAGGTCTGTTGGCTTGAACCACTGGATATATGGAGTGCTATTTATGGGAATGGGGAAAACTGGGGATGGTGAAGGAATACACTGGGTTGGGGTGGGGTAAACAGCTCCATTTAGAAATATTAATGTTGAAATATCTTAGTGTGTAGATATTAAGAAGGCAGTTGATAATATGAGTCTTGAGCTACTTTTTGAAACATCAATGTGTTGATATTATTTAAAGTCTTGTCAAAGTTTAAAGCCTTCATGAAAGCACCTGAGCTAAACTAATAGAGAAGAGAGGCTAAGACTGAGTTGTGAGTGCTCAAAGTTTAAATTAATAGAGGAATAGATAACAAAAGAGAATGAAGCAGGAAAGGCCAGTGTAGTAGAATAAAAACTTGAAGAATAAGATGCAATAAAAACCAAGACAGGAGAGGAAGATGGGCACTAAGGAATTAAGAAAGACATTCATCATATAAATCAGGCAATGTATGTAATCAGATAATGTAAGTATGGAGACAATCAATCTGGAAAAAGAGAGCTTGATAGAGTGGAGAGTGGTTTTTAGATAGAGTTGTTCTGGAAGATCTCTCCAAGGAGATGATGTCAGCAGAGACCTTGATGATGGGAAAGTGTGAGGCATATGAAGATCTAGAAGGAATACTCTCCAGATTAATGAGAAAGATGCCACGAAAGCTGGTAAGGGCACAAGCTTGAGATGTTGATGGAACTCCAGCATGTCCAGTGCATCTAGAGCTAAAGGCAAGATGATCCTAGAGGTAAACAAGGTCAGTTCAGGCAGGACATTGTATCCATGGCAAAGAGTTGGCTTTAATCAATGGTGCTTTTTAGGATCATATAAAACAATGAGTTAAATAGTATTGGAGGATTTTCCAAAAGTGTATAAAATTAAGAGTAATTCTTCAGATATTTCTAACAGAGTCGACCCTTAGTGTTCTTAGAATAAAAATCAATGCTTAGTGGGCTAGTATGCTTTGTATTAGATTTATTGACTAGTGTATTTTCAATTTTCTAATACTAAGAAAAGTGCTGTGTTCATGGACAAAGCACAATACATGTTTATTTCATGCAATAAAATGTTGCAAAAAGGACTTGAAAATATTAGTGTTCTGCTACTGTGTTAAAATATTTAAAGAAACAAATTTTAAAACATCAAAGGT
Source organism: Leucopleurus acutus (assembly GCF_964270905.1). Classification (NCBI taxonomy): domain Eukaryota; kingdom Metazoa; phylum Chordata; class Mammalia; order Artiodactyla; family Delphinidae; genus Leucopleurus; species Leucopleurus acutus. Next base: position 39,654,919 of record NC_139147.1, on the reverse strand, counting down.
CTTGAAGAAAAATTTTCAATTTTCATTTTTCATTCTGTAAAAAACAAAACAAAAAAAACTAACAAAAACCAAAATCTGTTTATAAGCCCTAACCATAAATATATGTGCTTATATTGCTAATGGTGATTTCAAAATAAAATTAATATGCTATTTCTACCACTAATGATAAATATTAGAGCAACCTAATCGAATAAAATAGGTATGTAAGAAAATGTATGTAAGAAAATATAAAATTGGATGATATTTTCTGTGAAATATCATTTCTAGCTATGTGTTTCACATGTACGTTTCATATGTGTATATCTCTTTAAGTCTTCTAGCTCTCTTTGAAGTAAACATGGTAAAATTAAGACACTGTGTTTTATTCTAAAAATTCTTAAGAGTCAAATCTGTTAGAAGTATCAGAAGAATTCCTCTTGATTTTATACACTTTTAGAAAAATATCCAAAGCTATTTGTTTTATCCAATCCTAAAAAGCATCATTTATTAATATAACATGTTTTACACTTTGGTCTATAAATAACTAAAAACAAATGACTGTCTTTAATCTTGGATAAAATAAGTGGAATATTATCCTCTAAATCTTTCCCTGGTCCTAAAATATAGAAAATATAGAAGAATAGAAGAGTAAAGGGTCTGTCCTCTTAAAGATATGGAGGCTGAAGATCTAGGAAAAGATGAGGTGTCTTCCTGATATTAACCACTGTATGGATATACAAGTAACTAACTGTGGCTAACCATTGATAAAATATAAAACATATGATGTTTTATGATAAAAATACATGATGTCATCATATTTTTTTTCAAAATAACTTGTACACAATAAATACCAATTTTTATTAGATATTCTCTCCCTATTTCCCTATTTTTCACTCTGCTTCTCTTTTCCAAATCTTTAAAACCACAAGTGAACCCAACACAATTTTAAGGCTGCTCCAGGAGGCATATCAATTGTCTTCTTCCGTGTACCTTTGGTAAGGTTTGGAATTTTCATGTTTCCTGAAATAACAACTAGAACCTCTTGTTTCCCCCCCAAAAATATCAGCTGTCAATCACATCTGGAAATGGCTAACTCAGGAACAAATACTGTGCAATGAAGGGACCGACAAGCCTAAAAACTACTTACTTCTCTCTTTTCTTCTCCTGTATTGACCTAGCCTCTCTACTTGTGTTTCTTTGTACTTTCTCATTTTTATTTCCTATTGATTTTCCTACATGCTTAGTCTCTGCCTTTGATCTCCCAAGAGAATGCCTCCCTGTATCTGCCTGCCTTGTTTTTGTTAGTCCCCTTTCTCTGTATCTTGGAAGAGTCTCTTCATTAAATCTAAGCCAGGCATAATGACGTGTAAATATTTATATACAAAATACTCATTTTACACATAAGTATGTTAGTATCCACCTCAGTAGACATTAGTGAGTAAAAGAAAGTGTGTAGTTAGAGTATTTGAAAAGAGAGAAAGTGTTAAGGTTTTAAGCCATAGAAGGAACAATATTAAGAAAATTTTAAAAAATTAAGTTATGTATATAAATGAATAGCTCCCTAGTATATGCCAGCTCCCCTCTCTATCACCAATCCTCAAATTGGTACGTTTTAATCGATTTTCCATTTTTTGTCAACAGCACCATGGAATATTAGATTAAAGCAATTGGAGCTGCTTTTGCTTCATGCTGCATCTTTATTCTTTATCCCCAGGAACCTCTACACAATGGCAATTTTTCATTTGGAAAGGTTCTTTTATCCACTATTTTCCTACTATTTTAGGATTTCATTATTTAATACTACCTTAACTATCATTATTAGCCTTTTCCTTTTTTTCATTATACACTCTGCCTCCTATATTAAACTGTATTCTGAGAGAAGATGAGACTGAATTTACTACTAATTAATTCTAAGCACATTAATCCCAAGATAAAATAAGAAATATTTCTATTATTTTTGAAATAACCTTATTGAAATTCATAAGCCATACACTCACCCAGTTAAGATGGACAAGTCAAGTTTTTAGTATACTCACAGTGTTTTGCAACCATCATCGCCACAATCAATATTAGAACATTTTCACCACCCAAAAAAGAAACCTGACACCCATTGGTAGTTATCTAATTTCCTCCAACTTTCCCCATCCTTAGGCAACCACTTTCTCCCTCTATAAATTTGCCTCTTCTGAATATTTCCTATATCAGAATCCTACGATATGTGTTCTTTTGTATCTTGCTTCTTTTAAATTAATATATGTTTATAAGATTCATCCATACTGTAACATGTATCAGTACTTTAGTTTTCTTATAACCAAATAATATTCCATTGTATAGACATAGCACATTTTATTTATTCATTTATCAGTTGATGGACATTTGGATTTTTCCACATTCTGACTATTATAAATAGCAATGAACATTTGTGTATGAATTTTTATATGAACAGATGTTTTCATTTCTCTTGAGTGTATATCCAAGAATGGAATTATAGGGTCAGTGATACCCCTTTGTTTAAGCTTTTGAGGGACTGCTATACTGTTTTCCAAACTCTGCACTATTTTATATCTTAAACCACATTGCATGAGGGTTTCAATGTCTCTATATCCTCTCCAGTGCTTGTTATCATCTGTCTTTTTTTATTAGATTAATCCTAGTAGGTGTGAAGTGGTTTTGATTTGCATTTTCCTGACTGCTATCCAATAATTTGAATGATCTCAAATTATACTGCATACCTAGGAGAACTTACAAAGTGCCATGTTTTAGTCAGATGTTGACTTTATATCAAACATCATTTAAAATACTAAACTTGAGAAATAATGGACAATATCAAAATGCAGATAGGAAAGCAGCTGTACATGCAGGATACTTTTGATGGCTTATTCCTACTTATGATTTCTCTGTAGGCCTTCTGCTTATGGCAGTGTCTACCAAAGGTGGTAGAATGAGAGGTGACTGGGGTACTCACTACGTGTCATTTGTTTTTTTCCAATTAGGTGGCCCCATAACAGTAACACAAATGGTATTTCTAAATAGTTATAATGGTTCCTATCTTTCCTCATGTATCATTCTAATGAAGTACTGTAGATTGGTTTTACAAGAGATTAACTAGAATTTACAAAAAAGTCAGAAACTTCTATTATATCACTATATTCTCTTCCCCAGATGCTCCTAAACCATCTTAAATAAATGTATTTAACAGATGGTTGGCTCTCAGAGAAATCCACAGCTCTTTTGGGGGAAGAATATTTTAGTGTATTAATAACAATGGCAATTTATATAACATGAGAAACAGGTGTTATCCAGGAAAAAAATACATTTACTTGATAACTCAAAGCAAATTCAAATAGATTGCTTTGGCTTTTAGTCTTGTTTTGCCTTTTTTGTGTGTATGTGGGCACACTGTTGAGTTCTTTAAATGAATCTGCTATTTGGTCTTTAGCTACTAAGCATGACATGATTCTTGAATAAGTAATTTGTGCAAGGACATTAAAAAGTCTATTAATATTATGGTTTAGAAATTAATAACTTAAAAAAAATTTAAGCACAAAGTTTTTGGAAGTTGTGTGTTTGTTGAATAAGTAGATTTTTAGATGTGTAATTCTGTCAAAATTGCACTTCCATATGGCTATAACAATAATTCATAACTATATAAATTTCAGGATTATCCTACGGTGCTGGAGGTTCTAAATACAAGCAAGAATGATGGGGTATAATTAAGTGTATTTGTCTATGCCATCTGGAAGCTTTTTACAGTCCATTAATTACTAAGATTATTATAATATTCTCAGTTAATGGATTCTGTCAGTTTCAAGCTCTAGATTTGTTTGTGGTTGAAGGGCTGTTTGTGTGCTTGAATTAAGTGCTTGGTTATTTCAGTGATGTGTGTGGCTCCTACTAAATGCTACTATTCATTCCTTTATATCTTATTGTATTAATAGCTTGAAACTCAGGAAACTTACTGAGGTTTTTGCAATTTTTGACAAAGTACATATTGTGTGCATAATTGCACATGGTCCATAAAGCAGTACTCAACCTTTATTTAGGGCTACTGTGGGCCAAATTGTTTGTCTTCTTGATGTAGTAGGTTTTGGGGGCAAGAGAAAATATCCCCTTAATTCAACATGTACACCTTTGTTGGAGAAAATAGAATGTGTCTGTTCATGTTCTCTGTTCATGGTTTCTAAGAGGGAACTGCTAAACCTTTGTGATTTCCTGAGAGAGAGGAGTGTCATTTATCCATGATGGGCCCTTGGACCATAGCTAAATTTATACTAAAGAAATGACTCAGGCTGGGAAGTGGTCATGCCAGAAAGACTAACCACATGGTTAGAGGTCTGGGGCTTTGAGCCACATGATATAAGCTAGACCTCCTGACATCTGGGGAGGAGAGAGAGGCTAGAGATTGAGTTCAGTCATGTGTCCAAGGAGTCAATCAATCATGCTTACATAATGAAACCTCACTAAAAACTCTGGACACTGAGAATGAGGTGAGCTTCCTGGCTGATGAACACATTGATATGCCAGGAGGGTGACACATCTAAATCCCACAGGTAGGGGACATGAAAGTTCTGTACTCAGGACCCTCTCAAACCTTACCTGATGTGTCTGTTTATGTGACTGGTCCTGAATTGTATCTTTTATAATAAAACTGTAATCATTAGCATATGGCTGTATTGGATTTTGTGTGTCATTCTACTGAATTATAAAACCTGAGGGGGTCACAGGAAACCTTGAATATGCAGTCAGTGATTAGAAGTGCACGTGAACTGGAGATCCCAAACTTGCAGGTAACTTCTGAAGTGAGGGCAGTCTTGTTGGGACCATGACCTTAACTTGCGGAATCTGCACTAACTTTGGACGGTCAGTGTCCGAATTGCATCACAGTATTGCAACATTCCAATTTATTTATACCTAGAGCTTTCCATTTCACCCTGGAAGTTTTGCCTACAAGACTCTAAATGGCCGTATTCTAAATTTTGCAAAATGGTGTTACTTGGCAGCTAAATACTAGATCTAAACCAACCACAGACAGTGCTTTATGAAAATTATAATTTTATGGAGAGGTAACATGGCTTTGAGAAAACAAGATGAGACTTGGTTTTAAGTTAGGCATTCTCTATCACTAAGAATAATTATGACCTTGAAGATAATTGGTTATTCATTCTGGACCTGTTTCATCATCCAAAAGATAAGATATTTGACTAATAAACTTTAAAGTCTCTGGGAGTTCTTAGGTAGTAAGATTCTTTGAATTTTAATGCCTCAGTTTTCCTGTCAGCAAATGGGAGTCAATCTGACTGAATCTCATTCAACTATGATGAGAAATAACTGAACCATTTCTACCTGTAGAAAAGGAATAGACTCTATTCATTCTAAATACATTACAACTCTGTTAAGATTTCCACAGAAAAATGAGAAAACAAACAAAAAGAGGTAAGGCTTCTAATAGAAGTTTTCCATAAGTATCCATCAATGAGTAAAATGTAGAGGTTTATATGGCAAGAAGCAGATATGGAAATATTATTGTATTTGATTTCTACTTGCATATAATGTTAAAATTAATATAAAATGGAAATATTCATTAAAATATGTTTGTAATAAGTGACACAATATCTGCTTACTGCTTAAATGTCTGTGTTTAATGTTTCTTCCTCTCTCTCTCTCTCTCTTTCTTTCTTTATTCTATTTGTTTAGTGTCCTCCACCTGACTCTTATTTTTGAGGGAAATTACTCATATCAGTGCACAAGCCAAAGTATAAGTCAGGAGGCTCAGTCACACATTAGCTCATGTGTCATTGAACATGATGGCAAAGGAGCTATGTAATTATAATGCAACAGAAGTTCATATTATAATCAAATTATAAAAGAAACATGGAATTTGGAGTCAAGCAGGGCCTGATTTGAGACCTAGCTGCCCTGTACACCAGCTATGTGACCCTAGATAGCTTACATTAACTTTAAAGAACCTGTTTTCTCTTCTGCAAAATTCCTATTTTATAGGGCTGTGTTTAGTGTTTAGCATAGTGGCTAGTGTATAATAAATGATCAATAAAATGGTAACTATTCTTGAGGGAATCACGAGATCCCATTTTCCTCTTTTGACTTCAGGTTCTATATCTTTAAAATGAGCAGGTTGGACTACATAATCACTAAAGACACTTCCATCTTTAATATTCTGATTCTTAATTATTTTTTCATTGATGTTTTGTGACCACATCACCCCATCAGTATAATTTACAACACCACATTATACAATTTTAGGCTTCTATTATTTCATAAAAGGCAAATAAGTAAATTCAAATTATTTATATTGTCCCTGGTATTTTACAATAACTCTCGGAGAGTGTAGATTAGGTGTTTGAGTTTATTTTCTTACCACTATCCCCTTCCCTCATGGATGTTTAAAGTCAAGAACATTCTCTGTGGAGGTAGTTAAAACCACAGGTACATTATTTGGTGGTAGAACAATGTTAATTTTGAATAAACTATCTCAGTCTAATTAGTGTACAGAATATTTGGTCAAGAACCTCTGCCTGAAGAGGAAGGGGCATTACAGCGTCTCTATGGCACACCAGTTAAATAGACACCCCAACTTCAGGACCTCCATTTAACACTGCATTAAGTAAATTGTTTATGCAAAAATTCAGTTTCTTCTCATAAATTAACTGGGGCCTAACTATGGGTTTTACAAATGAATGCAAATATGAAATTTATTTAAATAGCATTTGCCTTTTTGTGATTTTGTGGATTCACCCTCAACGTTTTTGGAGATATATGTATAACATAAGTAATTCGAACTCTAGTTTATTTTGCAGATATTGAACTTTGGATATTTTAATTCTTAATGCAGAGACAGGTCACAAAAACTGAAGGGCTGAAAAATAAGAATGGTATTTTTAAATTAACAGTCAGTTATATTACACACTGCAAAGCTTTGGGATCTAACTAGAGTTATTTGCTTTTTTAGAAACAACTGGTATTTTTTTTTCCTTTAAAATCTGTGCTTCATATCGTGATTATTATGCAAGTAAAAATAAAAGTCCTTGTCCTTAAATGGTTGAGGAGAGTGACAAAGTGGAGCAAAGCCATTTATTTAAACAGTTCATTTTAGATTAGTGTTAAAAAAACACACAATAAGCATTTCCTTTTTGCTGATGGAACTGTCAGACAAGGATGTAACTTTAAAAAGTAAGTTAAAAGGCTTTCCAAGTGTTCCAGCTCTAAATTTTTTGTGTAGAGCAATTTACAAGACTATCTTCATCTACTCACAACAGATTTGATTGTTATGAGCTTCAAATTTTCTTTGTATTGAACTTCTGTCACATTATAATCACAAAATAAGATTTATTATAGTACAACTTTTTGGTAAGTGGAGGGCTGAGCCTGCAAAATGACTTTTGAAAGCACATTTGAAGAGTGGCAAACTTTTAGACAGATAAATTTTTTTGATATTTGTTTCTAAAAATCCTAACAAGGAAGTTTCCCTTACAGTTAATAATTCAATAGCCAATGAAAGATGTATGGGGAAAGGATAAATTGATATAACAAAATGAAAAATTTGAGGAAAATGCTGTGTATTTTGCCCTATCCCCCAAATGTTATTATTTATAATAAAAAATGTAAAAAACATATAACATTAGATTTATTTTTTAGGTTATGATAAATACCTTACAAATAGGCCATATTTAACATCACTTGTAACTTACTGGGTATGTATTATAAAGTCACATAGTGCAACTAATTCCAATTGATCTGCATGTATATCTATTTCCCAGGTGGAGTGTTGAACAATTTATCAACTGTCAGATTATAGAGCTTTATTTTCCTTTTTTAAAAATTCATTTATTTTCATGAATTATCCAAGATAATCGATTAGGTCCCCAGCACATATTCTTTAGGTACAGAAACAGGCTGTGAATCTTCCCAGAAGGCAGGTGGTCTCATTTCTGGATAACTTAAATCATATTTTTCTTACTGGATTTCTCATAGTCTCTGTTTCCTTAGGTGCTAACAAATCATACCAGATGTCTGTGTCTCGCCCTCACTTTTCTTTCTGGCCCTGGTGTTATTAGTTAGGAAGACTTCCTACTATGTAACAAACAATGTAAATGAATGAATCAGAGGGAAAAAAAAATCTTCCAACATTCTCTGGTCAAAGATGTAAGGAGGGTTAATCCTGACTCCATAGCTGTTACTCGAGTGAATCTTACAAGTTATATCCAAGTAGTATCTTTATTTTAAATATTTTAATTATGCTATTCAGTAATATAGGGCTGGTGTTAAACTCGGGGGATTAAGACACAATGAGTCAAAAGTCATATAAGTCCTCATTATAAAACACAGGGAAGAGGCAAGATGAGATTCATAGGTATAAAATTGCATGCGAAATCACTAATTTCTTTATATAAATGTATGTAGGAAGAGATGAAGAAATAAGCAGCATATAATTTATCATTCAACATCCGGGAGATATACTAAAGGCAGGCTACCAAAATACAAAATGATGTATCTTGGGTGGTGTTATCCAAACCAGTAGTACTTTTATCATATATGGATTAATAAAACAGTCACATTGCTCTGTTTAATCTAGCTCATAAAAGTCATCACTGAATGAAATATCATAAAATTTCCTTTATGTTTACTGTCTGTATCCTTTTCTGTATACCTTTTCCTGTTAGTTTAAGCTTCTTGATGAAAGGCTCTGCCTGCCTTAGTCATCACTGTATTCCCAGCTGTTGAAGCAGTACCCGTCCCACTGTAAGCACTCAGTTAATATTGGGGGCTGACTGATAGTAACTTCCTGTTATACCCTAACTCTAATGGGACACTATTGATGCTGATTTTCATTTGTGTAGCCCTTCACAAAAACTTTTCATATATTATATTTTTAAAACCTCTATCAACTATGTTCTTTCACATATACTATGGTTTTAGGAGGTTCCAGCTTTTAAGGGTTTAGTTTCTATTTTATAATGGACTAAGTGCATTGCATAGGACAAACCAGATGATAACAAATCAGATGTGAAACTACAACCTAATAATTGTCATTGGTTTGATAGCTAATGCAGTATGTGATAGTATCACAAAAACAAGGTGTTAAATTCTTCTGGGAAGTTATCATCAATAGTATTTGAAAAACCAACTTTGAAGTAACATCAAGATATAGTCATATAAAAATTCTCATTTATAACTAAGTATTTTTTATGCACTACTAAGCCATTGTTTAGAACTCAAAGAATTCAGTCTAACTTAAAAACATTTTTGTTTTCTGCACAAACAAATAACTGGAAGTTAATGATAAGCGAAATGTTTAATCAAACCTATGGGGAACTATTTTTAACTCCAATGTTTAATAGAAATTCATAACAAAGCCTCATGCACTGTTGATGGAAATGTCAATTGGTGTGGCCACTATGAAAAACATCACGGAGTTTCTGCAAAAATTTAAAAATACCACTGTACACTCCAGAAATTCCACTGCTAGGTATTTACCTGAATAAAACAAAAACACTACTTCAGGGCTTCCCTGGTGTCACAGTGGTTAAGAATCTGCCTGCCAATGCAGGGGACACAGATTCGAGCTCTGTTCCGGGAAGATCCCACATGCCGCGGAGCAACTAGGCCTGTGTGCCACAACTACTGAGCCTGTGCACCACAACTACTGAGCCTGCGTGCCACAACTGCTGAGGCCCACGTGCCTAGAGCCTGTGCTCCGCAACAAGAGAAGCCACCGCAATGAGAAGCCTGTACACTGCAACAAAAAGCAGCCCCTGCTCACCAAAACTAGAGAAAGCCTTCACATAGCAACGAAAACTCCACACAGCCAAAAATAAATAAATAAAAATTTTAAAAAACATTAAGAAAAAGAAATGAAGTTTAAAAAAACAAAAAAAACACTACTTCAAAAAGATGCATGCACCCCAATGTTTGTTGCAGAATTATTTACAATAGCCAAGACGTGGAAGCAATCTAAGTATCCACCAACAGATGAATGGATAAAGAAAATGTTTTATGTATATTAGATATATATTCATGTACACACACAGACACAAACACAATGGAATATTACTCAGCCATAATAAAGAATGAAATCTTGTCTTTTGTGACATCATGAATGGACCTAGAGGCTATTATGCTAAATGAGTCAGATGGAGAAAGACAAATACTGTATGCTTTCATTTACATGTGAAATTTAAAAAACAAAACAAATCAACAAAAACCCAGAAATAGCCTCACAGATACAGAGAATAAACTGCTGGTTGCCAGAGGGGAGAGGGTAGGGAGGATGGGCAAAATAGGTAAAGGGAATTAAGAGGTACAAACTATCAGAGATAAAAAAAAATATGTCACAGGGATGTAATGTACAGCACAGGGAATATAGTCAATCACATTATAATAGCTTCGTATGATGTGTAATATATAAAAATATCAAATAACTATGTTGTACACCTGAAAATAATATAATATTGTAAGTCAACTACACGTCAATAAAGAAAATCAGAACCAAAAACCAAATTATGATTCCAAATTGAAAATTTTCTTTCCTATATGCTGATTCAACTGTGTATGTGTTTTGCTTGGCAGGCCAGCAGGGGCAGAGGTAGAGTAGGAGAATTTGAAAATATGAAAACAAAGCAGTTCGTCTGTGGATTTTATATGAGATACAATGTTCTGATTCCAAAATTATAAGTAATATCAAGGATCTGCTATTTCATATGTTAAAAAACAATAATGTACTGTTTGTGTCACTGGTTTATGGGAGATTTACTGGCATACAATTTTACTATTCTTCTGTGCATATACTGTCACAATGGTTGCAAAGTTAAATAATAAGCTTATAAACAATAATATTTATCTTTTCTTTTCTCCCTGAATTTATCTATTACTTTACCTTACTATAAAACACTTTTATTAATAAAATATGCTATTATTATTAAATTATGATTTAATTAGAAGTAAATCCACAAAATTACTATTAGAAAAAGAATATTTTTATTCATTTCTTATAAAACTATTGAAAGTTTATATTTTCTATTGCTCCAAATTTAAAAATCAATCTCAGTTTGATCTTGTTTTAAAATTTATGTAATTAAAATGCATCTATTTCTTTCAAAAAAAAAGAAAAATTAATTGAACTACTCTCTACACCTTGAACATAGTACAGAATAAAACTATAAACATGCTCTGTTAACATTTTGAGAGGCATCTAAATATTTTCAAATAGAAATCATATCTTTGTAATCTAAATTTAGAGCCTAGATAAAAAAATAAAGTCTTAGTAATTCAAGACTAGAATGTCTTGTGTTTGTATATGGACTATTTGTGCTCATATAAAGTTTTTATTAAGTTTTGTTACTCAGTTTTATTTTTCTACTTCAAAATTTGGCACTTTCTTTCATATTCTATTATTTATTCCAAAACACCAAGCAGGGATGGTTTCATGGGAAGACAACTGGGTAGTTTTTTAAGCGTTATAATTGACACCTGTTAAGATTTATCTGAATTTCTATCGAAATTCATCTTCACTAATTCTTCCATGACTCACTTTATTTTGTTTTCTAATATCCTGAGGAGAGAAGGACATTAAAAAGTAATTTAGTTCAAAGGACTTATTACCCATACTGATGAGAAAGATCATTTGTACAAAGAAAAATCTGTCCTGTATTTTTTTCTAAATCATACACTTCAGGAGATTATTTATTCACCTTTTTCAATCCAATTGCTTTTCTCCTGACTCACTGAGAAATATTTTGAGAACATGAACATTTTAATGGGGATCGTGAGTAAACAAGGGAAGAAAAGAAAGGAGCAGTCCTTTCAGATAATGGAGCACATCACTGGAAATTAGACCTGTAGGAGAAGCCGTTGAACTCTTTAAGGAAATGTTTAACTAATTACTAAAATGGGTGCCAGAAAAAGAGCAAGGCGAGGGAGAGAAAAGCTTTACGTTTATCAAAAATTTTGCTGAAGTCTGCCCCTAGGCGATTTTCTGATTTCAGGACTCAGCCCAATTCAAAACTGTTTTAAAAATGAGGAGTGAACTATAGTATAAGAAGCTTAAAGGATTTTTTCCCTACACACCAGTAAACAAAAGTAAGTAGGTTACCTTAAGTATTTTAGACATAGTCGAACTGATTTTATCCATAGTGGTAATAGCCTGTGTGGACTGAGGAAACTAAAAATATACAGTCAATTCCTCCTGACCTCATAAAATGTTCTAATACTTTAAATAGGCTTTAGCAATGTTTCCAGAGAAAAGGAATCTGGTTCTGCCAGTGGGTTTAATTAGCATAAAATAGTATCCACATAATATTCACCAGCTGTGTATCAGAAAATAATTTGTTTCTTTGAATTGATAAAATCAATCTTTTTTTTTTCATATTTTTGGACCAACACTTCTATTTGATTGTATTTTAATACATTGTGTCTGTTTTCCAAATAGTCATATATTCTGTACCTTTCAGGATAAACTTTATTCCTGTCATAGTAAAGAGAGAAAGAAATGAATGATGGTTGAAATTTGAGTGATAAACACTATCTGAAAGGCCTGAGTATGGGTCTAAGAGTCATGATCCGTAGCTCAGAGCTCAACCTTAACCACACAACCATGATCAGCTCTTTGCAGGTATGTTGTAGAAGTAGTAATTCAACCACATTGATTTTCATTTAAATCACTGATTTTCGTTTAAACGTCTTGTGAGTTCAAGTAAAAATTTCTGTGACATGAAAAGAATATACTTTCGATGACTGGATTTTATAGCAGCAGGCTCTGGCCAGATAAATTGTAGTTCCTTACACTTTAGACTCTAAATAGCAGACCTGTGTTCCACAAGTTTCCACTGCCCAAGTCATAGGTTGTTTGCTCTTCTGAAATACTTATTTAAAGGATGAAGAGCCCTTAACTAACACAGTACTCAGTATTTATACAAACAAATATTAAGAGGAGTACAGAAAATATGTGTAGAGCTTTCTGACTGTGTTTGTTTCTGAGCCCTAAACTACTCCTAAACATTGTCTGTTACAAGTACACAAAACAGAAAGAATGAGGTAGACTTATTTCTGTGAATTTTCTTTTGAAATTTTTTTACATTTACAAAAATATTTGACAAAATATGACCTTAAATGTGGGTTCTCAATTAACTCAACGTGATGTTTGTAACATCTAATTTAAAAATCTGTAACTTTGTTTTCAAATAGAAATTACCCCAAGTGAACTCTGCATATAATCAATCAAATTCAATAATTCTGAGGAAGATCCCCTAGGCCTTGTACAATGCTCATGCATTTATTAAACACTTAAGTCACACACTTCTATACTATTAGTTTGGCCAGCAGTATAGCTGTTTATCCTCTTGTACTGAATTCCTGAGAGAACAAGAATATTCTTGCTGACATCCTTTAAACTTCTGCTGCCCCACAAGGGTGCAAAGCAATGAAGCGAGAAATTGAGTTGAGGGGGTGGAGGGGACTCCTGCCAATATCAGCACACTGTTTTGTGCTAATCATCAGACATGGCGTTGGAGGATTCCGGGTCCTACCTATGCCCTTTTGATGGCTCTGTTAACCTGGTGGACATGATAGATCGTGTCCATCCAAATCCACAACTGTCAATTAAAAAATAGTGGGAAGCAGCTGCATAGCACAGGGAGATCAGCTCGGTGCTTTGTGACCACCTAGAGGGGTGGGATAGGGAGGGTGGGAGGGAGGCACAAGAGGGAGGGGATATGAGGATATATGTATACATATAGCTGATTCACTTTGTTATACAACAGAAACTAACACAACATTGTAAAGCAGTTATACTCCAATAAAGATGTTAAAAAAAAAGTGGTGGGAAAAAGATTAAACATTTATTTCTATGTTGCATGTACAGCATAACAAATAAGCACTTTGACTCTTCAATAACCCAATTGGCTGAAAATCAAGTAAACATAGATGTGTTCAGAATGGAAGTATTGTCTTCCAAAACGAGCATCCTAGAATGTAAAACCAAATAAATGAATAGTAGGCAGCCTTATATATAAACATGTAAGAACACATGTACACCATTACAATGCCAAAAAACTTATTTATATTTATTTATTTTATCTAATTACTTATTTGTTCTACTTAGAAAACAGAACTATGTGATAATATTGTACATAAACTATGCTTCAATAAAAAAGAAGAAAAAGAAAAAAACTATGTGATACATTCTCTGCTAGATTCTTTAAGATACAATGGTTGGTAAATTAAGATTCCCGACTTCATGGAGCTTATAATCAAATGAAGTAATAAGGCACTAAAAGTAATAAATGCTGAATACATGAAGAGTACAAACAACACTGATTGGAGTCACTGAAGAATCAAGACAATCTCCTTGATTTAAATTAACAGGGCCTATACCTTTAAAATCAGTCTGTCCCTATGAAAGGTACATAAAGGGGTATATATATTTTACTTCTCAATAGTTTTAATTTTAAAAAAGCAAAACACCTTAGTGTATTAGTATCTGAAAACAAGGTTGTCTATTTTCCCAAGTGGGAGCATCATTAAAAGCAAATAGGGAAGCCTGTTTCAAATCTCTAATCTCTTTTCTTTGCCATATTTTCAGAATGGCCTAAGATTCATTGTAGAAAGATAAGTCACTGATATAAGAAATAATTTATAGAGTGTAGACAGATGTCTTTACAATGGTTATCTTTCTGGATACATCTGTGTGTTTCTTACATTTCCAACAAAAAGGTGGCATTTGGGGCTGTAATTCTGTCATCTAATCACATGGAAACCTGTCAATTCATATTAACATCTTGATATCTTATTGCCATAAACTTATTATAAATTCTTCTAATGTAAGATGGATTTAAATTCATGGAGTTGAGCTTTTTGTTGTGTATCCATTAAATGCCTGATCCTTTGCTTCTTGTATCAACAACACTTTCAGTCAAGTAAATCGACTGTTGGCCAGAATACGAATTATAGATTAGGCCCTGAAAGGTTAACAGTTTGCTGTTTGGGATGCAATTGAAAAGCTAGAGAAAACAAAAAGAATAAATGTGAGTTAAAGTCTTTCATATTAACTTGTACACCAGGTAACTGACATGTCAAGCTCCTTATATTTAGATATTACCCCGCAGTGGTGCAATGGATTCTTATTACCATTATACACTTCTTCTGTTGTTTAACAGAAGGTGTTAACCTTTCAATTGCTACAAAATTAAAGGTTTAACCTGGAAACCTATTTCCAGATGAAAATAAAAACCATTATCTGAGGCTGTAACAAGGCTCACCAAAAGGCTGGAAATGCTCCACAGATACTCTCAGGTGCATCAGGATATAGCATGAGGAAAATGTCACCATGATATTTTATCCATGTTAAAAATGATTAGAGAACTATGAACTTAGTCCTAATGCAACATGTAATAGACACATTGAACGCACATCAAAGAAGGTATAACATGAGGCTCCCTACCTAAAGGGTCATCAAAACCTTCTCTAGAAAGGATTATAATTTTTCAACAATTTGTAGTAATGTTCACTTGGATAATTTAAAATAATATATTAAAAATGTAATACATCACCCTTATATTTACTGTTATGTATTTGTGTCAAAGACAAAATTAAGTTAGGGAAAATTAACAAATTCTACTTATTCATAAATCATGGCAAGGGAACCCAACTGCTGTGAGGGTTCGGAGGTATTAAGAGAGTACATTGAGTACATTTTATAAAGTTAAAGGAAATATGTATAAAGCCTCTGGTTGTAGCAATTGTTCTAGTAAGGGGGGATTTTTAGAAGTGGAGTTTGGAGGGATTTCAAACTAGTCTTCAGGTATATTTGCACCCCTTGATTGGATTCATGGGAGTGGTTTGGAGACATTTCAAAAAAGGAAGGCTTGTTCATTGTGGTGGAGGAGGGTTTTCTGTGGCCAGCCATTTTGCGGACCAAGTTGGGGTCAATGGGGTGATTTTTGAGGTCAAACACTCATAATGGTTCCTATGGGGGGTGTGACTACAATGTCAGGCAATTTCTTACTTGTTAAATTTGTTAAACTCCTTTTTTTGTTGAGTCTGCATTTCTTGAACATTCAGTGAATGATTTGAAGTTAGAAATTGATGGCCATGTCTCTCCAAACCTGTTGATGACAAGGAGAAACACCTGGCAATTAAGTCAGACACAGAATCCTTTTAAAGTATACATAAAACTGAAAAGTGTTATACATATTATGGTGATTAGAAGGAAAAGAAAAATCGTGATTTTAACATGTCTAACTCTATTTTTTATTGCTCTAAGCTGAAAAGGGTAAATGTATTTTGTCATATAAAACCACTTTGTTTCTATTCATCATTAACATAAGAAATGCCTACCATTCGAATCACTATAAGAAAAATAAAATACAATAAACTTGTTACTTACAAACAGCCCTTTCAAGGTTGCACATCCTCCTCTTTTCACCTCAGCAAGTAAAAATTGTTTTTCTAAGTAAGAAAATTAATCAGTGAATTAACAAGTAGTTAATAGTAAGGCACTTTGCTAGGTGATGTGAAAAATGGGAGTGGTCCCTGCCATCTAGGTACATACAGTCTACCTAAATACAAGACAAACAAGCACACAAAAAAATAAGAAATGCTAAAAAAAAAAAAAAAAAAAAAAAAAGGAATGGAGTTGTGTTTATTGAGTTTTACAGCAAGTATAAATGAGTTAGGAGTCAACAGTAACCCTAAAGCGTGAGTTACTGTGAGGTTGAAAGAAGCATTACTGAGTTCAAGGTGCTTGCAGGAAAGGTATAAACTGGGCTATAAACAGCCTAATGATATTGCTATGGAATGCCCTCCATAAGATTCCACTTAGTAAATGGAAATCTAAGTAAAAGTGTGAATAATAAATGAATTGCTGCCTGGGATAATGGCAGAATTTTAAGAGGACAGAGCAGAATGATGAAGCAAGGGTTAAGAATATGACATTTTTGTTTGAGACAGATTAATCTGGTTTATATTGCATCTTTGTAGGAAAACTAGTGAGATGAAGTTGGAAAACTGATTGGGGCATTACTAGGTGAGACTTTCACCAGGAGTTAAGGTTTATCTGTAGAATGATAGTGTCCCTCAGACTAGCCTCCTGTCTCTCACTACTACTCTTCCTTGCTGATCTCTTCCATTGCCCAAAGTTCAAATATTGGTTATTCTGTATGTTCGCAGGCTCACACACACATCCCTGGCTGGTAACATTCTCTTAATACTTGGATCTATATGTCAAATTATATATTAGACAGTTCCACCTGAATGTCCTATGCATATTTCAAACCCAACATATCTAAAGTATATATATTGTATTTCCCTGTATACTTCTTTCTTCTCCTTTGTTTCCTGTTTCAGTAAATGACACCACCTGGTATTTGCTCTAGACTTTTGCTTTGTCCTCACTCTCCAACCTAATGCATTACCATATTCCCATCAATTCTATCTCCAACATATGTTTCAAATGCATTAACTTTTCTCCAATCCCTCTGCCACAAATTTAGACAAGGCTCTATTCATCTCTTGTGTTGTTGACTGTAGTAGACTCTCAGCCTCTGAATTGGTCCCTCTGCCTTAAATCTTGTCCCCTTCCTGAATTTTCTTCACACAAATAGGATGATCTCCAAGAATGGATAACTCATATCATATGCATAAATTAATTTCATAAATATTAAATATGGAATGTAAAATTTCCATAAATAAATTAAGCTTGAATAAAGTTAAGCATAGCTGTACAGAATTCCCTCAAATAGCCAGAATGAATATAGACTTTTCACTGCCCTTTAAGCCTTCCTTCCTTCACACTTGTTCTATTTTCTTTACCTGTAATGCCTTTTTCTACCAGATTACTTGTCAAATACTCTCTTCTTCCACTGGAGTTTTTAATAATAGTAACAACATTTGAAAACACACAATAACAGCATCACCTTAAATTTTATATGTTAATTTACAATTCCTAAATGCTTCCTCAGAAATATAACCTGAATTAGTTAGAGAAGACAGCATAAGTGATGCTTATAGATGATTTCACATCTCAGAGAAATTAAGTTTCCTGTACAAGGTCACACAGCTATTAAATGGTCACTCCTCCTGTTTCCCCATCCCTCACCATGAGGTTTCTCTCTGAAGCTCTCTCATCCCAAAGCTCCTGGCATTTTGTTTCTAAACTTTTAAGGACTTCCTAAGAAAAACCCCTTATATTTTAGACAGTGCTTTCCTGTCTGCAAAACAATTTTCTTATGCTAAATTCTCATTTCTCTTTTTAATACTCATTTTATGTTAAAATAGTTTTAGATTTACAGAAAAATTGCAAAGACAATATGCACCACCCCTGGTTCCATTTATTATTAATATCTTACATTAATATGGTACAGTTTTCACAATATATGAACCAGTATTGGTACATTATTATTTCAACTAAAGCTATGCTTTACTCAGGTTTCCTTACATATATATTTTTTAATTCCTTCGTTTTTAACCTCATGGCCTTTCTGGGTTCCACGAGCTGATCCAGGATGCCACATGATATTTAGTCCTCATTTCTCTTTAGGCTCCTTTTAGCTGCAATAGTTTCCCAGTCTTCCCTTTATGAAGATCTTGCTGGGTTTTGTTTTGTTTTTTGCGGTACGCGGGCCTCTTACTGTTGTGGCCTCTCCCGTTGAGGAGCACAGGCTCTGGACGCGCAGGCTCAGCGGCCATGGCTCACGGGCCCAGCCACTCCGCGGCATGTGGGATTTTCCCAGACCAGGGCACGAACCCATGTCCCCTGCATCGGCAGGTGGACTCTCAACCACCGCGCCGCCAGGGAAGCCCGAAGATCTTGCTGGTTTTGAGGAATACTGATCTGGTATTTCATTGAAGATCCTTCAGCTGTAATTGTTTCTGATATTTTCCTCATGATTATTCTTGGGTTATACCTTTTGGAAGAAGACCACTGACATAAAGTTTCATCCTCATTCATATCATAGCAAGAGTATATACTATCAATATGACTTATTGTTGATGTAAATCTCGACCACTTGGCTGAGTTTTTGTCATTGTCAAGTCTCTGTAAAATTACTCTTTTCCCCTGGCTGCTCTGTCTTCTTTGGATGGAAGTCACTATGCACAGCCCACACTGAAGAAGTGGGGAGTCATGTTCACCTGCTTGAGGTCAGAGTATCTACATAAATTATTTGGAATTCCTCTGCATTTGTCTCTTGTCCCCCTTTGGCTTATTTATTCATTCAATCATGCATTTATATCAGTATGGACTCATGGATATTTAGTGTACACTTTGGATTATAATTCATACTATATTTTGTCCTTCAAATTGTTCTATCTTTGGCCTTGGGAACTCTTTCAGTTGGCTCTCTTTTCTCTTTCATTCTTACAAGTTCTGGCAGAAACTACATCATTCTTTCCTTCCTTTAGGATACTGTTTCTTCTCCTTTATTTTGTGTAATGTATAAAAGTATAAACTACCTAACAAGTTAAAACACCTTCATCCCCTAATCTGACCTCTCCTGTGTCAGTCTCCAAATACAAAGGAAACTAATATGAACTGATCCTGTGCAGCTCAGGTGTTGCATTAGTTTTTATAATATTTTTTCATTTTTCCTCCTTTTTGTATTAGTAAATCTTTGCCCTTGGACTTTGGAGTATTTTATATGTTTTGTTATTCCCCGTAAACTCCCTTAGTATGTAATATGCTTTTAAACACCTGTAAACATTTATCAATGTATGAGGAAAGAGAAGTGGTGATACTGATAAAAAAATAAGACCCATTATGAATTTTGCTGCGTTGA
The DNA here is from genome assembly GCF_964270905.1 of Leucopleurus acutus. Lineage (NCBI taxonomy): Eukaryota > Metazoa > Chordata > Mammalia > Artiodactyla > Delphinidae > Leucopleurus > Leucopleurus acutus. Next base: position 39,635,156 of record NC_139147.1, on the reverse strand, counting down.
ACTCATTTAGCGATCATATCAACCCATTCCTCAGCAAGACAGAGTAAATCACTGGGTTCTCAAAGTTTACTGTATGTCAGAATCATCTGGAAATCTTGATAAAATAAAAATAGCTGGACGCTACCTTTAGAGTTTCTGATTCTGTAGGTTTTGTATAGGCCCAAGAATTTGCATTTCCAGGTGTATTCGTTTTCCAGGGCTCTCATGAATAAACACCACAGACTGGGTGGCTTCAACAACAGAAATTTGTTTTCTCCAATTTTGGAGACTAGAAGTCCAAGATCAAGCTGTTAGTAGGGTTAGCTTCTTGAGGCCTTTCTCCTTAGCTTGCAGATGACCACCTTCTTGCTGTTCCCTCAGTGGTCTTTCTTCTGTGCACACAGCTGTTTGATGTCTCTCATTTCCATTTCTTATAAGGACACCAAACAGATTGGATGAAGGACCACTCTATTGGCCTCATTTTAATTTAATCACCTCTTGAAAGACTTAATCTTCAAGACAGTCACATTCTAAGGATTGTGGATTGAGGATTAAGGCTTCAATATATGAATTAGGGGGACATATAATTCAGCCTATAACAAGATTATATGAGTTTTGAGAATTACTGGCTTAAATCATTGAGTCAAGCCAAGGATCTGCTAACAGAAACTGATCTAGATAAGTTATGATGAAACACCAGCAAGAAGAGAGAACATGACTTTGGGATAGGAAGGCTCCTCTTTTCCAACAGTGACTCAGAATGACACCAGGGAGGTTGGGGGGAAAAAGCTGAATTGATGTAGGGAAAATGCTTTGTCCCTCACCTTTCATGGACTCAGAATCAATAGAAGGAGTATATCCACCTGAGGATGTTCAAAGACACAAGAAACTCTCAGCCTTCATAAGTAATTTACTAGTTCACTGCTTAATGTGTTGTTTTCTGCTTTTTTTCTGTAGATTCCTCTTTCTGTAGATCCTTCTTTCTGTAAGATTGCTCTTCAGGGTATTTATGAGTGGAGGACACTGGCCTTTCCAGACATAATCACTATGGCATTTGAGTCGGGAGGATTATAGGTATTATGCCAACTGAGGAGTGCTTCATTCCATAGAATTTTTCAGCATAGCTGTGGCAGAGGTTTCTTCAAAGAGGTAAGCAAGTATCTCTGCCAGTTCTTAATGGGGTCAACATTGTTTTTTCAGTTCACCCCCTGAAGTTATTGGCCCTTGAGAATACCTGCCAAATGTAGGGGTCTACAATTTAGCATTCTACCTGGCTTAGGGTTCAAGTTTTGTAAACTTTCACAAATGAGCAGGGCTATACCCATTAAAAGCCAGTCTCTAGGGCACTTAGAATCAACATGTCAATATTGGAAATTCTGGATTTTTTTCTGATCTCTAATGATTTCTTTTAATTTCTCAGATGCTTTATTATACAGTTAGAGAAGATAGTTGTGTGTATGTGTGTTTACTTTCTATTACTTTATCATGGCCAAGTTTTTTGAAAGTAGTGTCTATGTTTGCTGCCCCCTCTTTATCATCTTTGATTTGATTCAATATTAAATAAGTGTGGAAGGAACCTTAGTGGTTACATATTTCATGCTACCTGTGGTAAGAGTCAGAGATTGATGGAAAACCCAGCATCACTGAGGCCAGGGAAGAAAAGTATTCCAGAAGGAGCGATTGAAAAACTTTTACAAGTGTCAAAGAGAAATCAATGAAAACTAATTTTATTATCTTCTCTAATCTTATTTCAGACATGTACTTGTGTGCATGTATATGCATGTGTGTGAGTGGATGGAAGGTGAGGAGTAATTTATCACCTAAATAGGAAACCTCAGAGGCACAGCAGACTCTTCCTTCATTTCCATGCTCAATCAATCACAGAATGTTAAAATTCAAACTTCTAATAGATTCTGAATCCAATCTGATTCTTTCCCATAATTACAATTATCTCTTCAGCAATTATTACCTTATTTCAGACTTTTAGCTTTATCTCTTCGCTCAAGTGTCAGCATCATATCCTTAGTTTGCTCTTTTTTCCCACAAAGCTTAAAATATTTACTATCTGGCCCTGTAGAAAAATGTTTGCAGACATCTGCCCTAGATTAAAAAAGTGGTTCCTTAAACTGTTATTTTGGTCTCCTGTTCTCTCCACTCTCAACTATGCAATTTGTTGCCTACTACCTAAACACTGGATTCCCAGCTCTCTCTGGCCCAAGACACCATCATTTCTAGCCATCCCCATTTGCAGCTGCATCTTATACTTTTCTGCTTATTCTATTAGCTTCGTAATCCCAAACAATTTGGAGTTCTGGGAATATACCATTTTCTCCCCTATTCACACTAAGTCCTCAGCCTAAAATGAGCTTCATCTTTTGTTCAACCTGAAACAGTGTGAATCATCTTTCAACAATCATCTCAAGCATTGTGTCCTCTCTAAAGTCGTCAAAGTTTTCTAGAAAGACAGTAAAGTGAAGTGGTCGAGAATGTGGATTTAGGAACCAAAACGCCTGAGCTTCACTATTCACTCACTGTGTTACTTTGGGCAAGTAATTTAAAACATGTAGTCCACTGACTCCTTTTTCCCAAAATAAGGGTGCTCAAGAAAAGGCTAATTAAGAAGAGAGGCATTTGGTTTTAATTTGCCCTTCCTCTTTGCTGTCAAATTAAACTGAGATATAGAAAATAAAGCCACTGCATTGAGAAAACTACATGAAAAAAATAAATGTATCTATCTTTGCAAAAATACAATAAGGATTAAGATAAGAAAAAAAGAAGCACAAAAATACATAAAAGAAGAAGTTTCAAAATGTGACAATCTATCAGGTAGATTCAAGTCACATCGAGAAGTCTTCAATTACAAGTGAAATATCTGTCTAAAGCTTTACTTCCTCCCATAGATGTGTTCTCAATTTTCCATTTGAAAGTTGACCTTTCATTAACTTTAGAGCCTTGTACTATGTTTATACTGCTATCTTCTCACATCATTTCTGACTGCTTTTAGACTCAAAATTTTCACAATCAGATGATGGGTTTAGTAGACAGTTGAATTGCTTTAGCTCCGGCATCTTAACCAACCTAAATTACTAAGTATTTGTTTATAGTAAAATAAGTAAGGGATTGCTCACGAGTTGGATTCAGGTTTACAGATTATCTATCTATCTGTCTATCTATCTATCTATCTATCTATCTATCATCTATCTTCATCATCATTTGTGCACGTGTTTGTATATATGTGGTATATATTCTGATAATAAGAATTCAAATTGTTTATTTTGTTAATATTTCTTATATGGGCTATGGTGGATTATCCTTGCTGTTCTTTATGTCCCAGCTTTGTTCCAAAGAACACTTTTTCCTTCAGCTGTTAAAGAGGAGTGACATACTTAAACACTCACATAAAATCCCACATATATACCTACACATGTATACACGTTACCATTCATCAGAAGATATTATCTCCTGCTATTTTCATGAAAACCTAGTAATTTTGCTGTTTAATGCATTTGATCATGGGTCATGTCTGGCTGTTAAGAATTATTTTCCTTTAAAGGAGATACATTCTTTGTTGTCTTTATATAAAATTTATTTACAACCTGATATAGCATAATTAGTATTACATAAATATTTTTTCTGGGGTTTGTATAAATCCTATTTTCCTTTCTATTGTTCCGTTTATAGGCTAGCATAAAAATCCATTAAAATTCATTGAAACACCTCTTTGATCCTGTGACTCCAGATTCCTTTTTTTCCATTGTTGACAGCCAAATTTGGAACTGGTTTCTTTCCGTTTAAACTGATGGAAGAGAAAAAGAACAGAACTCCAAGTCAGAAACCTAAAAATCAGTGAGAAAAGAGAGAGGAGCTATTTCAGATGTGCTGTCACAATCACATTCAGCAGTCTTATAGAGTTATTTGGGTTTGTGGCTTAAAAACAGATTCCACTAATTTCTGTGGAAAACTAAGGAAATGAATCTGTAAAGAAAGAGAAAGCTATCTTCAAAGCTTTTCCAATTTTAAATAAAGTAAAATGTATCATAATAGATAATGTACTTCATCATGTTCTTTCTTGCTGATACAAAAACTCCAGTGAAAACTGTCATTAATTATCAGACAATTAATACTACATTAATACTCTAATATCACCTGGCAGCTTTTCATTGGCTGCATCCAAAATGATCTGTTGTTTTTTCTCACCACTGCTAGCTTGTTTTACTTCACTATGAATGGTCTTTGAGAAAGTGTGGTTAGATGAAACTTCTTGAGAGACTTGTACTACGAATGCAAAATTACATGAGTTTTCTTGGATTCAAAGTGGCTATAATAGGGCCATGTATGAACAAAAATCCTTCTGACAAATCAGACCCAAACATATATAATCAGCCAGAGAATAAATCTAAATTCTCCAGAAAACAAAGCAAAATGAAAATTAAGAGAGGAGGGAAAATATTTTTACATATTCATTAGATATATCTGAATCATATTAAGCCTTTCCCATATATTTGTCTTTTTGAAAAAAACATCATAATAGGGCTTCCCTGGTGGCGCAGTGGTTAAGAATCCGCCTGCCACTGCAGGGGACCCGGGCTCCAGCCCTCATCCAGGAAGATCCCACATGCCACGGAGAGACTAAGCCCGCGTACCACAACTACTGAGCTCGCGCGCCTAGAGCCCATGCTCCGCAACAGGAGAAGCCACCACAATGAGGAGCCAGCGCAACACAACGAAGAGTAGCCCCCTCTTGCCGCAACTAGAGAAAGCCCGCGCACGGCAACGAAGACCCAATGCAGCCAAACATAAATAAGTAAATTTCTAAGAAATTAAAAAAAAATCATAATACATTAGTATGATAGCTTTGGGATCTTTGGGATCACACTGTGGTTCAAAATAGATTTTCTCCAACTGCATGTTCTTGAAACTAAACATTTTTAGCTTCGGTCTCATCTGCCAAATGGGTTAATAATGCCTATATTAAGAATTTGCTGTAGCGTTTAGTAGAATACTAAATTCAGTAAGTGGTACTTAGGATGCCCTCAGAATGGTGGTTATAATTATAAATACTGCTGTAGATAATTAAATAGAGGTAATTTGTTGTATATACACATTTTCTGATTTGGCAATTGTTACAGTAAAGGAAACATTAGGCGGAAGTAGCCAAGTTATCAATACTCCTCTTATCTTCAAAAAACCTTGACACTTCTTATGCATTCTTCTAGTGTGACTTTTTTTTTTTTTTTTTTTTTTTTTTTGCGGTACGCGGGCCTCTCACTGTTGTGGCCTCTTCCGTTGCGGAGCACAGGCTCCGGACGCGCAGGCTCAGCGGCCATGGCTCACGGGCTCAGCCGCTCCGCTGCATGTGGGATCTTCCCGGACCGGGGCACGAACCCGTGTCCCCTGCAACGGCAGGCAGACTCTCAACCACTGCGCCACCAGGGAAGCCCTCTAGTGTGAATTTGGCCAATCCTTCAAACTCTTCCTCAGAAGCTTCACTCCCAACGAAGTTGAACAGGATCAGTTGATCTCTAGGAAAAATTGGAAGAGCCACCATACCAGCTTTGTGGGCAGGTGTATCAGTCTGCTCTGGCTGTAATAGCAAAATGCCACAGACTGGGTAGCTTAAACAACAAAAAATCATTTTGTCTCAGTTCTGGAGGCTGGATGTCCAGGATTAAGGTCTCATCAGGTTTGGTTTCTGCTGAGGCCTCTCTTACTGTCTTGAAGATGGTGCCTTCTTGCTGTATCCTCACTCAGACTCTATTCTGTGTGCTGTGTGCACACAGAGAGAAATCTTTGGTGTCTCTTCCTCTTCTTATAAGGAAGCCAGTCCTATCAGATTAGGGCCCAACCCTTACTTACTTATTTAACCTTAATTACCTTCCTAAAGGGTCCATCTCCAAATACAGTAATATTGGGAGTTACAGCTTCAATATACAAATTTGGGTTGACACACAATTCAGTCCATAACAGCAGGCAAGTAAGAATATTTTAAGGCTTGCAAGTCATCTATAATATTTCACAAAATGTAGAGATAATGAATGCATACACATTTTAACTGTTTTATTATCTTTAACATTAAACTGCAATTATTCTTAATAGTTTTCTTTCTGTTCCCAGAGTCCATATAAAAATCTGTTTGTGTGTATTTATTTTTTTAAGTAAAATAAATTTAAAATATTTTAGGGTAATTATGAGACTTTCATAAAATTTCTAAAAAATAACAAGAGGAAAAATCTTTCTACAGTGTTTTATACTTTTTATGCTGTGTTATATTTGGTCCTGGAGACTAAATAGGAAGGTATGCCAGGATAAAAAGCTCCATTTGCTATAGAGCTAATATTTTATGCTAAGAATCAAGAAGATTTTTTTTTCCCACGGGAGTGAAGAACTATGAAATCAACATGAAATATATTTTTAAAGAAAGAGTTTTGTTTATTTCTCTAAATGACTTATCAATCTATAAATGTGGTTCACAGCATTCTGGTCACTTACATAAAAAGTGGAAAAATATGATTTTTACAAACATTTTCTACCTTTACTTGCAACTCCTAACAAAAGTCATGCTTGACACTTTGGCAGCACTTGATATGCCAATGTATGTTTACTGCAGCAACACCAACACTTCTCAGGGATTTGAAAGTAAGAGATGTTAAAGGACTTGGGATTGACTTGCTACTAAAGGTTGTGAAAAATAGTGGTAAGGGCCAGAATTAGAATGTGGTAATTTTCATTCATAAATTCATTCAGCCATGTTTTCAAAGCCTGATAGGAATATTAAGCCCACCAAATCAAGAGATAAAATTAATTGAGTGAATACTACTCAAATGAACTTCTAACTAGAACATTGGGGAGTGAAAAGGAAATGTATTAGTTATTGAATTATTCTCACATTAAAAAGAAAGAAAGAATTTAACCTGGATAAATACCAGACATTAGTTTGGATAAGAAACATGGGCATTCCTCAAATCTGTGCCAGCTCTGAGTTTGGATTGTGATTCACAGAACAACTGTCTGTATTGCCTCTGTTTATTCTATTTCAGTCTGCATCTTTTAAAATAACAAATACAGGATTAAGACAATATGACCTACTTTTGCAATTTCTCCCTTAAAAAAAAATACTCTCTTCTTTAATTCTTGAAAAAGACCAAGGCCAATTACATTCTCAGTAGCATTTTATGTTAGATGAATAATTAGAACCTAGAAATATATTCTATAAAAAAGCTGACACTCTTAAAGTTAAAAAATAAATCCCTCTTTTTGCTTCATTCTGATGAGAACACAGGTTTTAAGATAATCTACTGGAAAATTCCAGTGAGCAGAAAGAAAGGGAGGGGCCTTATACATGGCGTTGTTTCAATATATTTTCAACATATTCTTATATATTTATAAGCATAATGGTTCAAAGTATCCTTTTAAAGGGATATTGAATTTGGATGATAAATATATATCTTGTAAATAAAACTAGTTTAACAAATATTAAGTCATACTTGTACAAATGGCAAATTATGACAGCAGTTAGAGATACAATTCATGATTACCACAGAATCAAATTCTTTATTCCCCAAACCAAAGGCAATATGACCCTAGAAAATACAAGTCTGTGAGTTTAGTTTTTCTAGTTAGGTAAATATAGGAGAATAAAAATAATTAGTATAACAGTTTGAAGATTGCAGGATGATTCTCATTTTGAGTTAGAAACGTCTAACCCGTTTCTTTTTCTGGAAGAACATTAGAAAGATAATTGTAGTAAGAATTTGAATTTCATATTCAACTCTATAATAAATGGAAAATAAACAATCTAGATTGCCTAATTATTATGTAGCTTGGAAATTAGAGGTCCTTAACAAAAATTGTGACTATATAATCTCACAGTTGGAATTTAAATAATTTTAATTTAGCTAGTTTTTCAGATTCATTCATTCATATACCCATCTTACAAATGTTTATTTCTATTGTTGCTTTTTTGAGATTATATAGCTAATGTTATGCCAAACATCTAGTAAAAAGAGTTGCAAGCTCTCATACCCACAGGGGCTGGGCAAGTAATGTCAATGAGTGAAGTGGGTTCCCTGAAATGCACGTATCCACTAACAGGGACAGCCTCTATTCAGCTCCAATATGGCTACATAGGCACAGCCTTTTTAGATTTACCATTTTGAAATAAGAGACTGGAAATCTGAAACTTTACTTGTAATCTTCTGATTTTTTAAGTCTCAACAAATAATACAATTGCAAAAGTAAGCATGTGCAAGCCAAACAAATTATGTTTATGGGCCTGATATAGCTTACTTGCTTCAAGTTTTGTCCACTAATATACAGACTTATAAATATTATTGTGAACTTTGACTTTTATTCAGATTTTTGGCAATCAATAAACAGTTCTCAAGTTTATCATTAGTACTAAACACAACAGTACAATTCTCGGTTGTCTGATCTGATACAATGATACTCAGTGTTTGAATCAATCTCTTGGAAGGTGACATCCATCAGATCATCTTTAAGGTTGTCTGATGATAGCCATTTAGAAAGGAAGAACGTTACACTATTTAATATAGATCAGACTTGAAAAGGAAAGTATTCTGAGAAAAAGGGATACAATTAGTTGGGTAAAAAATTACTTTATGCACACACAGTATATAAATATATATTAACACATATAACAAAGAACAGAAAAGATTCATGGGGATTAGACCAGTGATTATCAAGCTTTATGTTTACAGGAATCATCTTGAATACTTATAAAATTTTTGATATGTGGCCTTTCCCCACAAGATGCAGATTCTGTAGTTTGGAGACAGGGCCCAGGGACCTGTTCTTTAAACAAAACTCCCTGTGATTTGAGGCTCATGTTGTAAGGCTGACATTTTAAACATTATGGTGGACTGAAAAAAAAAATAACTTGTAAAGAGTAAAACATTAATTTGTTATAAGGTTAGCCACATTTCAAGTGAGGGTAATCAAGGTACTACCCTTTTTATTTTCCTTCCAAAGGAATGGTTATTGACTACTGAATCATCCTCATTAGAGTGAGTGTTGTATAAAGTGGAAGATTAAGTGAACACATTTCACATTTGTGAAGCAGGAGGCTGAGGTCATTGGTGACAAGTTTTAATTGTGATAAAAACAAGAGGAAAAACAGTAATAAATACTGGAGACAGCAACCCTAAACATATAATTACTATTGTTATCCTGATTTTACAGATAATGAGAGGGACTTGTCAGATATATTACAGTGAGACAACTTTCCTAATATCATACATTGAATAAGTTATTGATGCACAGAAAGAGAGAGATCTTCTAACTGGAAAGGGAAAGGGGCTAATGTGTCATTGCCTGAAGCGCAAGTCCCCCACGCCGCATTTAGCTGGCATTTCAATCGCAAGGCAGCAGCATACACTAGGCAGGGTCCTCCTTTAACATCTTTATGACATAGAATTGCTGTAAGCACTCCATAATTATATATTTTTATATACTATACATTAGTAAATATTACTGTGTTATACATTATACATATAAGTCATTATAATTATCATTAACACAGAAGCAAAAGCTGGAAGAATTTTTAATAATGCATACACAGAATTTAATACACAGAATGTGAAACTGTGAGATTCCTCATCCACTGCCATCATTTTACCCTAGTCCCCTGATTATGTCCTGTAGGTATAATATTTCTGTATGTCCCAAATTAGAATAAAGGAGGAGTTAACATTAAAGAAAAATCTTTAAAATAAATTTAGATGTAGATATTATGTTCTGAAATTTAAAAAGAAGAAAAGGAGGGGAAGGAGAAAGAGAGGACAAGGGGAGGAGGAAGTAGAAGGAGGAAGCAATATGGTAGTGGATTTCAAATACTGGTAATATTAAAATGATTAAAAGAATAAACATACAATATCAAGGTCCCAGACCCGGGTATTCTGATTCAGTATGTCTGCTATTAGGTTAAGAAATATGTACTTATAAGAAGAAATTTTTATATCTTTATATCCATAAACAATTCTTCACAGAAAAGGACCATCATTTTCCTCATTCCCTGTTACACAACTAAAGAAGAAATAAAATTAAGCTACTTATAAGATATTTGGTTTCAGCCATTAGGAAGAAAAGCTATCTAACACTTAAGGATTATAAATATTAAAATCAGGTGTCGGATACCTGTGGCTATGGGATAGCCTTCTTTAGCAACCTTTTGTATAAAACATTGAATACATTTTATCACTTTAGTTACAGATTAGGAGTTAAAGTGTCAAGATCATTTTTCAGGAAAGAGAACTAATATTAACAACTCTCCTGGCAAACACATTAATTTTCTTCATATAATCCTTACCACAGTCTTTGAGGTGGGCCCCGTTTCATCATCGTTTCATACATGAGGATGTGAGGCTCAGAGCACGAAGGGCTTGCCCAGGTTACATCGCTAGTCAACTAGTAAACAAGCTTGCAAACTCAGAGCCCCCAACTGTGAACCCTGTCACTTTCTTCTGTGATTCCTCCCTCTAACTGAAATATTCCACAACAAACATGTGGCACCTCATCCAATTTCTCCCTACAGTATCACAATTATTTGTGTAGAACTACAGATATAGGTGACTCACCAGCTCTGAAATTGTCAGTAACTTCCCACTTACAGGACAAATTCAATTTCTTGGCAGGACACAGAAGGCCTTATGCAACTTGTTCCCAGTCTGTTTCTTCAGCTTTGTCTCGATTCATGCCCAGCCTCGGGTCATATAGATTTACCCTTCTTCCTAGAATAACAAAATGCCTTCAATACAGAGTTCTCTCTGCCTGGAAGACCTTTAACAGTCTTACTTGCCTAGCTCATTCTGAGTCATTTTTCTGAGTCCTGCCATAAATAGACTCTTTCTGACATCCACAACAGCACAACTTTTCCCTTGTTTGTGATCTCACCCTGCACTCCGTTACATTTCCCCCCTCCAACCTTATAATCTAACCACTTGTTACATGTCAGTACCCATGACTAAAATATAAGCAATCCGGAGATATATCCTAGTTTTATTCCTCTTTGTATCCTCAGTATCCAGTTACTAGTTGGGGCCCACAAAGTTTACTTGGGTAAAGTAAAGTGTGATCATAAGTTAATGATCGTACTGTTTTTGCCTTCTATAGTAATAAATTTCAATTCACGATGGATGTGTCCTAGAATTAAAATATGGACTTTAACTATATATTCATAAGGATGAAATTATAGTTCATTTTCATATTTTTATTAGCATGCCAAGGTATTTTTCCAATGAATAATTTTAAATGTTTTTTAAAAGTCCATCTTATCAAGGACCAAGGGATTATCTACCACTATCTGAATATGGCTTTGACTAATATTCAGAATTAACAGCAGATATATTGACATAATTAATATGCAGGCATTTAAAAACCAAAAATATATCACACAGCTATACTTTTCTCCTTAAACCATATGTAAAATATGTCTTCATAAATATCTATAGATCATACTAATTTTCTATTACTAGCAAAATATAGAAGACAGAGGAAAGTGTCACAGCTGGAAGAGGCACATGCATTACTTGAATGAATTTCCCTTAAGGCTCTGTGGAATGAAGAGAAAGATACTCCATAGATTTGTATTTTTCTTTTACAATCAAATCTGAAAGCCCATTTAAAATGCATGCTCTGAGCTATATTATGCACATCTTATATTCTTGTGTATTTTTCTGGAGACATGCATGGGAACTAACTAAATTCTTCAAAACCCCTAAATCTAAACTTATGAGGTTATGATGACTTAGGCTCACTTTTGGCATGCTTGGAGACTTTGTACTATTCTATTTCTATTAAGGATGTATCTGCAATTCATGGGCAAGCACTTTGGAAATTTAATACACTCTTAGTTCCATGAATTGCATTTTTTGGATCCTTATGCTTGATCACTGCCCTTTCACAAACACGTTTCTAAAACTTTTCCCCCAATTCTCTCCTCTATTTTCAAGTCTTAACATAGTATATCCAACTGATTTCATGCAAATTAGACTTTTTTTTCCTACCCTAGTTCATGTGAGTTTTAACTGTCTATGTAACACTGGGAAATTGCCTTATACAGGACTGTATAATTAATAAAACCAGGTGGAATGGTTTATTGAGGAAATGCATTATTTCTAATCTCCTATTCATTGTGTGTAGAGGCAAAATCTTGACTGATGTTGCTACCAAGGCCATTTACAGCTACAACTTGGAAATGATATATTCCTTGAAGATCCTGATAATGCCAAGAGCAGAGGTTGGGATTCCCTGGCCTTGATGAATGTTACTCAGACATTTGAGTTATTGGACTTCAGCAATGCATCATTCTGCAAAATCTAAGAAAACAAAATTTTAGAAGATAGCTATACGCACTTTCAGGAGACACTGGACCTTCCCAGACTCTTTCAAATAGCATTTCAAATTAATTAAAACATCTTAGGCCAAAACCCACAAATACTGTATTGCTTTATGTGCCAAATCATAGAAAAAGCCTAAAAATGCTGGCTTAACCCTATAATAGTAAAACGTAAATCTTTAAATTGAAAAATAAAAAGAATAAGCAAACTCAAATGGCTATTTTTCGTTTGGTTTAAAAATATAATAGTATGCTTCAATAATAAGGTTTTTAGCACTTTACCAAATGTATTTAATCTAGTCACTTCTTTACTCTTTCACTGAAGGTGGAAAAGTAAAAACAATTCTAACTCCTCCTTTGCATATGAAGATTATAGTGATGTCATCCATGGGTTAAGAATTCTGATGTTCTCTGCTGTCTATCCATTTCTCCTGAACTATTCAGCACTGAGATACTGGTGCCACTTCCTTCATGATTGTTGGTCTTACACATATGTCTTATTCCTGAATGAAAATTCCTCTGCAAGTTTAAAGCTAGAAACGCAGTGACTCTTATCGTAAGGTAGAAGCTATATTGTTCTGCCTTCGTTTTGCCATAGACATGAGGTGTCCAAAGCTAAATTATATTCTTCATTGTTTTCTGCTCCTGAATTTTTTTAAGATAACAATTTTCCTTTTTTTAAATATGATTCTTATATTTTCATCCAAAGTTTAGTAGTTTTATTCTTTAAGCCATTTCATGTAAACCATCTTAATTCATTTTTGAAAGTATGCTTGCAATAAATAATTTAATACCTTTGAAGAAAATAGGTGTAGGATAGCCTATGATAAAGTACTAGAGAGTTTTTGAATACCATATTCCCCCAAATATTTTCCCTGGTGATAACAAAATTCCACCACTGTGAAACAAATGATCACAGAAAAGAATAACACATTCTTTCCTCAACTCTTCTATGTAAATGAGTTCATCAGATTAATCTCCCTAAGTGACTAAAGGGATCAAGCAGCCAAGGAAGGACATGTCTTTGCAGGGTAGGATCAAGTACCAAACCAAACAGAACCAAACCAAACCAAACAACGTGAAATAGTGACCTCTGGAAAGGGAGAAATACTGAAGCAGAAAGACACACACACCTCCTTTTTTTCCAAAATTGACCCCCTAAATCCATTCTTATACAGTATCTTCCAGGAAGTACAGAAACAATAACTTACCTATGTAGGAAAACCTCATGTTCTGTAGGACAAGTAGAAGGAAGATCACAATGTTACACCATCTTGAAACATCTGCTTTACATAATTATCATTGATCTTCATGAAGGTGAACTCATCAACCTTCAGCCTCCATGTTGCATTATGTGAAACTCTATTTCAGACCAGTAGGTTAATGTGCTAGTAATTTTTATCTGTTGTGGCAGCTCTTTAAACATTTTAAGAGACCCAGATGCATATTTTAGTATTCAAAAGTTCTGGGTACGGTAAACATTTTAAAATTTGGACAGCTTAAGGTATCCTAAGCTTTAGATTATTATTCCTAAATTTAAGAGTTAGGTATTCTTCAGCTTTTCTTCACTACTCTATATTTTTACCATTGGCCCTGGAGAACTTTTATTTATTTAACAGTTATTGTCTCATGTGTATTAAAATGTTTTTTCCAGATTGACAGTTGACTAGTCTGCTCTTTCTTTTTGAGATGCTTTATCACTGGAGTTATGTATCTAAAGTTTATAGATAAAATCAGAAGACTTGTCCAATTTCCATTTCCCTAGTTAAAGCTTCATGCTGTGCAGTTTACAATTAAAAATGCACCAGGATTTTCCTTGCGTTAGGCAGTGTGAGGACTAACTCAATCTCTAGAGTACCATTTCACACAATGAAACACTCACTTTGCTTAATGTCCTGGTGACTTGAAGCATTAATACATTTCTTAAGTGCCAAATTTAATCCTAGATATAAAGTCATGATTTGGGAGAATGTACTTCAATAAAAAGAAGTCTGAGTATTAGGACATAATAGGAAATAGGATGTTTATGAAAAACAGAAATAAAATATCCCCTCTAAGCAAAGTATTTCTTTTTTCCAAGCGATATTTATTGAATAACAGTAGCAAATTTATCAATCATGGTATGCTCTAGGGCTAGTTCCACACTTACTGTTAAAAACTACTTTCTATAGGCTACAGTTGCCCAAAAGTAATATGAAATTTTAAAGAGGATGGTTAAAATAAGCAAAACTTTCCATTAATCAAGCCCTCACTGCGGCACACCAACATAGCAGCTTGTAAGCACTCCTCCCACTTCTTGAGACACAAGCACAGCACTGTCAGGAACTCAGAGAGTGAAGACTTTTTAGAAGAAAAGAGTAAAAGTCTACACCAATTTTGTAGTTTCTTCATAACATAAAATATCTCTCTTAGGATTATCTCTGTTTAGAAATAAAAACTAGCCAAAATATGAAATATTGAAGCATGCAACAATAAAATTTGTCCATCAATACAAAATAATTGGTAAAGCTGATTATTAAAAATAGTATCCATTAATTGAATAAAATTCACTGGAAATTAAAAATTATACTCCAGTTAATTCCAAGTTCTGTAGCACCTTCACCCTAACAAAGATCTCCACCTTACTTTTTTGCTACAGTTTTTCATGTACTTCATATCCAACCAAATTTATTATTAATCCTAGTCCGCTAGTTGTTTCTTTAAAAGCTGAAGGGGAGTTCCAGGCATTAAAGGGGGGGAGTCTTATCTTGCGCGACATCTAGTGGACGACTACAGAATGACATGTTTAAAAGAGGCTACTACTGATTACGCAGCTGTAACAACATTTATGTTTTTTTAACATCTTTATTGGAGTATAATTGCTTTACAATGGTGTGTTAGTTTCTGCTTTATAACAAAGTGAATCAGTTATACATATACATATGTTCCCATATCTCTTCCCTCTTGCGTCTCCCTCCCTCCCACCCCTCTAGGTAGTCACAAACCAACGAGCTGATCTCCCTGTGCTATGCGGCTGCTTCCCACTAGCTATCTATTTTACGTTTGGTAGTGTATATATGTCCATGCCACTCTCTCATTTCGTCCCAGCTTACCCTTCCCCCTCCCCATATCCTCAAGTCCATTCTTTAGTAGGTCTGTGTCTTTATTACTGTCTTGCTCCTTGGTTCTTCATGACCGTTTTTTTTTTCCCCCCTTAGAGTCCATATATATGTGTTAGCATACAGTATTTCTTTTTCTCTTTCTGACTTACTTCACTCTGTATGACACACTCTAGGTCCATCGACCTCACTACAAATAACTCAATTTCGTTTCTTTTATGGCTGAGTAATATTCCATTGTATATATGTGCCACATCTTCTTTACCCATTCATCTGATGATGGACACTTAGGTTTTTTCCATCTCCGGCCTATTGTAAATAGAGCTGCAATGAACATTTTGGTACATGACTCTTTCTGAATTATGGTTTTCTTAGGGTATATGCCCAGTAGTGGGATTGTTGGGTCCTATGGTAGTTCTATATTTAGTTTTTTAAGAAACCTCAATACTGTTCTCCATAGTGGCTGTATCAATTTACATTCCCACCAACAGTGCAAGAGGGTTCCCTTTTCTCCACACCCTCTCCAGCATTTTTTGTTTCTAGATATTTTGATGATGCCCATTCTGACCAGTGTGAGATGATATCTAATTGTAGTGTTGATTTGCATTTCTCTAATGATTAATGATGTTGCAGATTCTTTCATATATTTGTTGGCAATCTGTATATCTTCTTTGGAGAAATGTCTATTTAGGTCTATTTAGGTCTATTTATTGGATTGGGTTGTTTGTTTTTTTGACATTGAACTGCATGAGCTGCTTGTAAATTTTGGAGATTAATCCTTTGTTTGTTGCTTCATTTGCAAATATTTTCTCCCATTCTGAGGGTAGTCTTTTGGTCTTGTTTATGGTTTCCTTTGTTGTGCAAAAGCTTTTAATATTCACTAGGTCCAAATTGTTTATTTTTGTTTTATTTCCATTTCTCTAGGAGGTGGGTCAAAAAGGATCTTGCTGTGATTTATATCACAGAGTGTTCTGCCTATGTTTTACTCTAAGAGTTTGATAGTGTCTGGCCTTACATTTAGGTCTTTAATCCATTTTGAGTTTATTTTTGTGTATGGTGTTAGGGAGTGTTCTAATTTCATACATTTACATGTACCTGTCCAGTTTTCCCAGCACCACTTATTGAAGATGCTGTCCTTTCTCCACTGTATATTCTTGCCTCCTTTATCAAAGATAAGGTGACCATATGTGCATGGTTTTATCTCTGTTCTTTCTATCCTGTTCCATTGATTTATATTTCTGTTTTTGTGCCAGTACCATACTGTCTTGATTACTGTAGCTTTGTAGTATAGTCTGAAGTCAGGGCACCTGATTCCTCCAGTTCCGTTATTCTTTCTCAAGGTTGCTTTGGCTATTTGGGGTCATTTGTGTTTCTATACAAACTGCGAAATTTTTCGTTCTAGTTCTGTGAAAATGCCATTGGTAGTTTGATAGGGATTGCATTGAATCTGTAGATTGCTTTGGGTAGTAAAGTCATTTTAACACTGTTGATTCCTCCAATCCAAGAACATGGTATATCTCTCCATCTATTTGTATCATCTTTAATTACTTTCATCAGTGTCTTATAGTTTTCTGCATACAGGTCTTTTGTCTCCTTAGGTAGGTTTATACCTAGATATTTTATTCTTTATGTTGCAATGGTAAATTGGAGTGTTTTCGTAATTTCACTTTCAGATTTTTCATCATTAGTGTATAGGAATGCTAGAGATTTCTGTGCAATAATTTTGTATCCTGCTACTTTACCAAATTCATTGATTAGTTCTAGTGGTTTTCTGGTAGCATCTCTAGGATTCTCTATGTATAGTACCATGTCATGTGAAAACAGTGACAGCTTTACTTCTTCTTTTCTGATTTGGATTCCTTTTATTTCCTTTTCTTCTCTGATTGCTGTGACTCAAACTTCCAAAACTATGTTGAATAATAGTGGTGAGAATGGGCAAACTTGTCTTGTTCTTGATGTTAGTGGAAATGGTTTCAATTTTTCACCATTGATGACGATGTTGGCTGTGGGTTTTGTCATAGATGGCCTTTATTATGTTGAGCAAAGTTCCCTCTATGCCTACTTTCTGGAGGGTTTTTATCATAAATGGGTGTTGAATTTTGTCGAAAGATTTCTCTGCACCGATTGAGATGATCATACTGTTTTTCTCCTTCAATTTGTTAATATGGTGTATCGCATTGATTGATTTGCGTATATAGAAGAATCCTTGCATTCCTGGGATAAACCCCACTTGATCATGTTGTATTATCCTTTTAATGTGCTGTTGGATTCTGTTTGCTAATATTTTGTTGAGGATTTTTACATCTGTATTCATCAGTGATATTGGCCTGTAGTTTTCTTTCTTTGTGACATCTTTGGTTTTGGTATCAGGGTGATGGTGGCCTCGTAGAATGAGTTTGGTAGTGTTCCTCCCTCTGCTGTATTTTGGAAGAGTTTGAGAAGGATAAATGTTAGCTCTTCTCTAAATGTTTGATAGAATTCGCCTGTGAAGCAATCTGGTCCTGGGCTTTTGTTTCTTGGAAGATTTTTTTAATTTTATTTTTGTGTTACACGGGCCTCTCACTGTTGTGGCCTCTCCCATTGTGGAGCACAGGCTCTGGACGTGCAGGCTCAGTGGCCATGGCTCACGGGCTTAGCTGCTCCGCGGCATGTGGGATCTTCCGGACCGGGGAATGAACCTGTGTCCCCTGAATCAGCAGGTGAACTCTCAACCACTGCGCCACCAGGGAAGCCCCTGTTGGAATATTTTTAATCAGAGTTTCAATTTCAGTGTTTGTCATTGGTCACTTCATATTTTCTATTTCTTCCTGGTTCAGTCTTGGCAGTTTGTGCATTTCTAAGAATTTGTCCATTTCTTCTAGGTTGTCCATTTTATTGGCATAGAGTTGCTTGTAGTAATCTCTCATGATCCTTTGTATTTCTACAGTGTCAGTTGTTACTTCTTTTTCATTTCTAATTCTATTGATTTGAGTCTTCTCCCTTTTTTTCTTGATGAGTCTGGCTAATGGTTTGTCAATTTGTTTATCTTCTCAAAGAACCACCTTTTAGTTTTATTGATCTTAGCTATCGTTTCCTTCATTTCTTTTTCATTTATTTCTGATCTGGTCTTTATGATTTCTTTCCTTTTGCTAACCTTGGAGTTTTTTTGTTGTTCTTCTTCTTTCTCTAATTGCTTTAGGTATAAGGTTAGGTTGTTTATTTGATATGTTTCTTGTTTCTTAAGGTAGGAATGTAATCCTATAAACTTCCTTCTTACAACTGCTTTTGCTGCCTCCCATAGGCTTTGGGTCATCGTGTTTTCATTTTCATATGTCTCTAGGTATTTTTTTTTATTTCCTCTTTGATTTCTTCAGTGATCTCTTGGTTATTAAGTTGTGTATTGTTAGGCCTCCATGTGTTTGTATTTTTTACAAATTTATTTCTGTAATTGATATCTAGTCTCATAGCATTGTGGTCACAAAAGGTACTTGATACAATTTAAATTTTCCTAAATTTACTGAGGCTTGATTTGTGATGCAAGGTATGATCTATCCTGGAGAATGTTCCATGAGCACTTGAGAAGAATGTGTATTCTTTTGTTTTTGGATGGAATGTCCTATAAATATCCATTAAGTCCATCTTGTTTAATATATCATTTAAAGCTTGTGTTTCCTTATTTATTTTCATTTTGAATGATCTGTCCATTGATGAAAGTGGGGTGTTAAAGTCCTCTGCTATGATTGTGTTTCTGTCAATTTCCTCTTTTATGGCTGTTAGTATTTACCTTATGTATTGAGGTCCTCCTATGTTGGCTGCATAAATATTCACAATTGTTATATCTTCTTCTTGGATTGATCCCTTGATCATTATGTAGTTTCCTTCTTTGTCTCTTGTAATAGTCTTTGTCTCTTATAATAGTCTTTGTTTTAAAGTCTATTTTGTGTGATATGAGAATTGCTACTCCAGCTTTCTTTTGACTTCCATTTTCATGGAATATCTTTTTCCTTCCCCTCACTTTCAGTCTGAATGTGTCCCTAGGTCTGAAGTGGGTCTCTTGTAGACAGCATATATATGGATCTTGTTTTTGTATCCATTCAGCAAGCCTGTGTCTTTTGGTTGGAGCATTTTATCCATTCACATTTAGGGTGATTATCAACATGTATGTTCTTATTACCATTTTCTTATTTTTTTTGGGTTCATTTTTGTAGGTCATTTTTTTCTCTTGTGTTTCCCACTTAGAGAAGTTCCTTTAGCATTTGTTGTAGAGCTGGTTTGGTGGTGTTGAATTCTCTTAGCTTTTGCTCGTCTGTAAAGCTTTTGATTTCTCCGTCGAATCTGAATGAGATCCTTGCCGGGTAGAGTAATCTTGGTTGTAGGTTCTTCCCCTTCATCACTTTAAATATATCATGCCACTCCCTACTGGCTTGTAGAGTTTCTGCTGAGAAATCAGCTGTTAACCTTATGGGAGTTCCCTTGTATGTTATTTGTCATTTTTCCCTTGCTGCTTTCAATAATTTTTCTTTGTCTTTAATTTTTGCCACTTTGATTACTATGTGTCTCGGCATGTTTCTCCTTGGATTTATCCTGTATGGGACTCTCTGTGCTTCTTGGACTTGGGCGGCTATTTCCTGTCCCATGTTAGGGAAGTTTTCAACTATAATTTCTTCAAATATTTTCTCTGGTCCTTTCTCTCTCTCTTCTCCTTCTGGGACCCCTATAATGCGAATGTTGTTGCATTTAATTTTGTCCCAGAGGTCTCTTAGGCTTTCTTCATTTCTTTTCATTCTTTTTTCTTTATTCTGTTCTGCAGCAGTGAATTCCACCATTCTGTCTTCCAGGTCACTTATCCATTCCTCTGCCTCAGTTATTCTGCTATTGATTCCTTCTAGTGTAGTTTTCATTTCAGTCATTGTATTGTTCACCTCTTTTTGTTTTTTCTTTAATTCTTCCAGGTCTTTGTTAAACATTTCTTGCATCTTCTCCATCTTTGTCTCCATTCTTTTTCTGAGGTCCTGGATCATCTTCACTATCATTATTCTGGATTCTTTTTCTGGAATGTTGCCTATCTACACTTCATTTAGTTGTTTTTCTGGGGTTTTATCTTGTTCCTTCATCTTGTACATATCCTTCTGCCTTTTCATATTGTTTATCTTTCTGTGAACGTGGTTTTTGTTCCACAGGCTGCAGGGTTGTAGTTCTTCTTTCTTTTGCTGTCTGCTCTCTGGTGGATGAGGCTGTCTAAGGGGCTTATGCAAGTTTCCTGATGGGAGGGACTGGTGGTGGGTAGAGCTGAGTTTTGCTCTGGTGGGTGGAGGTCAGTAAAACTTTAATCTGCTTGACTGCTGTTGGATGGGGCTGGGTTCCCTCCCTGTTGGTTGTTTGGCCTTAGGCAACCCAACACTAGAGCCTGCCCGGGCTCTTTGGTGGGACTAATGGCGGACCCTGGGAGGGCTCACACCAAGGAGTACTTCCCAGAACTTCTGCTGCCAGTGTCCTTGTCCCCATGGTGAGCCACAGCCAGCCCCTGCCTCCACAGGGACCCTCCAACACTAACAGATAGGTGTGGTTCAATCTCCCGTGGGGTCACTGCTCCTTCCTCTGGGTCCCGATGTGCACACCACTTTGTGTTTGCCCTGTAAGAGTGGCATCTCTGTTTCCCCCAGTTCTGTTGAAGTCCTGCAATCAAATCCCTGTAGACTTCAAAGTCTGATTCTCTAGGAATTCCTCCTGCCATTGCTGGACCCCCAGGTTGGAAAGCCTGATGTGGGGCTCAGAACCTTCACTCCAGTGGGTGAACTTCTGTGGTATAAGTGTTCTCCAATCTGTGAGTCACCCACTCAGCAGTTATGGGACTTGATTTTAGTGTGATTGCACCCCTCCTACCATCTCACTGTGGCTTTTCCTCTGTCCTTGGTCATGGGGTATATTTTTGGTGAGTTCCAGTGTCCTCCTGTCAATGATTGTCCAGCAGCTAGTTGTGATACTGGTGCTCTTGCAAGAGAGAGTGAAAACACGTCCTTCTACTCTGCAGTCTTGGTTCCAATCAATAGCTTGTTTTCTATATCTTTAAATCATTAGTCTGATAAGATTATCACATGTGAAGCAACAAATACTAAAGTACATAATCAAACACTCTAAATTTTTTGGTATTGCCCAAAGTGTGACCAGTTCAAAGAAAGTGTAGAGCTATGGGAGTCATGAAGAGAGTAGAACTTATTTAAAATAAGTTTTTTTAATCATAATTTTCTAGCATCTTTAAACATTTAGTATGATATCTTTAAGATTCCTTTCTGTAGATGATATGCAATAATAACGTAAGTTTTAGATTTGCTGATGACTAGGGTCCTACTTTAAAGAGTTGAATCAATTTGCATCATGAATAGACAGAAGGGAGGAAATTAGTGAGCTCATAGGATCCAGGGCAAGTATGAGGCCAAGGGGAGAAAAAAGTAGATTGCCCCTTGAGGAAAGGTGCAGCAAACAACTTAATAAAATGTAGAAGAATATAATTTGGATTTTAAAAAATTATAAATATACCTGACATTATGAAAATTTTACTATTAGAAAAAATCACATGGTAGATGTGTGGTAATTATTTTTTTTTGACAAGAAGATATTAACAGTTACTGAGAGGTTGAATAACTTGACCAAAGTCCTGATAAAATGCCATCAAATCCAATCATGGTGTGAATTATAGAAAGGAAAAACAACAGCCTGTGACATTGTACTATTGTTATGCAGCGTGTTACTATTGGGGGAAACTGAGAGAAGGATAAAAGAGTCCTTCCTATACTATTTCAAAAACTGCATGTAAGTCAACACACACAGAATAAAAATATGGGAAACAGTAAAGCAAAAAAAAAAAAAAAGTAGAAGGTAGAAGAGGAAGAAAAATTAAACCTAAAGAAAGTTTAAGCACTGAAAATAAAGTTTACAATAGTAATTAACTAAATAAAAACCAAAGTATACTAGAAATGACCAGCAAAGCTAAAATTTTATTCTTTAAAAAGCTGATGAATTTATAAATCCTATCAAGACTGATTAAGAATAAAAAGAAGGTATACAAAATCAATATTAGAAATGAAAAATAGGAACATTACTATATAATCTAGATGTTAAAATATAATAATGAGATATAATAATCAATTTGGTGCTACAAATTAATGGAAAAAAATCTTAGAAAACCTCAACTTACCCAAAATTATGCAGAAAGATATTTAAAATCTGAATAGTCTTACATCTATGAAAGACATTAAATTTCTAATTAAAAACTTTTCACAAGTGAAACTTCATGATTAATTGTCTTCACTGATAAATCTGAACAATTACTTAATGAAGAATAATATAAAACTCATACAAATTCTCCTAAAGAATGAAAAATGTGGCATATTTTTCAACTTAGTTTAGGAAACCAACATGAAAAGAATAATAAAACCTAGGGCATTACAAGAAAGTATAATTGGTTTAAAACAATAGTTTATGGTGATATTCTAGTATCCAAAAGGAAATGTTCTTTAGGCTGTTGGATCTTAGCACAAAAATAAAAACTGAAAGCTGCTGTCTACACTAGGCAATGTAAAATAAGTAAGTAAGTAAATAAACACATAAATAAAAGTTAAGAAATTATTCTTTAGAATCTGTCTTGGTCCATTCAGTCTACTATAACAGAATACCATACATTGGGTGGCGTGTGAAAACAGAAATGCCGTTGTCATAGTTCTGGAGGGCTGGGGAGTCTAAGATCAAAGCGATGGTAGATTCAGTGTCTGATGAGGGTTTATTTCCTAGTTCATGGACTGTGTCCTCATATGGCAGAAGGGCAAGGGAGCTCTAGGAGGTCTCCTTTATAAGGGCACTAACCCCATTCTTGAGGACTCCACTCTCATGACCCACTCAACCTTCCAAAGGCCCCACCACATACCATCACATTGGGGATTAGTCTTCAATATATCAGTCTTCTGTAAATTATCACTTTAGGGCTGAAAGAGAAAGAAATTCATCAAAGGAAGCATTTCTTAAAATCAAATAAAAAGTAAAACTATAATTTATTAGTCCTTTATTCTAAGTTATTAACCAACTAATGAAGTTGGAGTTCAGGATTTCTCACTGGAATGTGTGATATGTACATTCAAAAGTAACTTATGACATAGGGCCTGCACTTTACTTGCCCAATGACTGGTTCTGGCCATGTGTGCCTTGAGATTTAGAGAAAAAAAATACTAAGTCTCTGTGACTACAGAAGCCTTGGAAGAGCAGAGACTGATTTGAGAGAAGTATCATTAAATATAAAAGAAGTAAAGGATTATACAAATGAAGTTATGCCAAAGTTTATTTGAAGGGCGGTAAGTGGTACAGTCTTACTAATGAGCATATCTTATATTAAAAGCAGAGGAAGATTGTTTGCAAAGGGTTATTGAAAACAGATATTGGAGTGTACTATTTAGCAACTTTCTCTTTTCAGCCTGATTTATTACTTTAGGTGAAGTCTCAACTACTCATTAAATGGTGTGCATGATGGAACCTAGCTTTGCAAAAGTTTTATTTTTTAACATAAAGCAGAGACGTTAATGCACTTTATCATTTTCCTTTTCTACATCATGCCAAATATTATCTGTCTTCTCACTAGACTCTCAGAGGTCTTAGATCTACAGGGGATGGGGAGGAGGATAATGAAGAAGAAAATAAGGGAAATAACATTCTTTCTTTATAAATTTCATGGTCCCAAGACTAAAACCTCCTCTCTGTAGAAAATCTGCTTTCACAAAGGGGATTAGAGTGAACCTTTCATCTTCCAGGGCTCCATGGGCTATATCCTCTGCTTTCAGGGTCTTAATATTATTGGTATCTGTTATGTTCTGGTCACTGGTCATATTTGTCTCAGTCTTCACCAAAAGTCCATAGTTTTTCAAGTGACTTTTCATTTTATTCTCAACTATCTCCACCTACCAGTTAAAAAAATCACTTATCCAGGTTATTTTTAGACTCAGTCTCCCTTTTCTATTATCCCTGACTTCTAGCTGAAAGATCACAGTACAAAAAAGCTTTCATGCTTGTCTTCACATTTGTCCCTAACTTCTTCCTGAAACCACCCCATGACCGTGTGTGAATAGGATTGTCTAAAATCATTTCAACAGATGGATTCTGAAAAGCTTGTAAGTTTAGACTTTTAATTTGCTTATTTTGTTTGCCATATAAAAGGAGAGAGGGAAGAACATCCTTCTAATGCCCACAATAACCATTTCTTTCTAAAAAGTGGGGGTCCATTTAAACTAATGCTATGGTGTGATTCTAGAACTTGATAACATTACAGAAGTTGTCTGACATACACCACACTTTATTTATTCCAAATCTGAGATTAAATAACTTAGTCATACAAACTGTAGTCCTCTTAATAGGCACATGGAACTGATCCAAACTGCAATAACTTCCTTTGTCCGCAAACAAGAAAGAATTGGGACATCAAACATGAGTCCGTTTGCATCTTTGAGTTCATTCTCTTTGTTTAAGATGATCAATTGCGGTTCAGATAAAGAAAAGCATACTCGTTAAATATGCAGGTGAGGTCATACTGTGGACAGGTGGAATGCAATAGATGTTTTGACAAAAACAACAGAAAGAGTTATCAAAATTAAATTCAGTAAAGTGGAGATATGTTTCAAAAATGTAAATGATGTTTTATAAGGTAAGTTCAAATCAATGTACTTGAAAAGGAATAGAAAACTGAAGATAGGAACCAGTACATACCACAAGGCATGCTGCATAGCAGGCTCAGTATGAGTACTTGTTTTTTCTTTCTTTCATTGATTTAGTTATTCAATTATGTAATAGGAGGGAAGATTGTACAAATTACATTGAAGCTTGCCTCTTAGAGTCTGATATTTCAGGTTTAACTCTGCCATTTTCTAGCTTTGTGACCTTTGGCCAGTTACTTAATATTTCTCAGCTTTAGTTATGTCATCTGTAAAATGGTGCTAATGGTTTTATACAGTGATTGTAAAGATTCAACTAAATATTGCATAAAGATGTGTAGGAATTTTCAACTCCTAGTATTGACTTTGTCTTCATTACTCTGCTGATATCACTGCAAGGTCACCAACAGTATTCCTAGTTAAAACTATTGGATGTTTCTTAAGTCCATATTTTTCTGGACCTTCTGATTATCCCTTCCAATTGTTAGCTACCTTGACATTACAATCAATTGGTTTTTCTCTTACATCTTAGTCTATTTCTTTCTTGTGTCCCTCATAAGTTCTTCACAAAAACTACACATATTAATTGTGTATTTATTGTGAGCTGAGCTTTCTGAGAAATACACTGATAAAGATCTTAGTCTCAGCCCTCAGGAGGCTGCTTCTCTAGTAAAATCTATGGAGAAATGAACAAAGATGAGAAAGAGCTTCTGTACAACCTGGGAAGTGATGGTGGTGAGGGAGACAGGAAGAATAAGAGAAAGGAATGGATCTGTAAGAAGAGACATATTCACTGAGATAAAAATATTAGTGATTAACTACGGTGAGGAGGGTGGTAAAGAGCTGTCCTGGTCTAAACGAAGAATGTGTAAAAATTGAGAAGTGAGAGAAACTTGTGAGCTTGAGAGACTGAATGAGATTACACAGGACTAAATTTTTTAATATTGTGTTACTATCAAATGGGGATGGGGGAAGCCAAAACAAGGAGACAATGTTGTACAAGAAAGTAGACACCCCGTCATTCAGAACGATGTTCCACCATTTTTAGGCATTTATACTTTATGCCAAACGCAATATGGAAAAGTTGAAGGGTTTTAAGCACCATCACTGTCTCTGACTTGGATTTTTGCAATCATTGTCTAACTCATTTCTAACTCCCCTGCTCCCTGTCAGGTCAGAGAGATAAATTTAAAAATTCAATCTTGACCATGTTGCTCTGCTATTATATAGTTTTTAGTAGAGCTTCAGAGTCTATATCCTCTGTGCATTCTTCTATAAAAACACTGCATAATAATTATCTTGACATGTGTCTTTCCCACTCAAGACCATGAACTCCTTAAGGGAGATAATTAACTAGTGTATCACTAGCATCCAGCTCCATGTCTACCACATGGTAGTTGCTCACATGTAATAATGAATTCACCATCAGGGATGATTAAAATTTGAATTAGAGAAATAGATTAGATACCTTTAAGATATTTCCAAAACCATGATTGCACAACTCAAATTGTTTATAACCAAAGTGTAGTTCCTGGACCAGCAGCATCAACATTACCTAAGAACTTTCTAGAAAGGCAAATATGGGGTCCTCTTCCAGACCTACTAGATCAGGAACTCTAGGAGAGTGCCTAGTACTCTGTTTTAATAAACTGTCTGAGTGACTCTGATATCCTGGAAGATTCAAGAACCACTGTCTATACCATTGATATGTCTGTGAGGAGTCAGTTTGTTTTGTGGTATAAATGGGCCACAGTTGTAACACTGATGCACATTCTTGATAGGACACTAACTTGTTTTTTTCATTCTGCTTCAAGTTATGGGGTATGATGTTTCTGCTGGCGCTAATTAGGATGTTTACTGTGGGTTTAATAGGAAAGTATTTTTTATATATTTAAAAATTGTAGATTGAGTTAATTTATTTGCTCTCTTCCATTATTATTCTTTACAAAACTTTGGTCTGAGTTCAACAGCTGATAAAGACTCAGAACCTGTCACCTTAACTCAGTTATTTATCAGCCTGCCCATGCAAATAAATGAGGAAATTTGTTATAGAGCAGTTATCTGGATTTTGTTGCTAATTAATAGCAACAAAATCCAGATAAAGAATCCAAAATGACAATTTGGGACCCTTAGAGTAGAAGAAAACACAGTCTGTCTTACTGACTCATGCATTCCTTTGACATCTGGATCAGTGAGTCAGACATAACATAAGCCTTAACAATGATTTTATATTTCCATAACTAACTAGCAGCATTTCTGGGTTTCAGTTGATGCCTTTGTTTGTTTTCACTCATGGGTATGTTATGACTTCTTGTCCCCTTGATTGCTTTAAGAGCATTGTTTGGAAAGGTAAATACATTAAGATCAAATTGAAATAGCAGTGTTATATTGCATGCAACAACCAATATCCTATTACAAATTCCTGCTCCACAATGATTATTGCAGTTAGATAATTTCTACTCTGGAAAGTCTTTTCAAAATATAATCAACAAAGTACTTGAAGTTTCTGTTCACAGCGGTGCATATAAATCAAAGTTGATCTTTTTACTGAAGTATAGTTGATTTACAATGTTGTGTTATTTTTCTGGTATACAAAGTCATATATAATATACATGATATTTTTCATATCCATTTCTATTGCAGTTTGTTACAGGATATTAAATCTAGTTTCTCATGCTATACAGTAGACCTGTTATTTTATCTATTTTATATACAGTAGTTTGTATCTGCTAATCTCAAACTCCTAATTTATCCCTCCCTTACCTTTCCCCTTTGGTAACCATAGTTTTATTTTCTATGCCTGTGAGTCTGCTTCTGTTCTGTAAATAAGTTCATTTGTGTCATATTTTAGATTCCACATATCTAAAGTGATATCATATCATATTTGTCTTTCTCTTTCTGACTTACTTCACTTAGTATGACAATCTGTAGGTCCATCCATGTTGCTGCAAATGGCATTATTTCATTCTTTTTTATGGCTGAGTAGTATTCCACTGTGTATATATACCACATCTTCATTATCCATTCATCTGTCAAAGGACACTTAGGTTTCCTACATGTCTTGGCTATTGTAAATAGTACTGCTATGAACATTATCTTTAATGTTATGTTTAATGGTGCATATATCTTTAAAATTTTTATTTTTATGCAAAAATATAGCACTCTTTTAGTGCTCTTAATGAGAATATTTATCAACTTGAACATATAAAAAGTATGCATATATAAACTTTTAGTAATATTTGAGATACTGCAGATAACAGAAAAATTGGGAAGTCATTTTTAAAATGTTGGATTGTTTGATAATTTTTATAGACATTTCTAGGATTTTTAATTATAGTAGCAATTTTGTATTTTTTTAAAATCTGTACTTGAAGTACAAGTTTAGGAGAGCAAAAAGGAAGATATAACTCAAAGTGTTATGTTCCACCTTCATAGCAAAGAGAGCCAGTTCATTAAATATGGTATCAAACTTTCAGAAAAGAAAATAATTATCATTTAAATTATCTTCCCTATGTTTATAAAGGTATTATCATTTATTTAATCATTCAGTAAATATTTATAACAGCCTAAGAAGTTTCAGGTACTATTCATGGTGAAGAGTATAACTCAGGGAATAAAACAGAGAAAATACCTGCCCTAATGGAGCTTGCATTCCAGTGGAAAAAGTCAGATAATAAAAAATATCTTAGAATAATGTATAATATATAAAATGTTAATAGCTGGAGAAATTGAGACAGAAGAAAAAGAATAGGAAGCACAAGAATAGTGTGGGATATATTTGAAATAGAATGGTCAAGGGGATACCTGAGAAACACCTAAAAGAAGTGTGAGAGTGAACCATATGTATTTCTGAGGTAAGTGTATCTTAGAAAGCAAAGCAAGTACAAAAGTCCTTAGTCAGGAGAGGCCCTGGTGTGTTCAAAGGGCAGAAAGGAGGTCAGGATAGCTACAGCAGATAGAGTGAGAAAAAACCAAGTAGAAGATGGGGTCAAAGAGATTTAAAATGTTTACTGACTTTCACATATTTCTCTTCTGGACTATTTTCTTCCCTTGAAAAAATTGTTCTCTCTAACCATTGCACCAGCCAACCACCATATTCCCCATTGATAAGGTAAACCAAGAAAATGAGTGGTACAAAGAAAACAGGAATGGCTGTAGCTTCTGCAAATTCCTTATGTTTTCCAGATTTTCAGAATTGACCTATAGAAACCCATAGAATTATTTGCTATCTGGACTATGTGATTTTACTCCGACCTAACTTTATTTCAGTGTAGAATCTCCAGATCAATTTTTAGAATTCCATGGTTGCCAGGCATAGACCAAAAAACTAAGATATAGTCAGTGGATTAAGTGCATATAGCCTCCCAGGATAAACTGGTTACTGATTAGATAAAAAAGAAAAGTCCTGTCAACAAATTCTGTCTCATTTTACATGTGCATCTGGAATGGAGTCCCAGAAGATTCAAATTGGATAAAACCCAGAGAATTGGAATCTTATTGGAGATGTAATAAAAATATTGGAACTCACTTTCATATTATTTCAAGTCTTTCTTATATGGATATAAACACTGTTGAGATGTTGAGCATAATAAAATTATTCAGTCTGAAACTATCCTGAGAAAGAGTTGACTAGCCAAATTTTAGATTTTCCTTCTCATGTCATAAATGCTACATAATTACTTTCACTAAAGCATTTTTTAAATTAAGACTTATTTTTTTTTTTAGTTCAGGTTAAGGTTTACAGAAAATTTGAGAGGAAGGTACAGAGATTTCTCGTATACCCCCTGTCCACACACATGCATAGCCTCCTCCATTATCATTGACCCCCATCAGAATGGTATACATTTTATAACTGATAACCTACACTGACACATCATAATCCCCTGAAGTTCATAGTTTATAATTCACTCTTGGTGGTATAGTTTCCATGGGTATAGACAAAAGTATTATGACAGGTATATATTTCATTATGGTATCATACAAAGTCTTTTCACTGCCCTAAAAATCTCCTGTGCTCTGTCTATTCATCCTTCAATATCCCCAACCTCTGGCAACCACTTATCTTTTTACTGTTTCCATTGTTTTGCCTTTTAGCGAATGTCATATAGTTCACACAGTACATAGCCATTTCAGATTGGCTTCTTTCATTTAATAATATGCATTTAAATTTCCTCCAGGCCTTTTAATGGCTTGATAGCTCATTTCTTTTTAGCACTGAATAATTTTCCATTGTCTGGATGTACCACACTTTATTTACCCATTCACCTACTGATGGACATCTTGGTTGCTTCCAAGTTTTGGCAATTATGAAGAAAGCTGCTATAAATATTTGTGTGTAGATTTTTGTGTGAACATAAGTTTTCAACAACTTTGTGTAAATACCTAGGATCATAATTGCTGGATCATATGATAAGATTGTCTTCCAAAGGGACTGTACCATTTTTAATTCCCACCAGCAATGAATGAGCATTCCTATTGCTCCACATTGGAGCCTGGGTTTGATGGTATCATTGTTCCAGATTTTGGCTGTTCTAATAGATGTGTAGTGGTATCTCATTGTTGTTTTCATTTGTATTTGCCTAACGACATAGGATATGAAGCTTATTTTCATATGTTTATTTGCCATCTATATATCTTCTTTTGTGATGTGGCCCTTTTTTTTTATGTTTTTGGGTTTTTTTGTTTGTTTGTTTGTTTGTTTTTGCGGTACGCCGACCTCTCACTGTTGTGGCCTCTCCCGTTGCGGAGCACAGGTTCCGGACACGCAGGCTCAGCAGCCATGGCTCACAGGCCCAGCCACTCCATGGCATGTGGGATCTTCCCGGACCGGGGTACGAACCCGTGTCCCCTGCATCAGCAGGCGGACTCTCAACCACTGCGCCACCAGGGAAGCCTGTAGGTTATTTTCTTATTATTGAGTTTGAGAGTTCTTTGTATATTTTAGATGACAGTGCTTTATCAGATGTGTCTTTTGAAAATATTTTTTTCTCCCAGTCTGTGGCTTGTCTTCTCCTTCTATTGACAGTATCTTTCAAAGAGCAGAAGTTTTAAATTTTAATGAAGTCCAACTTATCAATTATTTATTTCGTGGATCATGCCTTTGGTGTTGTATCTAAAAAGTCATTGTCATATCCAAGGTCATCTAGGTTTTCTCCCGTGTTATCTTCTAGGAGTTTTGTAGTTTTGCATTTTACATTTAGACCTGTAAACCATTTTGAGTTAATTTCTGTGAAGGGTGTAAGATCTGTGTCTAGATTCATTTATTTGCATGTGAATGTCCAGTTGTTCCATTGCCATTTGTTGAAGAGACTATCTTTGCTGCATTTTATATATTGCCTTAGCTCTTTTGTCAAAAGTCAGTTGACTATGTTTATGTGGGTATATTCTGGGCTCTCTATTCTTTTCACTGATCTATTTGTCTACCCTTTTGCCAATATTACACTGTCATGATTATACTAAGACATACTTAAAAGATAGATTTCAACATATTTAATGTTACTCCTATGTCTCATTACTATTTTTTGAATACTAGGATACTAGAAGGTTAAAAAATAATATATTTTTATTCTATCTCCCCTCCTCCCAAATGCTTTCTTAAATGGTAAGAACCTTCTGCTTTACAGAAATATGTTCAGAAATATTTACTTAGCATAAAAGATTGTCTTAAGCAAGGCAATGTGGTGCATATATGTGTCAGAGTATGTGTGTGTGTTTGTCAGAAATATGTGAGGGGGGAGGAAGTAAATCCTTTAACATAATTGCAAAGTAGTGTTCAAAGACATTAAACATTATTAATCCAAGGAGAGAAGAACCAGACCACTCTTGCCCTAACTTCTCATGACTAAAACATGAGTATTGCTGGAATTAGACTAAGGTGAAAAGATAATTCTTTTGCTAGCCTAGGGAAAGAAGGAAAGAAAAAAAATAAATAAAGCAAACAATGTTTTATAAACGAAAGAGGAGACAGAGAAGGAGAAGAGGAATTCGTTTGAAGAAGTGACTTCTGACCGGTCCTTTCCCATCCACGCTGTAATTAATGCAAGCAATTGGCCACTCCTGTAATTTATCTTTTTGCCTGCTTCCACACGGAAGGTTTTTGTTTTCCCTCCGTTGAATCCTTTGCTAAAATTACAGTAGTTTCAAAACAGAAAGACCAGGTTTGAGTATGCATATGTGAATTATGAAAGATAATTCATTTTAAAGAACTGGCAGTGAAAATGCAAATGAGAAATGTACAATGAAGTACAGTTAAGATTGAATCTCATAAGACATATGCAGATCACTGAGTGATTCAATCACAAGTTAGCCTACTGAAACTCTTAATTACAATCACTTTTAATGAAACATGGTCATTGGAGTTTGGATGTATTCCAGTACAAAAACAGAAATATAGATCAATGGAACAGGATAAAAAGCCCAGAGATAAACCCACACACATATCTTTGATAAAGGAGGCAAGAGTATACAATGGAGAAAAGACAGCCTCTTCAATAAGTGGTGGTGGGAAAACTGGACTGCTACATGTAAAAGAATGAAATTAGAACACTTCCTAACACACTATAAAACTCTTAGAGGAAAACATAGGCAGAACACTCTATGACATAAATCACAGCAAGATTCTTTTTGACCCACCTCCCAGAGAAATGGAAATAAAAACAAAAATAAACAAATGGGACCAAATGAAACTTAAAAGCTTTTGCACAGCAAAGGAAACCATAAACAAGATGAAAAGACAACTCTCAGAATGGGAGAAAATATTTGCAAACAAAGCAACTGACAAAGGATTAATCCCCCAAATATACAGGCAGCTCATGTGACTCAATATCAAAACAAACAACCCAATCCAAAAATGGGCAGAAGATCTAAATAGACATTTCTCTAAAGAAAATATACAGATTGCCAACAGACACATGAAAGGATGCTCAACATCACTAATCATTAGAGAAATGCAAATCAAAACTACAAATAAAAACTACTCATACTGGTCAGAATGGCCATCATCAAAAAATCTACAAACAATAAATGGTGGAGAGGATGTGGAGAAGAGGGAACCCTTTTGCACTGTTGGTGGGAATGTAAATTGATACAGCCACTCTGGAGAACAGTATGGAGGTTCCTTAAAAAACTAAAAATAGAGCTACCATATGACCCAGCAATCCCACTACTGGGCATATGCACTGAGAAAACCATAATTCAAAAAGAGTCATGTACCACAATGTTCATTGCAGCTCCATCTACAATAGCCAAGACATGGAAGCAACCTAAGTGTTCAATGACAGATGAATGGATAAAGAAGATGTGGCACATATATAAAATGGAATATTATTCAGCCATAAAAGAAACAAAATTGAATTATTTGTAATGAGGTGAATGGACCTAGAGTCTGTCATACAAAGTGAAGTAAGTCAGAAAGAGAAAAACAAATACTGTATGCTAACACATATATATGGAATCTAAAAAAAAAAAATGGTTCTGATGAACCTAGGGGCAAGACAGGAATAAAGACGTAGATGTAGAGAATGGACTTGAGAACAAGGGGAGGGGGAAGGGTAAGCTGGGATGAAGTGAGAGAGTAGCATTGACATACATACACTACCAAATGTAAAATAGATAGCTAGTGGGAAGCAGCTGCATAGCACAGGGAGATCAGCTGGGTGCTTTGTGACCAACTAGAGGGTTGAGATAGGGAGGGTGGGAGGGAGACGCAAGAGGGAGGAGATATGGGGATATACGTATACATATAGCTGATTCACTTTGTTATACAACAGAAACTAATACAACATTGTAAAGTAATTATACTCCAATAAAGATGTTACAAAAAAAAAAAGAAAAAGGAGTGGAAGGAATATAAACATTATATAAGTTATGTAAATTTGTCATTTTTTCTATGCTTCTGTATTTGCATGAATCATAATGCAGGTATCTGTAAATTGATCTAAAATAGGGCAAAGCCATTCAATAAACCAGTTTTTTAAGCAGCAAAGCTTTATAGATACTCATCAACAAGAATTCCATCAAATAATCCTTGAAAGAATAAACTGCATAATGAGAATTAAAAGTTCCAACAATACTCATTAGGGTATTCTACTGCACCATTGATTCCACAAGTATCAATTGCTTTCAGTTAGCTGAACTCTTGAGTGTTTATTGGAAGGACCTAATAAACCACAGTCAATTTTCTTTTTAACCTCACAAAGGTAGCTTGAAAGAATTAAATGTTTTCTCTCCCTCCACTGTCCCCCTCCCTCTGCTCCACTGCTTTACATTTTGGACCTATACTAATAAGAATATCTTGAACATTTACTTTTATAATACTTTTCTCCCCAAAATAAAAACAAGATGATGCATATGCATATATTCTGTCTGTGATGGAAATATTGACTTTCTCCACGTCACTTTACATCATTATTGTACCCACGAAACTCTGAGGATGTGTCTCCCTTTGTTTCAGTTTCAAGAAAACAGGGTCAGGCTGTCAAATGCATTTGTTGCTTGCCATTAATGAATTCAATTTGCCTCAGTTTTATTGAGGTGCCACTATGTGCAATTTTTAAAATAGATATAGATGGATAAAAAGATAAATAGATAAGTGGTTTATATGCCCAAGATCAGTTCTCTCAGGTATCTGGTAATGCAGAGCAATTTTGTTTTAAACTGATGATCTTAATCCTTTAATCTTTTGTTCAAGGCTATTCTGTCACCACATCAAGGACAGATCTATTGTCTCTATATTTAAAGATAAAATTAAAATGCAGTTGTAAAATACAGTAAAATATCAGACTTAACTTATAAGAAGAGAGGTGTGTAGATATTATAAGAAATTATTTGCATTTTGGTTTTCAATTCTAATTTGTTCTAAAATAATAACATAGTTTTTAAGTATTAAACATAATTCTAAAAACATACTTTAAGAAATTACTGACCAGATTTAGAACATAATTAGTTCTAAATTTTTTATTATGCCTTGAATGATCTACCTTGCTTTGATAAATGTAGCTGGTATTAGGCTTTCAATTTTTCTTTGCTGAAGTCCAAGTGATGCTATTTTGTTGAATTTGAGGTTGATGATTTCTAGATTTACCTGGAAATCTTTCTATGAAAGACCATTTAAAAACAGGTTAACACACTATTTCTAAATTGTATGTGTAATTATAAAATAAGCCTTTCTATTATTAATTAACAAACAGAAAATACTGACTTATGGCCATCAAACAATGTTTCAGGCTTCAGCCAAAATTCCAGCTGCCAGCACATAAACCTTCTGAAAAGGAAGACATCAGATTTATACATCATTGTGGGGATTTGGATGGATTGATTCTCACTTAGAACTATCTGTGTTTAGAGATCTCACCTTTCCCCAGATATGCACCTGGTAAGTTTATTTGAAACCTGAAGTAAATTGGAGTTACCCACTAAACTGTCAAATCCTTGTGAAAAGGAACAAAATGTTGTGTCCACGGGGCCTAGAATGTGTCTGGTGCACAGTAAGTTCCTATTTGGACTCTTCAAAAAACAGTGATTATCAATGATAATTAGGAATTTTGCAGGAGTATGTGGCTGGAAATGGTACATTTAAAATAATATGTAACAAAATATGACAAAATGTAATAAAGCATAATACAGAGTGACTCTCAACTTGGGAAATCTCAAAGGACACATTCAGTGGAGTGGTGTGCTAGCAAATGTTTAACAACTGGCTCTCCTGTTTACCTCTTCCTTTCTACCTGCCTTTCTGCTCAGGGTCCTGACCTGCTGGTTATTTATATAATAATTGATTATATAATAATTGATTACTTACATAGCTATATATATATATATATATATATATACAATATATAGTAAGTGAGGAGTATAACTTTAAATGTAGATATCAAGATGAATGCATGTTTAACATGCCACCCATGCATGGTTATGTGTAAGCTTTTAAGTTATTTTAGAGAATTAATATGAATTTTTATAATAGTCTCTGAAGTATGGTCACATGAAATTAATATAATTTATCAAGTATGTTAACAGCTAACTCCAAAGAAAACTTTCAAGAACTTTAAACATTCAGGACAAGGTTTACCGCTGAGAATTTACTCATTGAAATTGAGAAACTTCATCCACTTTCCATAAATAAATATCACTGTGGTGACAGACAGAAAAGTAAATTTCTATCCATAGTGAATAATAAGTCTTTAGGAAAACTTTCATTTGATAAAATGTCAAGCAGTTCATTTAAAGAGAACATAGTCTATGAGGTGGTAATTTTAGAGGAGTTGTCAAAAATTTCTTCAAAGGTGAATTTATCAGTCTTTGGTCCTCCCTAAAGCTTCTTTGTCCTCCTCAGCCACATAGACTGCTTCTGCCCATAGGGAGGAATACGAAGATGGCTTTGGCACTGGTGCTTTCCAAGGAATGGCCACTGTAACAAATCAAAGTCTGGGGTTAACCCCTCTCACAGTGTATGTGCAGGAGGACTGAAACATAGCTGTTATAAGGTAATGATTCTGCCTCACTTTGTCTCAGGCCATGCCCTGCATATGATTCCTTTTAATCTGTGGAGACTTGCAACCCATGAACCACTGTGGCATCAGTTGATTTCTCTGACTCCAAGTTGGGAAGTGGCAGATGTAATAGTGCCTAAAATACAGAACTACTGGTGCATTTACTATCTTTAAATGAAAGGAAAATAGGACTGAATATTTTATAATCTACCCCCAAATCCATTTGACTGAAACTTACATTCAGATAAGCTATGTAATTCTCCTGTGTGTGGGGTGTGTGTGTATATGTGTGTGTTTGTGCGCGTGCACATGTATGCATGCGCTGTGTATTTGTAGGCATTAAAAAAAAACTACAGACTATTCAAAACAAATATCTATCTCACAAGAAATATCTCTGCTACCCTATGTGTTTCACCACCTTACACACAATAGACCCATGAACATTTTCCCTGCCTATTACTTGAAGTAGAAAATTAAAATCATAGATTTTCTTCCCCATTGCTACCAAGACAGTAATACCTTGGTCTTAAAAAATTGTCTCAGAGGATGTGCTGGAAATATTAGTTTGATAAGTTAAAACGATCCTCAGCATGTAAAATTTTGAAGGCAAGGGGTCTGGAATAATGGAATTTGCCTCATCAAGCAAGGAGTGGGTGATTTCTCTTAGTCTTCTCTTTGTGCCTGAATTTAAACAAATTAACAGACTGTCATCACTATAAATCATTCATGATGGTTTCATAAAACATGTTAATATTTTATATAAATAGGTGTATTAAAAGTAATATACAAACACATAATTTGCCATTGTACATTTTATATTTAATAATGTATATTATAAAATATATTTTCATTCATTCCAGAAATACATAACATCTATGAACCATGAGACCTGGTAATAGACCATAAGCTTGCACAGATAACCCATCGCATAGTCTGGTGCATAAAGGAACAATGCCGGGCATTGTGAGGTGTGCTAGCAGAGAGTGTTTAAAAGTATTTGGAGACAGAGTGAAGTAAGTCAGAAAGACAAAAACAAATATCGTATATTAATGCACATATGTGGAATCTGAAAAAAATGGTATAGACAGTCTCATTTACAAAGCAGAAATAGAGATACAGGCGTAGAGAACAAATGTATGGATATCAAGGCGGAAAGTGGGTGTGGGATGAATTGGGAGATTGGGATTGACATATATACACTACTGATACTATGTATAAAATAGACAACTAATGAGAACCTACTGTATAGCACAGGGAACTCTACTCAGTGCTATGTGGTGACCTAAATGGAAAGGAAATCCAAAATAGAAGGGATATATGTATAAGTATAGCTGATTCACTTTGCTGTACAGTAGAAACTAACACAACATTGTAAAGCAACTATGCTCCAATAAAAATTAAAAAAATAATAATTAGGAAAGAAAATCTTATTTCAAACCCATAACAACAACAGCAGGAAAAAAGGTATTTGGGAGTGCAGAAGGAGTTAAGATCAGAGGAGTTCTCACAGATGAGCTGGCATTAAATCTAAGGTTTTAAAGTGTACCTAACAGACCTCCATGTGGTCAAGTAAAGAAATACTGGAACATGCATAACATTCAGAACGTGTACTGAGTTATCTGTATCAGAGTCTGGGTTGAGAAAGACAGGAGGACAATCTGGAAAGTTAGGTTTCAATACGATCTGCACTTTGGATTTAGTAGTGTGGTCATTGTATACCAAGATAAAAATTTTAATAAGGTAATTTACGTAATAAGCTTTTTTTTAGAAAGATGTTTTGATACACAGAAGTAAGATTCTAAAGGCGGAAAGGGTAGTTAGGAAGCTTTTTGATAGCCTAGAAGGGAGAATCCATAGAGGAAAAGAAGAGTCTAAGGCAAGAGGTAAAAGTACTGAAGCCTGTGAAAGAAGATTATGAAAGAAGAGATTATAGCAAATGTCAGCTTGCTTTCCCTGGCAAGTAGAAATTAGAAAACACTCAGTACAAACACATGCACCCGTGTGCACACACACACACACACACCTCTCCCCATTCACACACTCAACATGCCAAAGAGAAAATGAAGAAATTTGTAAATTTGAGCAACAAATTGATTCTTTTATTTTTCCCTCTATATAATACAGCTTTTTGTTCTAACAGTTTATTTAAGCATATAACAATATTTATTATAAATTGTCTATGTGCACAGGCCTGTTTCAGGTGTAGAGATTTAAAACTTAGAAACAGAATTCCTAGCCAGCATGGAGTTTGCATCCTAGCAGGATATCAAAGACATTGCTTCACTTTACACTTAAATGACCAGTCAATGGAGGAAATTTAATTTAGAAGGCTTTGTTCTGTAATAATAAATAGGACTTGCTTAGGACTTTTCCCCCAAAGAGTAGTGATTTCTTGGTAATTATAGAATAAAATGTACCCCTAAATCCACTGTTTCACAGAAAAGGCCTGGGGAAGCAAAATATTTAAAAATTAGACAAAATAAAAAGAGTGATAATAATGTCATTATATTATTTTATAACTCTAAATTATCTTTAAACGTTTTAGTTGTTACAAAACAAAATTGTAAAGGAAATTGTAATAGGTTTATTTGTTTTTCCACATTCCAGGTTGAAAGCCATGCAGAAAAAAAAAAATCACCTGGATTTAATGGTTCAACTGTAAACATTCTAATTAGGAGTAACTGCATTAAAAACATGCAAACAAAATTCTTATCTCCCTGTACTACATGAATTAAATGTGAATAAAACTATGTACATATATGTATATAGTTTTATTAGATACACCTATAGTTACACATTTTGATGTGTATACATATATGTATGTGTGTGTGTGTGTGTGTGTGTGTGTGTGTGTGTATTCTGTTTCCTGATATTAGAGGCTTTCTGTCATTTTTTTTTCAACTACATCAAATACAAAAGAAAAAAAAATCATTTTTACAGACCTCAGACCAGAGATCCAGGTAAAAAAAAGAAATGAAACAAGGCTTCCTTGATGGAAGAATAAGGGCTTTCTCATCATTCTTGACCAAACTTTGAGCCATTTATAAAAAATGATTTATTTTCTGAAAAAAAAAAAAGTCCAAATTGTTCAGTGGGGAAAAGACATTTGGGAAACTAGAATTTAGGGAGACAGACACCCAGATATGTGTTTCTTTTTAAATCATTATACATGACATGTCTAGATACTAAGACATTACAAGAAAATTTTAAAGGATATACAGAATTCCCAAAGGTGCCCCTTATTTCTCATTGTTTTCACTGGTGAAATATATCTTTTCAAATAATATTGTGGAGGTTTTATATATCCTTGTAGCTAAAAACAGATTTTTTTTTTTTTTACAACAGTCAGTGAGTACTTCTGTAGGCCCACCAAATGGCCGGTATATCTCAACCTGCTTATGCTATTTACTACCTGAATTGAATCTTGAATAACTAATGGATTTGTTCATAGCTTTTTACTCATTCCCTTGTCTTCTATCCAACATGTTCAAAGTTTATTCCCGTTCTCTAAAAAAATCTACTTGTCTGCCACTTCTGTTTCCATTTCCAGATGAGTCCACTGCCAATACCTAATCTAGGAGGATTTACCTTTGTTGAAATGGGGTACACACTGAACTGACCTCCCAGATTATCTAAGCTAGTAAAATGTCACAATAACAAAGTTTATAAAATACTTAGGTTAAAAAAAATCTTGGAATGGTATGTTGTATATATTTTACACATATTCAATAAAAATGAAATGAAATGAAACATCATGCAATTAGTATACGGGGAGATGTTTTTAAGACACAGATACAATGAGGAATGTAAGGTCATACATAAAAATGAAAAGGATCCCATCTATGTTCATCCAGCTTTCTCCTCAGTCTTTCTTGATTCTAATGTTGCTTAAATAAGTTTCCCCCAAGCAAGAATCAAAATGAAACAAGAAGAATAAGCACATTTTGTGTGCCATCGAATAGATTTTCAGATTAGTTTCGGATGCCTGCTTTTTATCATAAATACTATATTTAGGTGCTCAGTACAAAAGGTCATTCCATAAGCACTGCCTGATACAGTGATTTGTGTCACACTTCGAGAATTCAGAATTATCTTGCTATCTCAAATGATTTAATTCTGCCTGGCAAGTCTACTATTAGACAAAAGAAAATTATATCCTTCTCTTTATATCTTTAAGAGGCTAAAATTCACCATAGTCATGTTTTGTTCTATTTTATTTAAGGCCTGCTTAGTTTAAATGTAACCATTCATTATAATTTTAGTTAGCGTTTTTTGAATCTCAAGTATATTTTTATAATTCATGCAATGCCAAACATAATGACTGATGAGGAACTTACATTCAGGTCAAAATATCTTAATTTTTTAAAAATTTTGTTTTAAGACTAACAAAAGAAACAATAATAACAACATGAGCTTTGAAATAAATTTTATAAGGATCAAAGTAGAATAAAGTCAGCAAGAGTTTTTGAATGAAAATAAAAGATAGCATTTGAGTTTCTTTCATATAAAGAGTTATGAGATCAATATGTCACCATGTCATTTAAATCTTTTGTCTGAGTTAGCTTCCCCTGTGATTTTGAAGAGGCTGGAGCAAACAGAAAGGCAAAATTTTGAAGTGCTTTTTAAGTCAAAGGAGACAAAAAAAGCAAGCTTTTTGAATCTATGAGAAAAGAACAATAGATTTTGTGGACAGTATTGAATTGGTCACTTGGAACTAGACTGCAATAAATCTACAGTTTGTACATTTCCATGTATCTTTCAAGTTTTACTGGATGATCTTCTCAACTAAGTAAATGAGTAGTCATCAGTATTAGCTTTCTGGGGATAGATGGTATTTGTTATTCATATATATGTTCTCCTTAGTTTTTTACAAAGTACCTTGCACATAGTAAATAGTCAATGAATTTCTGTTTGTTCAATCATACTATGAATCAAAAACTTTCCTATTATTAAATTCTAATCAAATGATACCCAGATTTTTACTTTGTTCAATAAATTCATAGTTATAGTAATGACTAGTAAACTCTTAACTGTTTATAAGTAAGGGTTTTATACAGTAGCTGTGTATACAAAAACACATAAATACACAAGTTTACTTTTGCTACATTTACCTTTGCTACATCAAATATCAAAAATTATATCCTCATAACACTTTATTTCAGGAAGTTATTTTAAGGAGCTAGATAAAATCTTTTAAAATAACATTTAGTGTTCCAATTATGTTAAAAAAATTAAGGTTGATAACAATTAATGTACAAATAACCAGTCAATGACAGTGACAGGTATGCTAATTTACAGCATTGATGATTACACCAAAATTTAAACCTATATACTGTAATTTTTTTAAATAATCAGGGAATTAATGCTTTACTTCATCTTTGTAACAATAATCTTCTCTGCTTCTCCCAAGAGTTTGAGTAATTCTAAGTGATTCTATTTCCCCTTCATATACACTATGAATATTCATGCTAAAATGAGAACTATTAAAACAAAGCATGAATTATTTACTGCTGCCCAGAGCTGCATTAACTTCATGGAATATTTCTAATTCAACAAGGCTTTGAACATCTACCTAAGCTCAGTTAAGCATTTATAACACATGATTCTAAAAATAATATTCTCCAAAGTGTGCAATTTTCACTTGAAAAAAGTCAATACAAATCTAGTTGCAATGAACAGTACAATTGTATCTGGGTCAGAAAAATGTATCTCTTTTCTCTCTGCATGTTAGGTATAGAACAGTGGCTTCTGGACACAACACATTATGGGAAATAAGGTAGTACTTGTTCTTGGGATATTGTCCTCAAACCTATGGATTATATTCCATGCTGATATTTTGACACCACTGGTGTCACATCACAGTACGGTGGGGAAACACCAGTGGGGTCAGGGTAGAGAGCTTTGCAAAACACAGTTAAGAAAATTTCTTCTCCCTTGGTTTCCAGCCAGGCCACAAAGTTGTGACCATCAGAAACCTCTTCCTTTTAGAGTTAGTCTGGCACAGTGGAAAGAACACAGATCTAAAGCAGACTCATCTGTGTAATTGTGTGCAAATTAATGAATGTCTCCAAAGTCTCAGTTTCATCTGTAATATGCTTACATCCTATGACATGAATTAATGCATATTAATCACTTAATATAGTTCCTGGTGAGCTAGCGTGAATTTAAGCAGTTAGACATTTGAATTTCAAACTATTAGTCTGCTTCTTGTGCAATTTGGTAATTTAGGAGAAGTTATGTACTCTCTCTCAACTCCAGTTTCCTCAGCTGTGAAATGGGGATTATAATAGCATCACCTAATGTGGTGTTTTGTGATGTGGATTAGGGAGTAGATGTATATATAGAGAGAGATACAGTGTTTAGCACAGCAAATAGTATACCTTAGTGCTCAATTCAGGTTCATTTTTATTCCATAATTATTGTTACTTGGTTACTTTCATTCCTATGATTTATCTGATGATAATGGGATTAAATGACTGTATTGGCAGCTAACATTTCAGTTTTAGGAGGAAGAAAGTAGTTCTTTTCTCTGATAACTTAATAATGAGTATTTGGACAGGGGGTCACACAATGAATGTTTAGGATAAATATTTGAAATTCACATTAAAATTACTTTAAAATACTAGTCATTCTGGATTATTGAATAATTACCCAAATATGTGCCATAGTCTTTAAGGAGCAATAACAAAACACGGAGACTCTTTCAGAACTTTTTCATAGGACTTATAAGAAGAGCCTGTGACAAATGGCATTCATTGCTAATTCTCTAGCTAATTTCGAGTTTACAACAAATAAGGGGAAATTTTTACCTATATCATTTTTGTGGCAATATTACCAAATCAACATTAAATATGCCTTCAGAGGAGCCAGGAGCAGGCGACCTGCCAAGACCTAGATCACACACAGGCCCTTACCTCCAGCAGCCCCCAGGGATTTCTGGGTTTTGTTTTTGATTTGTGCTTTGTTTGTTACTGTTGTTGTTTAATTTCTCTACAAACCTACAGAGGTCCTACTAGCAAAAATAGCTGAGGCCTCTTGTTCATGAAATTCTCATATTATTTATAGGATCTTCCTTCTCACACAGAAAATGTTGCCTTTTAAGGGAGGAAAGCAGAGAAAATAAATAGAAATGGCTGTCAGGTGCCGAGGGAGTAAGATTGTTTGAAGGCTGTTTCAAGTGCTATTAATGGAATGATACAAGGATTATTCAGTATAGTCTTATGTGGCCTTATCATAAAGAAGGGAAAAAAAGATGAACATTTTATCTTATATAGAGAAAAATAGCTCACAGAACTGCAAAGTAATAGGGAATTGTTATCAGTGCAAGGGTACTGCCTTATAGGTAAAATGCCTTATTAAGAAATCCTTCTGATAGTCTTATAATTGGCAACTTATTTAGTATATTCCAAAATTCCTACTCTTTACCAAATACACTAGATGATCTGCATAATATAGACGTTTTCAATGTATTTCTTTTTTTGTTGTTGTTGTTGTTTTTTCCTTTTTTTTTTTTTTTTTTTTTTTTTTTTTTTGCGGTACGTGGGCCTCTCACTGTTGTGGCCTCTCCCGCTGTGGAGCACAGGCTCCGGACGTGAAAGCTCAGCGGCCGTGGCTTACGGGCCCAGCCGCTCCGCAGCATATGGGATCCTCCCGAACCCGTGTCCCCTGCATTAGCAGGTGGACTCTCAACCACTGCACCACCAGGGAAGCCCTCAATGTATTTCTTTAAGTTTGGTTAAAAGCTTTGAAAGGATAGAAATAAAATAAAAACTGTTGTGGCCATCTCTTAGTGGTGGGATTAGGAATGATTCTTTTCCCCTGTGCTTTTCTGCTTGTCAAATGTCTCCATAATGAATATTTTTCAAAAGGATCAAAACAAATAATTCAAAACACTTTATGTCAGATATGTAAATGCTGAAGCACGGTTTAAAGGTAAAGAAAAAATTAAAGCCTTCTGCATTATTCTAGTCTAGATGCCATTGAGCTTGTGTTTTCTGGGCACACTCTTTGAA
Source organism: Leucopleurus acutus (assembly GCF_964270905.1). Lineage (NCBI taxonomy): Eukaryota > Metazoa > Chordata > Mammalia > Artiodactyla > Delphinidae > Leucopleurus > Leucopleurus acutus. The sequence goes on along the minus strand of NC_139147.1, from coordinate 39,590,558 downwards.
AGATATGACTTTCAACATAAAATAATGATAATAATGATAGTGATAACAACAGCAATCTCACAAGTTTCACCTGATTTCAGCCTGGCTACTTGAAAGCGGATGGAAGCCGTGCCTGACTTGTGCAATTTAACCCGTCACTTCAGGAACCATTGTTACCATTGCAACAAGCAGATGTCACTGCAGACTGTGTGAAAATGTCAGAGAAAATGAAGCAAATCTAAGAAGTAGTAGAAATGAAATCTCACCCTTAAAGTATGTTCTTTCCCACCCTAAAAATTGTCAATTTGAAGGCTCTTTTGTTCGTTTGCAGCATTTACTCTGACTGGGACTCCTGGTCTGAAAATATTTCCATTTCTCTCCACCTGGTATGGCAGCCCCTCCTCTTGAGCTCATTAGGCTCTGAGGGGTCTCAGCAGAGCTCAGGAACTGCCAGGTCTGATAAAAGGAGCTTGAAACCTGCTCAGGTGCTGAGGTGGGGAGTGGGATGCAAGTGGGGGAATGTTATTAAGTTGCAGAACTGAGTATGACATATTTTCTGGATAGATGGTTAGAGTAATGTATGTGCTGATCTCAGCTCTGCAGGAATAAAGGACTTTTAGTCCCATCTGTTTTTCACCACCACTACAAATAAGCCTTCTAAGGACTTTTGCATTAAAGTAAAAGCCAACCATCTCTGAGTTTAAGCTTGGAATTTGAGAGTGCAATCCTCTAAAATCAGACACTTTGTAATAGGGGAGTGGAATCCTCTTTCTGGGACTAGATTTCTATCCACTCAGGGTGGAGAGTTTTTAAGTTTCTACAGGGAAGTACTGCTACCTGAAACAGAATCCTATTTCTTTCTTCAAGTAAAAAGAGCTTTATAAAATATCCTTATGATGCACACTCTCAAAATTATGATTTCAGAACTAAAACCAATTAATATTATATGCATGTATCATTTATGTTAATTTATTTTATCAAGAATTCATTTGAGGCTTCCCTGGTGGCGCAGTGGTTGAGAGTACGCCTGCCGATGCAGGGGACACGGGTTCGTGCCCCGGTCCGGGAAGATCCCACGTGCCACGGAGCGGCTGGGCCCGTGAGCCATGGCCACTGAGCCTGCGCGTCCGGAGCCTGTGCTCCACAATGGGAGAGGCCACAACAGTGAGAGGCCTGTGTACTGCAAAAAAAATAATAATTCATTTGATCTTTTAAAATATAATTTAGGCATAATGGCAATCATAATATCTGCATTTATCTTATTATGATAACTGATCAAATTTTGATGGTGCTAAAAAACTGTCACTATGGAGTAAAAGTGAAATAAAACCTGAGAACAAGTAAACTATAAAACTACAGTAAATTGAGGCAAGTATAGAGTTCATGGAAGGTGGAGATATAGAAATCTGAAAGAAAATGACTCATTTCCTCCTCATGAAACAATTTTTTCATAATTTCATAAGAAATTGATTAACTAGAGATGCAATTTTTGTAAAAGCAATTCTCTCACAGAATACTTTGGAGCCTTAGTGCTAGGGAGAAAACACAGTGACCAGCACAAGACTTGGATGGTCAGTTCCACTGTGCCCATTTGGGGTTCTGAGGGTGGTCATCTAACCTCTTAACATCCTCATCTGCAAAATGCCTCACAGGATGCTTGGGGGGTCAGCTCTGATCTTAGGTGTACACACAATGTGTAAACTCTGACACTTTAAAAATTTAAGGTATGAATGAAAGTATGTCAAGTCTTCACCCCACTGAAAAAGAAAATAAGACTCTGTCTTAGCAGTCATGTACTGGGTCTTGGCCTACGCGTGCATCTCAGAGTGCTGGCTTGAATTTTGTGGACCTCAAAGCTATGTGTGCCTTCTGTATCATCTCCCAAGGCTGGAGCAGAGAAAACTTCTCTTACTAGTATTTGAATTCCCTGCCTGTAGAGTTTAAAAAAACAAAACAAAACAAAAAAAACAATGAATTTTCTATAACGTTTAAGAAAAGTCTGGTTTTATAATTAAGGGCTCTGACCAACTTGGGTTCACTAAAACAAAAGAATCTGAGTTGGGAGGAAGGAATGATTTTTCTCTTATAATTAGGAAACCTATTCCCCAGAAAGGAGAGCAGAATAGGAATGAATATTTCTGATTCCTCAGCTTTTCCATACCCTTACCTCCTTTACCTTATAAATTAGCAGATTTGCATACATAAAATATACCTCAAAAACTCAATAAAAGCATGGTTTAAAAATATGCAGCTAATTATATGAGAATGTTCTTTTCTTTTCCCTATAAGGCAAATGAATATTTATCAAGTTAAATTCCAAGATACTTATTATCTCGCTTGCATTTTGAATATAATTACATTGGAAGCCTATCGTTCTGATGGGCGTAGGCAGAGATGAAAAGATTTGTATGCACTTTTAAAAAATGCAAAATAATCATAGTTTTTTAAATCATTAACAAAGTAGTTCAACTCTTCCCTTCAGCTGAAAAATAAGTTAGCATTAAAGCATAGCAGTTCTAAAGATATTACACAATAAATGAAAATGGTCAAATAAAAACTAGGTTGCAATTATTTTTTTGGAACCTCAGTTTATAAACTCTAGGAAAAATCCTTGGGATATTAAAAGGTGCTATTTAATCTGCTATTTTAAAGCTCAGATTTAAAAATAACTACCCTTAAATCATTCCACTAATGTACAGTATAGGTAAGTAATACCAAAGTGAACAAAATTTATAAAATAGCAGTTAAGTAATAATTGTCCTTAAATTAATGAAATTTAATTATGCTAGGGTAAATAAAATCAAGCTTTTATATATCTACATTCATACATATAGCTTTGATAACTGTAGTTTTTTTCTCACATTGTACTTATAATAAACAGTATCAAAATAAAATTATCAGCATATATCTTATTTTCCTATTTCTAAGCTTCCAGAAAGCATGGATTATGTATTATATTTCTTTTATTGATTCCAAACTATCAAAAGTGTCAAAGTTAATTGGTATCCAATAAATATGTAAAGTGCTAGCAACAGAAAAAAATAGAACGTTTGAAAAATTATAACAAATTATATAGGAGAGTAGATTTAATTATACTACAGAGCAAATAGCTGATCTATTATGTATGCCTTGTTAACATGTAAAGTCTATCTTTTTTACATTTTTATTCTTCCATATACCTGCCTATAACAAATATTGTCAGTGTCTTTCCAGATTAAATATAGAGCCCAAACAATAAAGAAAACTGCTCAGCTCCAAACATACTGACCCTACTTTCATGTTTGACCAAACACTTTAATTATTCTATGGAGAAAAGCTAAAATATTGGGTGGTGAGATTGGACAAGAACTCTTACAGCAACTGCCACTGAAATAGTGGAACATTTAAAGCCTAAAAAAGAATAAATTTCAACTGAGATTAGCTCTGGGGAACTTTGTGTACAAATAGGAATAGAAATACATTACTGCTTAGAAAGGAGTTATGCATTTTTATAAAAAATACTATATGTACATGTGGTTTGGTTTGAACTAAGGGAAAAGAAAACAATCTCTTGGACTCTGGAACCCTTTTATAAAATTTCTAATTAATTTTGATAAATCCCTTTTAATATGGCAAGGAGTTCCACTTGGGTTTATCAATTTAAGAGTTATACTTGTACTCAGTGGGCTAGAATCCGCCCTAAGCTAGTTATGCATAACACCTGCAAAAGTTAATAGACGTTCCACATGAGCAGCTGATTTTGCCAGAGTCATGTGGAATTAACTAGTAATGAAATTTGGCTGACAATATCTTCAATTTTTCCATTTAAAGAGTATTTATTACCTTGCATAACCTCCTTAAACAATTAACTATTTTGGATGTGCGCTCACCATGTTTTGGATGTGTCATCATTTTTGTGATGCTATATAATCAGGCAAAGGAAATAGTTTTAAAGTTTTATCTCCTAATATTCATTACAAATGATGCAGTGGCATATTAATACATATACACATAGAGTATATGTTTAAGAAAACTTGTAATGGACAATATATTATTTTTTTAATTCCTATAGAATTTACAGACTGAATGATCTACCCTCTTTAAAAGAAACATTGCTATTGATTTAATGACCAAAGTACTAAAATTTTACGACTATTATTTTTGGTAGAAAATTGATGCACAGAATGGCAAGCATGACTACTCTCCATTAATTTAGTCAATCTTCCCATACTTGTTTCCTATTCTGTGTTCACATTTCCATTCACATTGTTTGTCCCCCTTGGAAGACCCTTTCCTCAGTCCTTGTAACATAGAATCTTTAGTTTAGGTCCTGCCTCACATTCTCAGTGCAGTCTTTTCTAACCCCAGTGATTACTCTTTCCATTAAATCATCACCTTCCTTTTTATGTGTACTTATCACAAACTAAGATTATATCCCATATTCATGTGCCTTGTTTTCTTGTTTAGACTGAAAGCTTCAGAAGTATCAAATGACTTTTTGTATCTAGGGTTTCTTCCTGGACCCTTACTCAGTGACTTATACGTACTCAGTATATGTTTAGAGATGGAACAATGAAAAATGACTTTTTTTTCATATTGGTGAAAAATGAATCAGTCTGACTATGAATCCCAGATAAAGTATTAGTGTAATGGACTTGCTCTGGCCAGTAACACCAAACACCATTTTCCTCTATGAGCACAATTCCTATAGGACAGAGAATACTACCAGTGAAATTCATAGTGTATCATCAATTTACTGAAAAAACAAAACTAGTTTCCGAGAGATGTATTTTATGTTATCTCTACTACTAAAGTCCAGTGATTTCAAATGGAAATTTGCCAAATATTACTTTATGTGTGACTCTTCTTAAGATACATGTTTGTTTTATTTTACTTTATAGACATCAGTATTTATTTTGTATAATATGCTATATATTCAACATATTAAAGAGAATTAAAATTCTTTCCATAGAGATTTTCAACTTATTTGGTAGGACAGAAAAAATAACATCTAAGAAATTATTACAATTATCTGAAGCACAAAGATAGTGAAGAATTGTTCATGGTCTACAAGTAGTTTTGGGGAATGATGTTATATGTTGAAACCAAAATGAGTTTTTAAAAAGCATATTAGATTTCAGATGCAGATGAGGGATCTGAATAGAAGTATCCAAGGCAGATGTTACATACCCTCTGAAGAGAGGAGTATAGCAATGGGGATAGAAATCAATGAGTCATCAGCATACTGATGGTAGTAAAATCCACTTGAGTATACACACTACCAGAATGAATGTAATTGAAGAAGCTTAGACAGGCAAGCACTGAAAGTTCTGGGACAACCACTGTCAAAAAGTAAGATAGGATTTAAGAAAAATAAATCTAAGCTAAGAGGACCAGCATAGAATAGAGATCTAGAAATTAATAGAAAATTCGAAAGAAATTGGTCAGTAGATATTCTCCAGTTTTAACAACAGCCCTCTTTCACTTTTTCTTTGTGACTCTTTAACTGCTATCCTTTTGACCACCACGTATATTGTTATTATATTGTTATCTTTATCCCAAATCTCCCTTCTGACTTCTGAACCTGCATGTTCAGCCACCTTCAGGAAATCTTGTGCTGGACTTCCACAAGATGTCAAAACTCCACTAAACTTCTCAGCTGGAGCAAAGATAGCTAGCTGTCTCTTGTTCCTCAGTAATAAAGTATTCAAAATATTTCTGAACATGTAACCAAGAAGAATAAATTTGACATTCTCCAGTCCCACTTTCAGGAAATTGTGGCCTTGTGACTAAGTATTTTCCAGTGGGATGGAAGCAGAAATTGTGTGCAACTTCCTAGAAATGTCTTTAAATAGCATAGGCAAGCCTTACCCTACCTTATTATTTTTTTTCTTCCAGCTGGCTGGAATGCAGATTTTATAGCTGGACCTGGAGCTAGATAAAATATACTAGATTTTGAGGTGGATCTGGGAACTGATGTCATGCAAGCATAGCAATAAAATCAAAGATGTCTTAGTCTCTGACCCTGTGAAGAATTTAGCCAGCCATGGGTACATAATTGGGCTTTTATGTGAGATAAACTCTTGTCTTATTTAAATTGCTTTTGTGTGGAGCTTTCTGTCACTACACACCAAAAAATAATTCTAATTAATGTGTATATTTATCAAAAATCTCATTTTACTCATATAGTCCCTATTTTGTGAATGTAATCACCAGCAATCCAGGCATATAAAACAGAGCCTTTTCTTTCTCCCTCACCCCTCAGGACACCAAATGGGTGCAATCTCTATTGGCATTACCCTTGTCATTTCTTGCCAGGATCACTCCAAAACCTGTTAATTCTTATTTCTAGTTTTGTTCCCCCTCAATTCAATATCTATACTTTGCAACTAAAGTGATCTTTCTATAAATGAGAAGTATTATCTTCTCACTCCTCCATTTAAATTCATATAAGTGTGATATGCACATTTCCATATATTGTCCACCAGGTTCTTCCTGTCTGCCTCCTGCCTACCTTCCTAATCTCATTGTTCAGATTTCCAACCAGCTCCCTGTACCCCAACCATCTAGAAAATCTTATAGAAACTCACTTAGCTTCTTCATGCTTTCCTGGAAGCTATTTTTTTCTTTGTGGGAAACTCCTTCTCTCTCTGTTACGTAGCAAACTTCTACCTGCCTTCAGGTCTGTGTTTAACAAACTCTTCCTCTTAGAGGCTTTTGGTGAAGACTGGCCTTTGTACATCCCCTGGTGCCCCATCACAGTCTAGGTGAAGTTCCTGTTCAATGTGATCTCATTCCTTTGTGCATCCCCATATCATAGGAACCATCATGGTGTAATTAACTATTTATTCATCCAGACAAAAGTTTCCTTATAGTTTCCTGTATGCAGAAAACTATAAGACACTGATGAAAGAAATTAATGACAATACAGGCAGATGGAGAGGTATACCATGCTCTTGGATTGGAAGAATCAATTGTGAAAATGACTATACTACCCAAAGAAATCTACAGACTCAGTGCAATCTCTATCAAACTACCAATGGCACTTTTCACAGAACTAGAACAAAAAATTTCACAATTTGTACAAAACACAAAAGACCCCGAATAGTCAAAGCAATCTTCGGAAAGAAAAATGCAGCTGGAGGAATCAGGCTCCCTGACGTCAGACTAAACTACAAAACTACAGTAATCAAGACAATATGGTACTGGCACAAAAACAGAAACACAGATCAATGGGACAGGTTAGAAAGCTCAGAGATAAATGCAGGCACATATGGTCAACTTATCTTAGATGAAGGAGGCAAGACTATACAATGGAGAAAAGACAGCCTCTTCAATAAGTGGTACTGGGAAAACTGGACAACTACATGTAAAAGAATGAAATTAGAACACTCCCTAACACCATACATAAAAATAAACTCAAAATGGCTTAAAGACCTAAATGTAAGGTCAGACACTATAAAACTCTTAGAGGAAAACATAGGCAGAACGCTCTATGACATAAATCACAGCAAGATCCTTTTTGACCCAACTCCTAGAGAAATGGAAATAAAACCAAAACTAAACAAATGGGACCTAATGAAACTTAAAAGCTTTTACACAACAAAGGAAGCCATAAACAAGACAAAAATACCACCCTCAGAATGGGAGAAAATATTTGCCAACAAAGCAACTGACAAATGATTAATCTCCAAAATACATAAGCAGCTCATGTGGCTAAATAGCAAAAAAACAAGCAACCTAATCCAAAAATGGGCAGAAGACCTAAGCAGACATTTCTCCACAGAAGATATACAGGTTGCCAACAAACACATGAAAGGATGCTCAACAACACTAATCATTAGAGAAATGCAAATCAAAACTACAAATAAAAACTACTCATACCGGTCAGAATGGCCATCATCAAAAAGTCTACAAACAATAAGTGGTGGAGAGGGTGTGGAGAAAATGGAACCCTCTTACACTGTTGGTGGAAATGTAAATTGATACAGCCACTATGGAGAACAGTATGGAGGTTCCTTAAAAATAGAACTACTATATGACCCAGCAATCCCACTCCTGGGCATATACACTGAGAAAACCATAATTCAAAAAAGTCGTGTACCACAATGTCCATTGCAGCACTATTTACAATAGCCAGGACATGGAAGCAACCTAAGTGTCCATCGACAGATGAATGGATAAAGAAGATGTGGCAATTATATACAATGGAATATTACTCAGCCATAAAAAGAAATGAAATTGAGTTATTTTGTAGTCAGGTGGATGGACCTAGAGTCTGTCATACAGAGTGAAGTAAGTCAGAAAGAGAAAAACAAATACTAACACATGCTAACATATATATATGGAATTAAAAAAAAAGGTTCTGATGAACCTAGGGGCAGGACAGGAATAAAGACGCAGATGTAGAGAATGGACTTGAGGACACGGGGAGGGGGAAGGGTAAGCTGGGACGAAGTGAGAGAGTGGCATGGACATATATACACTACCAAATGTAAAATAGGTAACTAGTGGGAAGCAGCTGCATAGCACAGGGAGATCAGCTCGGTGCTTTGTGACCACCTAGAGGGGTGGGATAGGGAGGGTGGGAGAGAGACGCAAGAGGGAGGAGATATGGGGATATATGTATACATATAGCTGATTCACTTTGTTATACAACAGAAACTAACACAGCATTGTAAAGCAATTATGCTCCAATAAAGTTCTTAAAAATAAAAAAAGGGTTTCCTTGAGTTTATATTTATGGAGGGAAGAAGCCTGGGGAAAATTGCATCCAGAACTTTACAACTGATTGGACATACTTGGGGAAATTATATTTTATTGTATTATTGTATTGTATTATTAAATCAGGATATGCTCTGTCTGTTTTTCTTTCTTTTAATATAATTTCTTTGAAACCTCAAAAAAGAAAACAGAAAACAAAAAAAAATTATATTTTCTCCACCAACTCCCCCATAGTTTTTAGGACTTTTTTTTTTTAGAGCAGGAACTTGTCTTTCATTTCTGATTACCAGTATCTAACAGTGCCTAACATTCATTCATTCACTTATTCAGCAGATATTAATTGAACAAATCCATGAATATATGAGTATCATGAGTAAGAATCTAGCAATTATTAATACTGTACAGTAAATTGCTAGAACATTAGCGATTACACCCAATCTTAGAGACCAAACATATTCATCACATGTGAAGTAGGAGCTAGGAAATCAACTCTGTATATATAAGAAACGTAATTAAGTATAACTCAGTAAAAAAGAGAAAGCAGAGAGTAGGACATGATAAAGAGGGGTGAGAACTAGAGATACAATAGTATTAAATGGAGGATATTTTTAGAACCTGTTTGTATATGTGTGTTTTAGAAGGCAGGAGAGATATGAGTACATTTGAAGACAAACGTATGCTAAAGAGCATACTAAGTGAGGTGTTAAGAGGGAAAAACTGAAGTTTGTCTTCTTAGAAGCACTTCTAAAGCCTAGTACATTTATGGGTTTTATAATTTACACAGTATTACTCTGTTCACTATCTCATTTTTATTTACACTGTAACACTTTGATGCAGGTATTACCATTTTTATTTTATAAGTACAAAAAATAAGACTCAAAGTAGTTATGACCTATTCAGGTTTATTAATTAGTAAGGTCATATGTATACATGGGACACTCTAATATTTTTATTTTAGAAGTCTAAAGACTAATAAATGTGGAGTGAAAATTATCAGGAGTAATACACAAATAATTATTTGATTAACCAAGTTGAAAACCCATAGCATTCTTTTCAATAACAGTTTTTCTCTATAAATAACACTTTTAAAAAAACAGGTCAGTGATCTAATCACTAGTGTGTGAAACCATGCATGATTAGATTGAGAATTTAAGAAATCCAATAAAATGTTAATAGGCATATACTTATCTCAGTCATTTCTTAACTGTTTAATCTAATCCTTATTCTTTCTCCATATTTGAGGAAGGTATAGCCTTTTTATTCAGCTTGAACCTTTTCTTGGCATCAAAAGCATTTAGGGTTATATAAAAAAAGTGTGAGGGCTTCCCTGTTGGCGCAGTGCGCCTGCCGATGCAGGGGACACGGGTTCGTGCCCCAGTCCGGGAGGATCCCACATGCTGCAGAGCGGCTGGGCCTGTGAGCCATGGCCACTGAGCCTGTGCGTCCGGAGCCTGTGCTCCGCAATGGGAGAGGCCACAACAGTGAGAGGTCCGTGTACCGCAAAAAAAAAAAAAAAAGTGTGAGCTTCAAGTGATTTAGAAATTTTTCTTGTACGAGAAATCTTTTCTATTCTAGTCTTATATTCACATTTCCATACATGGATCCAGCCTTGGTCTTTGGGACTTGAGGGCATCCTGGTGTCAAGAGCCCTTCAAGATCCTTCTACTTAGCCTTTAATCTTTTCTCTAGATGGAGAGATTTAACTACTTCTAACTTAATAAGAATGTTGGATTTGGTTTACTTTATAGTTCTTCTAATTAGTTTTCTGAGTGTTTTTTTAGAGGCTTTAATCTTGTCTAAACTTGTGGGAAATTAGAGAGAGGAAGAAAAAGAACACTCCTACTTAAAAATATATATTACAATTAACTGTCAGTACACTTGACTTAAATCATCTCATACTTTGACTATGTGGAACATAGTTTAATTATATGATAGATATCATTGCTTTTAAATGAACACTATTTTATTAAAAATTGGTTAGTTTGAAATTGAAGGAAAGACCTATAATGAGACCAATGGGAAGAAACTCTTAATAGTCTTAACATCAAATACAATATTTCTTCAATATTTTCAAATTCCTCCCCAAATTAAATCAGATTTAAGACTATTCCAATGTATCTCCTTTAAGCCTACATGTAGAAATAAGAATGTGCCCATGTTTATATATTTCTCTTTATGGAGTAGGAGAGTTCACATTTCTCTTTGTCACCAGTAAACCAGAGTAATCTGATGTCTAAGTCATCCAAGTATTAAAGTTACCTATGGAACTTCATTAACTCTTTACAACTCCTAACTTGTATACTACTCCATTGTTCTGGAAATATCAAAGCAAATTTCACAATATCATACAGAACTGGGATGATATAGAAAATGTTTATGTCATTATATATTTGCCTCTAGGGTCATCAAAATACAGTTAATGAATCATATGTCAGGATTTTAAAAAGACAAATACATTATTACTTGAATTATGTTAACTCTTCATTAAAATGGTTGTAATGGTGATGTATAAATAAAACCCCAATTGAATTACTGGAAGCATTCAACCTACCGGAGGTGACTCAAAAAGGTATATAAATTAATAAAATACCACAGGTTGAAGAGCTTCAGCAACAAGGTAATTGTATTGGCTATAAACTTGCCCCCTTATGAACATACAGAAATACCTAATAATTTATGAAAAACATTTTAAATTAACATTTAAATCCATATTTTAGAAAAAATAAATAAATGGAAATACATAGTTTTGAAGCAGAGTCAAGTCAATACCAGGAACGTACTGACGTTAATGAGGTCAAGCGATGCTAGTCTAGGCCCTGTTGGATCTAGCTCAGGACAGGGTATGCATCCTCAATTTGACAAGTGGTTGCCAGATCTTGCAACTATACTCTAATTAGCTGTCCCACCAAAGGAAGGTGACTTGTAAAACTCTGTCTGTAGGCCAGGTGAACAACAAGGACATTTGACATCTGTTATAGCCTCACATGGGGAAAATAAATCACTGGTAAGTAATTGAAGTCTAGTCTTGTGTTATGCAGAGCTGCAGGTTCCAATTTATTACTACAGTGTGGTGCAGGAACCCAAGCCAAGAAATTAACATAAAACAGATTCATATACAGACCCAGGGCTCTTGAGGAAGTAAACGAAACCTTCTGTCCAAAACTTTTCACAACTCAGGGATAAGCTGTGAAAACAGAAAAGAGGTCTCACTGAAGAAGAGCTAATAATATCACTTAGGAAAGAAGATGACAAAAACAAACAAATAAACCAACAAAAAACATGGAAGAAGAGGTGGTTAATGAAAATAAAAAATTAAGCCTTGCTTCCACAGAACTGAAAATGATGGAACCATCTGAAGAACACCACAGCATAGATATGTTTTGGATGATTCTAGAGATAAAATAAGATATCTGAATCAATAAAAAGAACAGAAGAACATGAAATAAGAACAAGTAGCTTTGAAAATGAACTAAGCAGAAAAGTAAATTTTATTTTAGAAACAATGTTACCATTGTAATTAAAAACCCAGTGGTTTAATTATAGTAAAAAATAAACTGGCCTCCATGACCATATCACCAAGAAGGAAATACAGGGAGATATAGAAAATGTTAAAGAAAGATTACAATTAACTAAGAAGAAAAAATGGTCTACTACATGTTTATTAAAATTTCCATTTAGAGAGAAAGGGAGGAGAGTGTTAATATTTAAAGAGATAATTATTGACAATTTTAAATGCTTGAAAAAACTTGGCTTCAGATGTAAGTAGTACAACCTGCCCCCAAAAGTTTACATAAGAATTAATCTACATGTAGTCATGTCAGGAAGAACTTCAAACATAAAAGAGCACTCATAAAAGCAACTTTAGGAAAAAGATAAATTTTTTAAGACGAGATAAGAGTTTGACTTAGGGCAGAAATCAAAAATAAAAAATGACAAAATTAAATAGACTATTATCTTGTGACAAGGAAAATGTATGTCAATCCACAATGTGAAATTCTATCTATTATTCAGGAATGAAAAAATAAAAGCATTTTCAAAAAACACACATGATGATATAATTTGAATTTTAGGAGACTCCAAAGTAAGTAAATTGATTTCATAATCAAATAGAGGGTATTTTTTCTCTACTTGATTATGAAATATTTGGGCTCAGAAGTTATTTCTTATTAATCTGTACATCTCCAGAGTGCTCACTAAATCCTGAATGGATGAGTGAGTGCTTAAAAAGTGAATGGATAGATATTATGGTGAAACTATATGCCTAACAGTTAGTAGTATGATTCCTTGTGATGGATTACTTTTAATGGGTTTATTTTTAATCCATTTCATCACCTTTCTTAACTTCTGGTCTTTGTTTTTTGACATTTAACATGGTTTTATTTTCAATTCACGTCAAAATTATTAAATTAACTCATTAAATATTTCCCTTGGCTACATTTCTGAGTTTATGTAAAAGCTATATTTATAGCTTTTGACCCAGACATCACTTTTATCTCATGATACAATTTTTGAGACATTTTGAAAGTGTATTAAAAACTTTCAATAAAGAAATGTAGTGTGGTTCACGCACAGTAAATATTTAATAAAAACATTCAATTCTTCTTTGCTGGGTAAAATATTCAGCTAAAATCAATACATGGTCATTCTCATAAGACCACTTGAAAGCTGGAAAAGTTGAATCATAGCCAATTATAGTGTGTCACACTATCTTCATTATAACTCTCCAGAAGTTATACCTATTCATCCACCTCACAGAGATTCAGGGTCAGAAGAGATTCAGGGTCAGAAACTCAAAACTCTGCAGGGCACAAACAGGTCCTATAAGTGAATGAAGCAGCCTGGCTGTAAAATAAGTTTTTTGTTTGTTTGTTTGTTTTTGTTGTTTTTTTTTTTACTTCTTATTCACTTTCATTTTTAGAGAAACACATCCTAACATTTTTCTTAAGACACCTGGTCTTCTTGGCCTACCCTTTATTTTTCCACTCATGAAGGGATAAATTTTACCATATAAAAATGTAAATGTGAGAAGAGTAATCGCAAAAAGCAGTTGACACAAAACCATTGTTTTAGGAAACAATGGGAGGAGTAGGAAGTGAGAGGAAGTACATACCCTATATAAAGGAAGCAATCACTACTCAGTTCTAACAAATTGAGAGAATACCTGCCAGTTACACAGAGAAGCCAGAAACTTGAATTTTGAAGTGTTGTTAGAACCCACCAAAATATTATTGTTGACTTCTGGTTTGTATATCTTTCTTTAGGTCTTCAAACAAAGCTACCTACAATTGTCCTATTTCAGTAACTTATTGCAGAAGAATGTCAAGGCACCCTTGCAATATCCTATACTGTCCTGTGTGACATGGTTTACATTGCTGAATTCCAACCAATTTCAGTTTTCTGGTGCCTGGGCTTCAATAACTACTGCCCAGGGTGTTTCATGTCTTCCTCACTGTGGTAGTCAGATTAATGACCTCCCCAAAGATGTCCACATCTTAATCCCTGGAATCTGTGAATATGCTACACTGCATGGAAAGGAGAATTAAGGTAGCATATGGAAGCAAGGTTGTTAGTCATATGACCTTAAAAGAGGGAGATTATCCTGGATTATCAGGATCAAATGGGATCACAGGGCCCTTAAATGTAGAAACAGGAGAAAGAAGAGTTGATGTTAGAGTGATGAGATGTGAAATTTAACTAGCCATTGGTGTCTTTGAGGATAAAAAGATACTATGACCCAAAGAATGCAGACAATTTCTATAAGATAGAAAAGGCAAGAAAATAAATTCTAGAACTTTGGTTTTAGATTGATGAGGTCTACTTAGGATTTCTAGCATCTAAAACTATAAGATAATACATTTGTTTTAAGCCACTGCATATGCGGTAGTTTGTTACAGCAGCAATAGGAAACTAATACACTATTAAATTTTGTCTTCCAGTTACTGACTTATCCTTCCAAATGACCTTCCGTTGTGTTCCATCTGTTAGTCTGCATTATCAAAAATTGACCTGTCCAGTTAGACATTCCTTTTCACCTACTCATCTCACCTACTTAACTGAGATCATTTGGTGTTGAGTTTAACTTGGATTTTGATCTCACGTTCACCATTTATCCTCTCTGAACTTGGGTTCCATAACTTATAAAATGGTTTCCTCATAGGCTACTGGAATGATAAATTTAGATATTGCATGTAAAGAAGTACTTAGCACAGTGACTAACTCACAGTTAGATATAAAAAATTTAGATAATGTTGGTTTTGTTACTATTTTATCCTTAAATTTCCACACTGTTTTATAAGGTAGTGTAGCTCTTTAATGACTAACTTCCTACCTTATTCTGGAATACCATAGTGAATCCTTTACTGTGATTAATGATATTCACATACATTCATCCTTTTCGTTCATACTGATCTCTGTATATAGGCCATCATTTCTCTGTTTACACGTCATGTTCCTACTCTGGTACTGGCATAACTCAATCTGCTCTCTTCAGCAGTCACAGGAATCCCACATCTAACACACTAACACTTCTTGATGTTAAATATCAGAGCATTAAAAGTAATCTCAAGAATGTAGAAATTCATGTACTCAGAATGATATATAACACAACTCAACAATGTGTATAAGAGGAACCTAGATATTTTATTTCCAAAATATCCAGCTCTAGTTCATCACTTGACTAGTTCACCACTGCGCACCCAAGTTTTTGACAACCCTTCATAAAATTTTTGACAGAAGCTTTAATAGGTTGTATAGTATAGGAACTAAAGTCAATCGCTTCCAATTTTTTGCCCCTGTTTCTCCTTCAAGATAGCAGTAAACGTAATAAGTAATAAAAATTAAAACAAATGTTTATTGAGTGCCTATATTTTTCAAAATTACTGCTCTAAGAGTTTAATTCATGTTAACTCATTTAATATTCATTTAGTACTTCTCTCTTTTTCAGAAGAGAAACTAAATCACTGGTTAATTACCTTGCCTAAGGCCAAGATAGTAAATTATAAATCCAGGATTTGAACCCAGTTGTAAATTCCAAAGCTCAAACTTCTAAATACCACATGATTCTAATAATAGCCTTAAAATGATATTTATTACAAGTTGTCATGGACTGAATTTTGAGTCCCCTGCAAAACTACATGTTGAAATACTACCCCCCCCCCCATGAAATCTGGGAGATAATTAGCTTATGAAGTTAGAGGCCTCATGAATGGGATTAGTGTCTTTATAAAAAGAGACATGAAACAGGTTGCTCCTCTCTCTGCTCTCTTCCATGTGAGGATACAGTGAGAAGATGGCCATCTGCAAGCTAGGAAGTAGGCGCTCCTCAGACACTGGGTCTGCTGGCACCTTGATCTTGGACTTCCCGGTGCCTAGAACTGTGCAAAATAAATGTTTGTTGTTTAAGCCACACAGTCTATGGTAATTCATTATCGCAGCCCAAACTAAGACACAGGCATTAAAAGTGATTGCATCATACTATTTATTGAGGAATATGATTTTTATTTGGGGGCTTTTAAAATGTATCATCTCATCTAATTTTTCTTCCAAGAGAGATACAGAGAATTTATATTACAGAATTAAAGACCAATAGCAAACAAACTATTGTGAGTTCGTTGAAATAGTGTTATATTATACATAAGTAAATAATTAAGTAGACTGGAAATCAGTACAACCATCTGCTATACTGTGGTCTTAGTATTTCATTAGTTTTATTGAAATATATTTAATATATCAGTTTAGTAGAAATTAAAAAGGCTTAACAGTACGGATGACCATAAGAAAGCCAGAAATTGAGGAGAAAACACTATTGACTGACACCTTCTAATGTTTTTACTATCTACATGGTAAATTTTTAAAAATCACTTTCCTTTTCTCTTTGAATAAGACACGAACATAATTTTGACTACAGATATTGTGATCAATAGGATTTATTCATCAATGACTTTAGCTTGATTTTCTAAATGTTCCACTATTCATATTTTTATATTAATTTCAATAAAGAAAAAGGTTTAAAATCCAAACTGAGCAGAGTCTGGGCAGGTTTTCTAGTCCAATCATATATAGGGAAAAATGTGTTTCCAGTGTCTTTTATCTATGTATAGTCACCAAACAGAAGTTCGGAGAATCACTAAGCAGAACTATATAGATGTACACACACACACACACACACACACACACACACACACTAATATATTTAAAGGTTACAGTCATCATGTGGAGTTATGTAATCTTCCTAAATACCACTTTCCAGAGAAGTAAGATTTCCCTTTGATGCAATATCAGCAATGACTGACATATAATTGATAGGGCTCTTTCCATGAAAAGACCATTTTGGTATGTACACTTTGGTAACATGAAATGTGTCATTCTTTGTCATATGAAATGTATAATTACACAGTAGATAATTACAAGCATGCAATAAAAGCCACAAAGTGGCTTTACATTTTGGCAACTTCTGTTTGAAAGACTAGGTCATTTTTAATGGAGTAATTTAATATATTATTTTAAATGTTTCTTACATGTTAGCAGGCAATTGTATAAATGAGTCTTTAGAATAACTAGTAGTAATACATAATGCCTTTAGGTAACAGAAGAAACAGAATATGAATGGGAGATGCTTAGTTAATTTATAGGACATTTACATTTCAGAAGTCCTATTTTTAATCACTACAGTATGACACTTCATTTTGTGGAGCTATAACATTTCTTCCTTTAAGGAACGAAGACCAAGAAATAGAAACTGGATCCTAATATACAAAACATTACTACTCAACAGGCTTGAGATCAACCCTATCTATTTACAACATTAAATGAACTATGTGCTAAAACCAGGGTTTATAATGTTAATAAAGTTAGCACATTGAAAAGAGCACAATCTTTGAAGTTAGACCTGTTTAATCATGACCTTGACATTTAATGAGAAGGCAAACATATACAATCTATTTCACCTCTTAGAACTTGATTTTCTATCTATAAAATGAGTATAATAATATCTACAAACTCAGCAAATATAAGTATTAAAATAAGTTCCCCTACATAGAGTAATGCCTGTGGTCTAGTGTGCACAGAAAAAAAATGTCCCTTTTTATTGACAATAGAGAAATGTTGTATAATATGTTCTTAAAGAAATATACATAATTATAAAATGAGTGACAGCAAATACAAAATGCATTTTTCAGAGGAAATTTTGTCATGTGTGTCTTTAAAATGGTTTTTAAATTATTTCAAAATGCAATTTGTGCTTAGCTGTATAGTTTATAAAAAGTATAACGCACACATTTTATTTAACTGTGTCATACAAGCCACCCTAAGTCGACAACTGACGCTGAGTTGCTCCCTTGAAGTTCTCCATGAGGTGCTATATGTGAGAGAGTCTGTCAGCCTTTTGAAGATATTCTGTCCTGAAATCTAGTAGAAGCACATCAGAACCAGGTTGATTTTCTCTTACTGGTTATCTTAAACATTTTTGTATATGGCCTTAGACTCAAACGTCATAAGTTAGGCAGAAAACATATTTGGTTTGATTTTAAATCCTTCACTTATGAATAAAAAATTAAGACGCATTTTCCTCTGAGCTATACCAGAGGCATTCTTAAATTATCTTGGTGGATATGACTTTAACGTGTGCATTGGACAGCAAAGAAGCAAATTTCACCAAAGCAAAAGTATAATATTGCAAATGTATTAGGGCTAAGGTTAAAAACCTGGCAATAGATTATATTATGTAGAGTTATCTTAGTTTGATAGCACTGTCACTAAAGAAATACTGAAAAAACATAGTTCAGAGAACATCATGGTGAAAAGAATACTCAAAGAATATTGATCCAGCAGTGGGGGGCAGTATGGATTCTGAAAAACTATTTTCCCCATTTGTTCTATTATTTAATTATGAGTCCCATGTATAATTTCTCCTCTCTGAAAATAGACTTGCATTCTATTTTAAGCTAAGGCAAAAGTTATTCTTCTGCTGAAAGACACTTCTTGTGTGCATTGAGGCATGTAAAAAACATTGAGGAAAAAATTCTTAATAATATTTTTAAAGTAAACAAACAGAAAAGTAATGCCAGGTATAAATGACTTTTATTTAACTTGGGTAGGGCTGCAAATTATCATTGTAAACAATCATCCTAACAACTGCAAGATAATTCAGCCTCAAATAAAATACATCCAGATAAGGTATCTACTCTGAAAAATTTTGCATTTCTGTTGCTTGGTTACCCACACTCAGAGATTCAATTCTGATATCTGAAATGGGTAATAATTATGCTGATTATCCCACTGCCAATTCATATTTGCATGAATGGTAGCCTATAAAAATGTACAATAGTTCAATTCAGGGGGACAAATGGACCTGGCAAGTAAAGTCTCATGCTCAGATTACAGGAAGTCTCCTGTCTTTACAGGAAGGCTTCTAAGTGATTTTGTGCATCAAAAATCCATGAGTATCTATTTCCTACACAAAATGCTTCAAGCAGCTGCTTACTTTTTATCTGTAACTTTTCTTTCCCATCGTTTTTCATTTTTCTGATTACATTAGGGGAAATCCTTGATTAGGAGCCAGTGGTCTTTAACACCTGCTAGTCTCCTTTTGAACAAGGAGAGTGTTTGCCAGGCCGGGCCATCTGCAGGCAACAGAGGGCTAGAGTGGCACCAGGGGGGCAGGATGCAGTGGGTATTCAAATCCGCATATCCTGAATCTTTGAATCAAGAGGGTTTCCTTCATTGAACACTTGAGTGGGGTCCCCTAGCAGCTAAGGAAGCCCTGGAGATGTGTAATTAAAGGAGTCCATTATGCCCTAAACACAAGGAAACTATAGCTACTCCTAATTCCCATAGAATTGAGCCAGCTCCTTGCACCCACTGCAGAGTTTGTGCTCATTCTCCAGGAAGTGCCCGGCCACCCCTCCCCTATGGGAAGGCGACTGTGAAGGGCTGTAGTATGCTTCCTTGCAGTGGAAAGCAGCTTATATATTGTGGAAAAGGATATGGTGTTGAAGCCAGCACCTGGGCTCTCCAAACATCCATGCCTGTCAAGCCTGGCTTAAAATTTAATGAGGTCTTTTGGGACAGGCCATTCTACATATTTTTAGTACATGACAATTCTTAGTCCTCAAATGACATAATAAAAATCTCAGTGCTGAGTTGCACCTTGGAAATAATTTCATCTGCCCTCCTCTTTTTCTCAGGGGGAAATGTAGCCAAAATCAAGCTGTACTTAGAAGAAGTTCTCAATCTTTTTTTTCCCATATTGTTTACCTTCATATTGTCCTGAAATTCAATCAAAAGTATTTACTGTTCTTGAATTATGTGCTAGACATCATTGTACAGTTGGGGAATATAATGGAGAACAAGGTAGAAATGGCCCATGCCTTCCTAGAATTTATAGTCTAAGGGTAGAAGACAAACATGTTTTAAGTGTTATAAGAAGAGAAACATTTACTATGGAAACAAAAAAAAATTCAAATAAAGAAATGTGAATAATATAGACGCATCAAAGTTAGTTTTTTTTATTACAAAGCAACACATTTTAAAATTAAAAATATAAAACTACTTGTAAAATTTATTTATGAGGATATGCTGAGGATTTTGATTACTGAGACATTGTGTATCTTCTCAAAAAAAGATTGTAAAACTTCAACAAAACACTTTCCAACTGCAAATTCTTGTAATTAAAGGAACATGGGTTCATTAAAAATGTATAAGTGAGTGCATTAATTCAAGCAGCTTTTTCTAGGGTAATTAAAATACTTTCACACCTTATAGGAACAAGTATTCTTGTTTTGTTTTGCTTTTTTTTTTTTTAAATTTATTCTACCTGGTGTTTCTTTTGTGTGAAACATTTTAATATTATGTAAGGAATTTGCTTTCTGTGGATAGTAACTATCATACTAAAATCATGCCATAAAGTTGTATAATATCATACAATAAATGGATTGATATTAGCCTAAGTTCAGATCCAATGTATTTTGACACTATTGATTTATTTTTTGAATACTAGTTCTTAAATATATCAGGGGAAGGGTGGAGTCTTAAGATCCATTTGAACATCATAGTAAAGCTCTTTAAAAAATACATGCACTATTGTTTTTTCACAGATTCCACATCCTGATCAAGGGAGATCTATAATTATATGGCCAGGGCTTTGTCATTGATCCTTATTTTTTTCAATATATCAGATTACAATATGAAAAGCAAATTAGCAAAATTGTAGATGATACCTTCTGGATAAATTAGATAAAGTAAAATGTCTTTGGTCATCTAAAACAATAGACTGAAAATAATAATACTAAATATATTAAAGGAGAAAATATAAGGGTCTCTAAGTTAAAATAATCAAAACAATAAATAATTCCAAGTTGAGTATATACAACTTGAGTTTCATGTTTATAAAAGAGGATGGCCAAACCAAAAATATTAAGGTAGTGTAACAAGCATAATCTTATCTGAAAATAGTCACCTGAGCAACAATTTATTGGCCCACAGATGTTTAGCTTAGAAAAGAGAAACATAGGGGCTCACGTCTCTTCAAATATCACAAAATTCTATTTGTGTAGAGATCAGAATTAGCAGCAATTGGTGAATTTTACCACTTAATCATGTTCTTAAGAGCAAGCTCTGTAATTATTTATCCCTAGAACAGTGCTCCGTAAATATTTGTTAGGTAAATTAATATATGTTACAGAGAAGAAACTAAAAATAAAAAGAAATGTTTTAGCTGAAAGAAACTAGTAGGCTCATACCTCTGGAAGTGCTCCGGTAGACACTAAATTATCGTTTATTAGGAACTTGAAGAAGAAATTCTTGAATTAGGAATAAGATAAAGATAGATGATTTCTACTTATTCTACTGGAATAGTTTATTTTTCCTTTATAAAGAGGATATTGCTTTTTCTTCAGAGAATATGATGACTGAAAAGAAAAGTAGGAATTTATTTTTTCATCTAATAATTAATATATTAAAAATGATGGTACTTCTATTTCTTACAAATTTTTTAACTTGCCAACACATCAGTCATTGAATTCAGAAAATTTTATCTTTTGATACGAAGTGATAAAATACCATATTCTGTCTTTTGGATTTGTAGTAGTAATTACTACAAATCCCTCTAACTGAAGGCTACAGAAAACATATAATTACAATTTCGTCTTCAGATGAAGCCTCTCCAAGGATCTTGACTCTATGAAATCATAAGCAATCAACTCTATGGAATGTGTGGACTGCTGAGTCTAAACAAAGAGACTGAAAAATCAAGTAGATGAAACCCATGCAAATGTTAAGGTAATTATACCTATTACTAGTGTGAATTAGTAAAATAAGTTGTATTTAAATATTTCTTCTGGTTAACGTTAGGTTTTTTGTTTGAATTTTCATCATGCAATAAATATACCACGCAAGCACTCTTTTATGGTGGAGATCAATGAAACGTGACTGGGCTATTTGCAAACATGTTTTACACATCAGCTTTCAATCCATACAAATATATTATTTCATTAGGAAGCATGATTTGATCCCATAGTTATCTGGATTTATGAAATTCTACTGCAAATCCTTCCAAGGAATGGTGCTGATAAATTAAGGTGACAAATTGATTTCACGGGGATCAGTTCTAAGGATAATAGAAAAAAATGAAGAAAATATTAGAGGAGAGAAGTTATCTTTATGTAAAATTAATACATTCCGAAGGCAGACAGTTAACCCAAATGACAAGGATGAATAACTTACCTGATGTTTTGGAATGTCATCTGTAAGCCTATACAAAGAAGAATTTGTTGTTATGTTTTTACTTTAACAGTATCCAAAGAAGATGGAAAGTCCATATATAATCTTATAAGAGTAACTAACAAATGGGATGAGGAAGAATCACTAATTATGTCACCATATGCCTCTTAGAACTTTCCAGTTTCCAATTTTTTAACTATCGGACTCATTCATTTTAGATTCCATACAGAGCACAACATTATCTCTGCAATCTATATAGCATAAAAGTTCATTAAAAAGTTATTAAGATTTATTAAAGATTGTCAAAAAGTTTGGCTGCCATTTCATTTTAAGATGGCAGGTTGTAACGGGTGATACACAGACAATTTTTCAAAACTCTTTTGAGAGAAATAAAAACCTCAATTTTATTTGATAAATATTTACTGGCTTAACAGCTTCTCACCTTAATTTGGATTCCCAATCAGAAAGACGTATATTAGCTAATGAGTTGATAGAAATTTCTGTTTTACTTTGCAATTATAGTTTTCAAAATGAATTAATATATAATTATTCTGGATAACAAACCAATCATTTATTTTAACATTTGATTTGCATGAAACTGTTCATCAAAATCTACTCTTGATAATCTGAAAATGTGAGTTTCAAATTTCTAAAGCTGATTCTTATATAATTAAAAAGAACAGGCAGGTAAGAAAGAAAAATCCGAAGACAATAAATATGAATATAGCATAGTGACATATTCTGGAATTCTTTTTCTTAATGTCTATATACCATTTAAAAGTAGATTGATATACAAAAGATTATATATCATAAAAGGAAATGATAATTTAAATAATAAATTCTGAAATGAAAAGTATAGCATGCATTTTCCTTGGAGGATTATTTCCAGAGGAGTGTGTATTTTAAGAGAGGAAACATATGTAGGGAAGTATAATTTATGAATATTTGTACCTTCTGATAATATATATTTTTAGTTTTCTCTCCAGCCATCTCCACCCTACCTCTGTTGTAGAAGGATACACTCTTCTTGTCAAGATCATATTATGAATCCACAAAACCAAAACTCCTACTTAAATTTAGAGCAATAATGGATAAAATATGTCAAAATATTTTTTAAAAATATAACCATTGTCAAAAACAAGATAAAATACACCTGTTTACCTAACACAGAATAGTGAATAGAAGCAGAAGCCACAGTGTGCTGAACTTCAGTCTAAAATAAAGGATGTTAAAATTATCTCATAAATGGCAAGGAGGAGAAGGTGGCTCCCTGCAAAGAACTAGAGCTAGGATATATTCTCTCTGTCTACGAAAGGAGGTTAACTGCTTATAATCATTGCTTATGGCTACTTCTAGCTTTGAGCTGCTGCTCAGGCAACAGGAAGGCTGGGGAAAGCTACATGATCAGACCATGGTCAAGCCATGCATCAGATATAGAGCTGAATCACAGAATGGGACCCCTGTATTATCAACATAGGCTCAGGTTTTGAAATGGATGACCTCGCTTGTCAAGTGGAGTGAAGCATATACTTCTTGATATGAAGGGATGTCATGATGTTGTGAGGTTGGAGAAAAGAGAGAGCTGGAGTGCAGGCAGAGTTCACTAGGCAGCCATGGAATAAAGAGGGTACATGGGAATTCACCCACTCAGGTGCGAGAAGGCTAGAGTTAGTCCACAAAAAGCTATCTGTTACAGTGCAGTAGAAACTCACTAGATGTGGAGCACCTGTGGATTTCCTGCATACTGCTGGCAGCTATGGCATTAGAAGAAAAACACCCAAAAACTAAGATGAGAAGTATTCTGAAGCCTGTCTGCTATGACTTATAGTGTCTCTCTAACACACTCTGTTGGCCATTTTTCCTTTTCCACATGGACCAGTGTTGATTTTGCACACCTGAAGTGGCTAATGGTAGACAAGCTCCTGTTTAAGGCACCTAAACAAACTTCTTCACTATGACTTGAGCTGCAGTTATACTTTCTCCAAAGGCATATGAATATCAGCCTTGTAGGAGTTCTACTTCCAAGTATGTTTCTTCCTTGGTATTCTTCCTCAGCCCTAGAGGTAGTAGCTTCTCCCTACATTTGTCAGAATCCTCTTTTATCTCTTCTAATAATTATTAACACTTTTTACCAGTTAATACTGCTTTATACTTAATTTTGCATATTCAAATTGCTAGTAGCATTGCTATCATTCATTTCATTTGTATATAAGCATTTAAGCATATTATATACACACGTATATAATATATGCATAAGAATACATAATCAAATAAGTTGTTGCTATTGTTGATTTGAATGAACTGTTTTCTGTTAGATTAATTATGAATAAGAAAACTAAAAAAAATTTATTTTACTTTCATTTATTCCTTCCTCAGTACACTTCCTTACTTTATGTAGATCCAACCTTCTGACCTATATTATTTTTCTTTTCCCTAAGGAACTTTAAACTTCTCTTGTAAGGCAAGTCTACTGTCAATAAACTCCCTCAATTTTTTTTTTTCTTCTGAGAATGTCGTTATTTCTCCTTTACTTTTGAGAGATAAATTTGCAGGGTACAGAATTCTAGATTGGAGGGTTGTTTTTGTTTTTTATTTTGTTTTTTCTCAGCACTTTATTTCACACCACTCTCTTCTTGTTTGCATGGTTTCTTTTTTCTTCTCTAGGTAAGGTGTTTATTTTCTCTGGCTTCTTTCAGGATTATTTCTTTATCTTTGATTTTCTGTAGTTTGAAAATGATATGCCTCGGTGCAGTTTTGTTTTTGTTTTGTTTTGTTTTTGTCATTTATCCGGTATGGTGTTTTCTGAGCTTCCTGTGTCTGTATTTTGGTGTCTGACATTAATTTGTGGTTATTTTCAGGGATTTTATTGATATTTTGGAGGGGTCAGAGATTCTTTCCTCAGTCGTGTCCAGTCTAATGAACCCATCAAAGGCATTCTTCATTTCTGTTACAGCATTTTTGGTCTCTAACGCTTTTTTTTTTGCTTTTTTCTTAGGATTTCCATCTCTCTGCTTACATTGACCATCAGTTCTTACAGGCTGTCTACTTTATCCATTAGAGCCCTTGGCATATTAATCACAGTTGTTTTAAATTCCCAGTTTGATCATGTCAACATCCTTGCCATGTCTGGTTCTGGTACTTGCTCTGTCTCTTTAAATTGTGTTTTTTTACATTTGGTATGTCTTATAATATTTTCTTGGACTGTAGACCTCACCAGTGTTTCTCAGTTTTTTCTTCCCACTTAGGTGGAAGAAGATGGCTAGAGTAGGCTGGAGGTGGGTTTTTTTCCTTCTTCCACCTGGAAGCATAGAGCCAGCTGGAGTCGGTTATTTCCCTTCCCCCAAGTCAATTAGGTTCTGATAATACCTCAGCAGGTTAGGCTCTGGTTAACTAGTTTCCCTGAAGGCAAGCCTTGTTAAGAAAAACAGTGCTCTGATAAATTTTAAACTGGTTCCTTTCCCCTATCTCTGCCAGAAGCCCAAGGCGAGTTTTCTCAGATGTTTACTGTGGGACACTGGCTGAGCTCCTGAAGGAAAACCTCACAATGTTGTGTGGGGCCTCTCTATTACTCTCACCCCTTGGAATTTTTTAACTCTCAGACTTGCCCACACTGAGCCTTCAGCAATTTGTCAAATAAGTTCAGGTTTTCCTACCCAGCACTGGATCCCAGGGTGGTTTCTGCTTGCCAGTCTCAGCTCCAGGTAAGCCATAATTCCCTGTATTTTCCTGTCTGTCTCTCCAGTATTAGGGGCAGTGATTTGCCTGTGACCACTCCTCTTTTATGAATTCAAGATTTCTTGATTTTTCAGTCTGTTCAGCTTTTTACTTGTTGTTAGGATGAAGTGGTGACTTCTAAGCTCCTTGCATGTGGAGATAGAAACTGCAGATGAGCAGTATCTATAAAATTAAAACAAACAAACAAAAAACCTGTCTCTGATGACCCTGCAATCTAAGTTTTAGTTTTACATACTAGAGAAAGCTTTCCTGACATGTACAAGAATATACATCTAAAGATGTTCACTGTACCTTTGTTTATAGTTCAAAGAACATGCAAATAACTTGAGTACTTCAGTAGGAGAATAGATATAAGTTTGTGAATATTTTGTACATAGGAGTTAAAAATAATCTAGTTACGCATGTATCAACTTGGCTATATCTCAAGAAATATAATAAGTGAATAAATCGAACTGCAGAAGGATTTCATGTAGCTTTATAACATTATGTAAACAACTCCTCTTTGTGTTTCTAGAAATATTTATATGTAGAAAAAATATAAATAAAGGATTATAAAGTGTTACATTAAATTATGATAATCCACCCACCCCTCACTCCTCATCACTGTGGAGACATGGAATTAAAATTTTACTGGAAAGAGGGGACTTAAAGTTTACATATATTACTTTATTTTTCAGAAAAAATATATAGGGTCAAAATTGAAAGAAATAATCACTTTTAATTATGAAAGATAGATGTGTAAGTTTTTAACAATGGTTTTCACTCTTCTTTTCTGTTTAATTAAAAATAAAACATTTTATCAGCTATATTTTAATTATAGAAAATTTAACATGTGATAGCTACAGTACATGACTCTTGGTAGTCTTTTATAAAGGTTGGTTGAAATAAATGATATCAAAATCATACCATATATACAATATCACATTCTGCATTTTTTCATTCTTAATAGCATATCATGAGAAATAGTAAAGAGTGGATCTCTGGAGTTAGAGTACTTTTGTTCAAACACCAGATCCATGGATGTGCAATTTATTTAACCTCTTTGTGTCTCAGTTTCCTCAAAACTAAAATGAAGCTGGTGAGATTACATAAATATTGATTAATGTAATGCATGTAATATACTTGGAACAGTATCTGGCACATAGGAAATTTATCAGTCTAATATTTGCTAGACTTTGTAATTATTCCTCAGGTCATTTAAAGCTCTTTGAGTATAGTATATGAATGGCTGTATAATATTCTAGTTTAACACTATTATCTAATGCTTTATATATTATTACAACTTTTCCAATCCTGAGGTAATAATTTTGATATATGTTCCAGTTAAGTATATGTTTACATCATTTTACTTCTAAAATGAAGGTTATAAGTAGTAATTTTTGAACCATTATATATTTGAGAATATTTTTCCATTATTCACAAAGAGAATAAGTTATTGGATCAAAACCTTTTTTCACAAATCTCTGAAAATGTTGTGCTAATTTTTTTAGTATTTAGTCAGAAATTTAATGAAAATTAATTAGTCTAATTTTTATTCTATTATACATGATTGTTTTGTGCCTAATTGAATATAAGATATGTATATATGTTCTTAATTCAAGTTTTTGCCTTGTTTTGTGTCTAAGTGTGCTGAATTTTTTTTTTTTTTCTGTACGCGGGCCTCTCACTGCTGTGGCCTCTCCCGTTGTGGAGCACAGGCTCTGGACGCACAGGCTCAGTGGCCATGGCTCACGGGCCCAGCCGCTCCGCGGCATGTGGGATCTTCCCCGACTGGGGCACGAACCCGTGTCCCCTGCATAGGCAGGCGGACTCTCAACCACTGTGCCACCAGGGAAGCCCCTAGACATGATGAGGGCTTTATACCAGTCTTTTACATTTTCTTTGTTTCCATTTTTAAAAAAAAAATTATTCAATTATTTGGTTGTTGATTTTGTTCTATTTTTTTCTTATGGATTCTTATTTTACTGTGTGATTCCTAAAATTTATTACACTCATAATTACTTCCTTTATGGTTATCTTCCTCTTTCTTTCCCATTATTAACTCCAAAGCTGTGAGCTTTGTTTGGAACAAAGTAAGATCTACCTCTTCCTCCTTTCCTTCCTCCCGTCCTTCCTTCTTTCCTTTCTTTCTTTCTCCTCCACCCACCACCAATATGTGAGGATACAGCAAGAAGGTATCCATCTACAAACCCGGAAGTAAATCTGCTAGCCCCTTGATCTTGGATTTCTCAGCCTCCAGAATTATGAGAAATACATTTCTGTTGTTTAAGCCACATAGTCTATGGTATTTTTATTATGGCAACCCAAACAGACTTGGACTCCATCTCAATATTTTATTTGTACTATATTAATGTAAGCACATTAATAAATGCCATGCATTCTTATGACATTCTGAATTACTTAACTTTATTTCATTGGGATTAATGAAAAAACATCATTAACATATATTAAATACTTTGCTCATATATTACATGGAATGAACCTATGTAAATCAACAAATTTTTAGTGACCTGTTCCACAGAGTAAAACATACCTCATTCTTACTAAACAAAATGAAGACTATATCCAGACATGAATTCATCTTCAGCCCAATTACAACCCAGTACCAGTACATGTTGTCATCATACCTTCTTTTGCTTGTTTAGTCATGGTTTCCTTTAGTTCTTTGAACATATTTATAATGGCTGCTTAGAAGTCTTTGTTTTTTACATGTGGCATCTGTTTGTTTTCACAGGCAGTTTTTATTGCCTGCTTTTTTCTGGTGTACGGGGTATACTTTCCTTTCTTTGTATGTCTTATAATTTTTTGTTGGTTGTCTTCTCTCTGTGTCTTCACATTGTCTTTACTGTTTGTGTCCAAATTTCCTCTTCTTAGAAAGACACCATTCATATTGGATTAGGACCACCCTAATATCATTTTAATTTATTTGTTTAAAAATCCTGTCTCCAAATAAACTTACTTTCTGAGGTATTATGGGTTAGGAATTCAGCATATGAATTTTCAAGGGGTACAATTCAGCATATAATACCATGTAGCATAGGTTATGTTTAGCTTTACTCAGCTTACTTAAAAAAATTTTTTAAAGCACATTGGAAATGAATCTTAGGAAAACATAGAAGTATCAGGCGGTTTACTATATTAGAGCCAAATTAACAATAAAAACTATGTTGAGTTAAAAATTGTTAATACAATTTTAAAATCTCCTTGTCTCTTTGCATTGAACAATACTAATTGACTTACATATTAGAAAAACACTTGAAATAACAATAATGTTGAAATATATTAACTATTTTAAAATAGTAAATTTGTAAATCTTGCAGCACAGATCAAAAATTTCAGTCCTAAAACAATCAGAAAGTATGCTATTTAGTTTTTAAATAATAGGTTAAATTTTTGATGTATCAATAAATACATATCTCCTAAAATGCAATTTTAATATATAGTAAGCAACTTCTAATTTTAATGTGATGATTTACGGTCTAAGAATACTTAGCTGATAAGACAGCAAATGTGTCATAAATTTAAAGATTGATATATTTTTTACCAATAGTCTTCAAGATAGATATTAATGATTGTTATTTCCCCTTTGCTTTCCTTGTATTGTTTAGTGTTTAAATAAGTTTTAAAACATTATTCATTCATATTTTCCAAATATCCAGAATATATATATGTATTCCTTTACTGAAAATCTAATGAATACTATTTTTAAAGGATAGACTTTATTATTCCATATATTTGGTATATTTTTCCAACATATTAATTAATATTTTCAAAAATTTTTCTATAATTATAACAACAAAATATTATAGTGCTGACATAAGCCAGTGATAACACATTTTATAATTGGACTTATGAATTATTGTTATTATAGATTGTATATATCTAGGAATTTTTCCATTTCATCTAGGTTATCCATTTTATTTATGTATAATTGTTCATAGTAACCTCTCATAATCCTTTGGTAATTCTGTGGTATTTGTTGCACAAATTACTGCTTTTTCATTACTGCTTTTATTGATTTTGGCCCTCTCTTTTTTTCTGATGAGTCTGGCTAAGGGTTTATCAATTTTGTTTATCTTTTTGAGTACCAGCTCTTAGTTTTGTTTCTTCTCTATTGCACGCTTAGTCTCTATTTCATTTATTTCTGCTCAGATCTTTATGGTTTCTTTCTCCTACTAACTTTAGGTTTTACTTGTTATTCTTTTTCTAGTTCCTTTAGGTGAAAGGTTAGGTTGTTTATTTAAGATTTATCTTGTTTCCTGAAGTAAGCTTACCATAAACTTTCCTCTTAGAACTGCTTTTGTTGCATCCCATAGGTTTTGGTTCATTGTGTTTTTGTTCTCATTTGTCTCCTGGTAATTTTTTAGTTTCTTTGATTTCTTCAGTGAGCCATTGGTTGTTTAGTATTGTTTAACCTTCACATGTTAGTGATTTTTTTTTCTTGTAGTTGATTTCTAATTTCATAGTGTTGTGATCAGAAAACATACTTGATATGATTTCAATTTTCTTAAATTACCAAGGCTTCTTTTGTAGTCTAGCATGTGATCTATCTTGGAGAATGTTCCATGTGTCCTTGAAAAGAATGTTTATTTCCTGCCTTCGGATGGAATGCTCTATGGATATATCTATTAAGGCCATCTGATCTAATGTGTCATTTAAGGCCAGCAGTTCCTTACTGATTTTCTGTCTGGATGATCTCTCCATTTGTGTAAGTGGGGTGTTAAAGCCTCTGATTATCATTGTGTTACTATCAATTTCTCCCTTTATGTCTGTTAATATTTGCTTTATGTATTCAGGTGCTCCTATGTTGGGTGCATATATATTTATAATTGTTATATCTTCTTATTGGAGAGATCCCTTGATCATTATGTAATGTCCTACTTTGTATTTTGTAACAGTCTGTTTTAAAGTCTATTTTGTCTGATATAAGTATTGCTATCCTGGCTTTCTTTTGATTCCATGCAAACGAAAGACATTTTTTCATTTCCTCACTTTCAGTCTGTATCTGTCTTTAGATCTGAAGTTAGTCTTTTGTAGGCCGCATATACATGGGTCTAGTTTTTGTATCCATTTAACCACTCTGTATCTGTTGATTAAAGCATTTCATTCATTTTCATTTGAACTAATAACTGATATGTATGTTCTTGACATTTTGTTAATTGTTTTTTATTGTTTTTGTAGGTCTTTTTTGTTCCATTCTCCTTTTCTTTTGTTCTCTTCTCCTGTGAATTGTTAACTGTCTTTAGTTTTATATTTGGGTTATTTTTTCTTTTGTGTATGTGTGTCTATTAGAGATTTTTGGTTTGTGCTTACATAACATTTATATATAGCAATCTATATATACACATAATTGTTTTAAGTTGCTGATATCTTAATTTCAAGTGCATTTTAACAACCCTGCATTTATACTCATCTCCCCTCACAACTACTATTTTTGATATTGTATTTTACACTTAATTGTTTTGTGTATCCTTTCTGCTTATTGTGGATATAGATGATTTTATTACTTTTGTCTTTTAATCTTCCTACTAGTTTTGTGTGTGGATGATTTGCTACCTTCACTGTATATTTGCTTTTTACCAATGAGCTTTTTCATTATGTAATTTTCATGTTTCTAGTTGTGGCCTTCTCTTTTTCACTTAGAAAATTTCCTTTAACATTTGCTGTAAAGCAGGTGGTACTGAACTCTTAGCTTTTGCTTGTCTGTACAGCTTTTTATTTCTCCATCAAATCTGAATGACAGGCTTGCTGGGTAGAGTATTCTTGGTTGTAGATTTTTCCCTCTCATCACTTTAAATATATCATGCCACTTCCTTCTGGTCTGCAGATTTTCTGATGAAAAGTCAGCTGTTAGCGTTATAAGAGTTTCCTTGTATGTGATGTGTTGCTTTTCCCTGGCTGCCTTTAATATTCTCTCTTTGTCTTTAATTTTTGCTGTTTTAATCATAATGTGTCTTAATCCTAACTGGGACTCTCTGTGCTTTCTGAAGTTGGATGTCTGTTTCCTTTCCAAGGTTAGGGAAGTTTTTAGCTATTATGTCTTCACTTCTCTCTCAGCTCCTTTCTTTCTTTCTTCTCCTTCTGAGACCTCTAAAATGCAAATACTAGTGTGCTTGCTGTTGTCCCCAAGTGTGAGACAGTTGTCTCACACTGTCCTCATTTCTTTCATTTCTTTTCATTCTTTTTTCTTTTCAGCATCAATGATTTCCACTACTGTGTCTTCCAGCTTGCTGATCTTTTCCTCTGTTTCATTTAGACAACTGTTGATTCCTTCTAGTATATTTTTCATTTCAGTTATTGTATTCCTCATGTCTGTTTGGTTCTTTATATTTTTTAACTCTTTGTTGAAAACTTCTAACTTCTTATCTCTGTGCATCCATTTTTCTTCCAGGTTCTTTGATATGCTTGATGAGCACTACCCTGAACTCTTTCTCAGGTAGACTGCATCAAATTCTTCCAGGGTTTTATATTACTCCTTCATTTGGAACATGCTCCTCTTTAGCCCCATTTTGCCTAAGTTGCCATTTTTATTTTTATTTATTTATTTATTTGTGGTACGTGTGCCTTTCACTGTTGTGGCCTCTCCCGTTGTGGAGCACAGGCTCCGGATGCACAGGTTCAGCGGCCATGGCTCACGGGCCCAGCCGCTCTGTGGCATGTGGGATCTTCCCGGACCGGGGCATGAACCCGTGTCCCCTACATCTGCAGGCAGACTCTCAACAACTGCGCCACCAGGGAAGCCCGCCATTTTTATTTTTATGTATCTGGTAGGTTGGTTACATTTTTCTGATTTTAGAGAAATAGCTTTTTATAAGAGATGTCCTATGTGTACCAGCAGCACACTCTGCCCTCATCACCAGAGCTATATGCTCTAGGGCTTCCCCGTGTAAGGTCTGTGTGTGTCTTTCTGTTGTGGCATACTGACAATCTGGGCAGTTTGGTAGGGTTAGTTTGCCCCGAGTCTGGTTGGTTGCCATGTCTTGCCTTGTGTGGAGGCTGCTGGCTACTGGTTGGTGGGATCAGGTTAGGAGGTGGATGACTGCAGAACCCTCGTGGCGGGGCTGGGCTAGTGCTTGGCTACTGGTTGCGAGAGTCAGGGTCCAGGAAACAGAGGCTTTTGCCTGGTCCTGGGGCTAGTGCTGGCCTACTGGCAGGCAAAGCTGAGTCCTGGGGACTGGTTGCAGGAGTCCCAAAATTAGTGTTGAATTGCTGGTAGGTGGGGCTGCTTCCTGATACAGTTGCCTGTGGAGCCCAAGGTATCTTGAAGCTTGTGTTGGCCTGCTAGTGGGCAAGGCTAGGGCCCAGGTGGTTCCAGGGCAGGATCTGGCTTGCTGGTGGGTGGGCCAGATCTGCAGCCTCCAGTGCTGTGGTTTTCTTGCAGCTAGTGTCTGCTCCCTAGTGGGTGAGGCTGGTCCCTAGACTAGATCCTAGATCCCTAGGATCTCTGGTGGGACGGGCTGGGGCCCAGGGGATTCTGGGGCTAGTGCCTACCCACTGGTGGGTGGAGCTTGGTCCTGGAGTCTGTGGCTGGAGAGCACTGGGAGTCTTGATTCTAGTGCCTGTACACTGGTGCCTGGGGTCAGGTCCTGGGCCCTCTGGTGGGCAGGGATGTGTCCTGAAGCAGCTGTATGCTCAGAGGGCCTTATGGCAGCCTGTCCCCTGGTGTATGGGGCTGAGTCCATGCCCAGTTAGTTGCTTTGCCTGAGGCATCCCAGCACTGGTCCCTACAGAGCACTGGGCCAGGACAGGGCTAATAAGCTAGAGAGGGGATTCCCAAATGGTGCTTATCAACACCAGTGTCCACATGGTAAAAGGAACCCCCCAAAATGGCTTCTGCCAATGTCTCTGTCCCCAAGGTGAGCTTCAGTTGCCTCCTTCCTCTCCAGGAAATTACCTATCAGCAGGTAGGTCTGACCCAGAAGGTAGGTCTGACCCTATCAAATTACTGCTTTTGCCATGGTTCCTGGAACCTGTGAGATTTTGTGTGCACTCTTTAAGAGTAAAGTCTCTATTTTCCCCAGTCCTCTGGTACTCCTGAAAGTAAACTCTGCTGGCCTTCAAAGCCAAGTGCTCTGGAAACTCAACTTCCCAATGCAGGACACCTGGGCTAGGGAGCCTGATGTGGGGCTTGGACCACTCATTCCTTTGGGAGAACCTCTACAATTGTAATTATTCCCCTGTTTGTGGATCACCTACACAGGGATATGGGACTTGACTATATCATGTCTCTGACTCTCCTACCTGTCTCTTTTTGATTCCTTTTTATCTTTAGTTGTAGAAGATCTTTTCTGATAGGTTCTGGTCTTTTTCATCGATGGTTGTTCTGTAAATAGTTGTGATTTTGGAGTGCTTGTGAGAGGAGGTAAACTTAGAGTCTTTCTATTCTGCCATCTTGGCCAGTTCCCCCAAGATAAAAATTTTTGATTCCAAACTCTTTAATAATTTACACAAAATTATGGAGAAATCCATATATCTTACTCTAGAATATAAAGTTATTTATTCTTCTTTCAATATTTCTTTAAGACTAAAATTTAAAATTTTGGATCTACAGCCACTCCAAAGATATTCCAAAGTGATTTTTTTTCTTTATGTCTGTTTATAACTATGACAGCTCACTTTATTTTTTAATATTTCATTCCCTTTTGGCTTTTGTCTATTTTGCCAACAATCCTTTGGTTGTAGAGTTACATATTTTCTCATGATGATGTCTTCATTAACCAGCTTACCAGCTTCTATATCCTAGTTTCTTTAGATTAAGGGTAGATCACATGGTTTCAATATGGAAGATGATATGTGTTCAGTCCTTAAACACTTCATTTGCTTCATTATTTTAGGTAACAGGATGACTAGGTTGTCTCAGTAGAGGCCACTGGTCTCAAGAATGCCAAGCAATAGAATATGGATGGATGCACTGATGCAAATCCATCTTCCTTCCTGCAAAACCAACTAAATCGAATGAAGATCTGATCACATCATATGTAAGTACTTTTCAATCATTAAAAATTAACCAATTAAACATTATGTAAATCATCATTTGATGTTACTTAAAACTTTAAGAAATCCTGATCAATGTGTCTAGTGTAGTTTTCAGTAACAAGGGTTTGGAATTATTCACACTGGACTTTAGATTCTGTCTATGGCACCTTGGACAGGCATTTAATCTCTCTAAGCTTCATGATTCCCAGTTGTAGAATGGGAATAATAACATCCACTAGATTAAAGGAAATGAACAGAGAGATGCAGAGTGAGAGACAGAGAGAGAGGGCTTCATATGTTTTCTACATCATGTATGATCCTCTTTTCTTTCTTGAATATCAGCTGTATACTTCCCCTTTGACTTTTAAAAATGCCTTAACAGCAAAAACAATAATAACTTATAAACAGTCATGTAGCACTAAATATGTAAATCCTAAATATTTTTAAAAACAAGACATTTAATAATAGCAATAGGTGATATAATTATTTATATCTACAGATGAAAAAATTGGAGCACAGAATAGTTAAGTAAATTTTCTAAAGTCACATGGAAAGTAAATGGCAGAATTGGGACTTAATTCAGCTCTTAACAACCATGTATACTCTGCTCAATACTGGTATTGTTTTAATATTCATCACTTGTGCTTAGTCTTCCTTGAATTTGGTTTGTGACACTTGCAAACAAAATTCTCCTAACATGTACCTCATACACAGTATTTAAAAATGCCTTTAAAAAATGTCAGGACTTATTATAGTGGTAGCAATTCTACTGGCATTGGTTGTGGTGGTGGTGATGATGATGATGATGATGATGATTAAAACTGAATCATTTAGGGACTTCCCTGGCAGTCCAGTCGTTAAGACTTCATGCTTCCAATGCAGGGGTGCGAGTTTGATCCCTGGTCGGGGAACTAAGATCACACATGTCATGTGGCTGGGCCAAAAACAAAACAAAACAAAATTGAATCATTTACTCTATAGCATGGTGATATGTGTCAACATGTAAGATACTCTGAATTGTTTTTAAACAAGTTTTTATTATGTAAGTTTAAAATGGAACTGAATGTTAAACCAACTACTGTATGACAACAGAAAGGCTAAAAAAAGACAGATGTAAAATAACTCAATAAAATGAATTCAGATATAAACATATGTATAAAATAACATAGTACTAAATAATTTATAAACAACTGTGAACATGTGGTCATACATAAGATTCAATTCAACAAAAATTGAATCAACTATGTTTTAAATTTAAAATTGTTTTCAATGAGCATTTTTTGCTTAGTTTTCAGTTCTTTATGTTTTCCTTAAATAAATGCAGAAATTCTTATACTTAGGGAGAAATGTAGCATAAATTGTTGCCCTAAATGCGACAACACATTTGCAAGTTATTAATGTGTTTATTAGAGAAACATTCTGTATTTCCTTTGAAAATCTCACAGTGCTTTTTTCTTGTTAAGGAACTCTTCAGCCTTTTGCCTTAAGCATCACTTTTTCTGGGTGATATAATCCCAAAGAGCATTGGTGATGAACAATTTTAATAGAGAGTATAAAAATACCTTTTTAAAAGGGCACACTCCAATAGAAATAATTTCTTTTCTAACAGAAAATATTTTTTTCTCAGCCTCCTTGATTTTTCAAGATTAAATCTGTAAATCTCACTTTACCTTTGATCCTCTCCATTTATGGTTATGTAAAGTTTTCAGTCAATCCAGTCAGAGTTACAGATAGATTACCAGCTAAAAGCTGCAAAAAGATTAACATACATACACTTAAACACTATAAAGTTAAAAATGTCTAGGATATGAGGATTTTGAATCACTTTTTTCTTTGTTTTATTCTCATTGCTCTTTCAAATGTTGGGTTATTACAATTTCTGGGTATTATTAAAATTTCTGGAAGATGGTTTATTTACAGGTATATCAAAATATAAAAACTAATTATTATATGATATACTTTCAAACATTATGTAATCAGGCCAAAGTAAATAGCCTTTGTGAAGCTGAATATATCAAACATCAATGAGGATTTCCTCCCTCTACTTTCACTAGTCTATTTTTCCCTTGCCAGCTAGATACAATTTTTACTGTAATTCCTCTCTCTCTCTTCCTCTCTCTCTCTCTCTCTCTCTCTCTCTCTCTAAGATTTTTCCTCTAATAGTACTCTCTATCTGATAGAATACACAAGAGAACTTTAAATTCTTTAAAGGATTTTTTATAAAATTAAAGTAGACTGTGCAGTTTAAAAAAATTTAGGCCATCTTGAACAAAGACCTAAATAGGCATTCAAATAACTTGATATTCTTTACAGAGATATAATCTTCAACCACTACTTCAATATTTACAGCTTCATCCATATTTTGTAATTCTTCTTAGACATTTGTAAAAACCAGTCAAGACATTGGATAGCTATATAAATGAAACAAATGGATTAGCAGATATCCTCAAACCATCTCACTTCTTCCAGCATTATCAGTTCAAGTGGTTTATGATGGGCAGAAGATGTTAGCAGGATACATAATAGTTACATTAAAGAAGGTTTTCTGATAGAGTAGTGATCTAGGTTTGGCGAGGGACACTTATCTGAAAGAGTGACAATAATGTCAAATTTTATAATAGTTGGGGAAGTGGGGAGGGTGAACCAGACTTTGTGGCTTATGTATTTTAATCACATGAATCTTATCCAAAATACATGCCACAGAGTATCCATGTAATTAAATTGTTCTCTGTGTCTCCTCCTTATTGTGAAACATAAAGACATTATGAATCTTCAGTATTTGCCAGTCTGGTCAAGTATGTAGTAACCAAATTTTAACTTGTTTTTACATATGCCACTTTTGACAAAGAGAAGACTATGGGTCAAATTATATAACTAACTCTGTTGTGGCCCTTGAAAGGACATTAAAAATGGACCCTATGTTTAAGGAAGAAAAAATCCTAGGGTAGAAAAATTTTTTGAATGAACTCCAGCTATGTCACTATTTGAATAATCTCACAGAGAACAGTTTCAGCTCATGTGAAGACCTACAGATAAAATATATAGAATTCTCATTACTCGGAGCTATGAGAGGGAGCTTCATTAATCATGGGGTTTGAAGGAACGGTGATAAAGATACTCTAAACATGAGTGAAATGTATACATCTAAGAACCTAAACCCAGTGGCACTGAGTAATGAGGGCCAATTACTTGTATTTATAGTTTTGGATCACACTGCAGCAGAATTACTCTCCGTGTATATATTTGATAATGTTCTTGTACTAGGTGACTGATTCTGATATGCTGTAAAAGACACTATACATAAGGTATATTTAAAGTAACATCAAGTGAAAGAAGAAATTCAGATCCCTGAGTAATGATAATGGAAAATTATTCAAGTGACAGTTAAACATTCAGGGATCCTCCTGTTTGCAGAACTGCCTGAGGCCACATTTAGTTACAGAGGCTATGGTGGCAAATCAGTAGAGATCAATGCCCCATTTATTCTACATTGCTGGGTAATGAGGTGTTCCAGCGACAAGAATTTTCCCAGAGAAGTTTACCCTTTCAAAAAGAAAATGTTTTTATGAAAGCCACTTTCTAGCCTGTGGTCTTCTACCAGCACTTAGGTCTCTAATGCTCAGATTCTCATTTGCAAGTTTGAAAAGTCCATTTCTAACTCCAAAATAAATGGTTCTTTGAAATCTGTCCTAATAGTTATATTTACTTCTTTTCTTAAACAGAGTACAAGGCCTCTAAAGAAAAGAGAATTCAAAATCATTACTGTCATATTTGTTCTCAATTCTCTATTTTTACTCTAGACAACACCCATAACACAAGGAAAGAAGTTCTTATATTTTCTCTTATTGAGATTTTTTAAAAGAGGTCACTGGAGAATCAGCTGCCTGACACTAGAGCTATGCTTAGAGTTATTTCTGGAGACCAATCCCTCTGTGTAAACCTAGAAATGCAAAGCTGGAGAGACCTTTTGGCTTCCTTATTCTCACCTCCTCACTGTAGGATGAGGAAACTGAGCACCGGAGGGGTGAAAGTCTTGCCCATCCATCAGGTATCACTGCCATGACCACATCCTACACCAGAGGTTGGAAATCCATGACCTGCAGGACAAATTCAGTCTTTCTTCTGTTTTTGTAAATAAAGTTTTACTGGAACACAGCCATGTCTGTTAGTTTACATATTATCAATGGCTGTTTTCATGCTCTAACTGCAGAGTTGATTAGTTGTGACAAAGACCAGAGACAGAGACATCTGGTCAACAAAGCCAAAAATACCTACTATCTGTCCCATGACAGAAAACATTTGCTGACTTAAATCATCCCGTTCACTGTCGAATACTTTTCCCTCTCTTTCCTAGTATATATTTTTTGTTTGGTGGATTCACCTCATACATAGATACAAATAATACCCAAGGGCCTAAAGAATGTGGTGAGGAGATGTCTGTTAATGCTTTGTCTAAATAACATCTGCTTCTATAGGGCAAAAATCTGAAAACCACATTACTTTAAACCCCAATACTTTTAAAATACAACAGCTCATATCACTTTACTCCAAATTCATGGGGTGGGAAGGATATAGAAGGAGTATATCTCCCTTGAATCTTCTTCCTACAGTGAATGTTTAGATCATTTAGTTTATTGGAGGAAGAAAATATGTGGGTTAGTTACTAATAAACCTTGCTACATTGTTATAACAAGAAGAAATTTGATAATAATTTTTGTTGTGTGGTATATGTTTATGAGTATAAATATTAATTGTACCTTCCTTAGAATTGAAAATTCACTTATGACCAGAAATTAAGGGATATCTTACTCACTAAGTATCTCCCCCTCCTCATGGCACAAACTATCTATATAGAAGCCTGGGTAATGAGGAAACTTGCTGAAATTCAAAACACTTCAGACAAGCTTTCTCATGCACAAAATACTGCTTTTAATTGGTTCTTAACTAAATTAATTAAGCTGGTATGACTCACTCTCCAGTCACAACTCAACTTGAAAAACACAAAGGAATATGACTGGGATAACAAAAGCTAAGAGCTCCTGATTTTCATATTAACAAGGGAGTTCAGCCTAGAGAGAAAAGGTTGATTTGTTTTTTAATGGGCTATTGAAAGACGTGTTCAGGTCTAGTGTGATAATTTATGGTTAATCATATGTTTAGAGGCAAAAGGCATTAATCTTGTAATATTAGAGTCATTTTGTGTAACATAAAACAAAATTCTTGTCACAGTAACTTTAAAAGTCAGGTCAGACTTCCTTTTTGAGCAAAGGTGGAAAACTGACAACAAGAAAAAAGACATTCTATCAGAACAGCAGCGTGGTAAGCACAGAATGGCAGAACCACTCCTTGAGCAGACCTCAAACATAATCTGTCTCCCGCTTCGTTTTTCCATATCTCATGACATAAACATTAATTCCACTGACTTATGTGTTGGTGGTACTGAACACTGAACAACTTAGCAAGGGCTGTGTTCTGGACCCTCACAAGTCAAATTAAAGAGAAAATAATCTTTCTGAGTCCATATTTACCCCCCAAAATGTAATTCCTGGAGCAGAAATTTGTTAAACTCAACCACAATTACTTTACCACATTGGAATCTTGCAAAAAACATCCACAAAGATAGATACCAGCTTGGAAAAACAGTATACAACAGTATAAGTCTACAAACAATGTTGAAGACTTTTATGACCTAACTTCTGTCCCCCTAAAAAAGATGTACTGAAGTTCTAACCCCCAGTACCTCAGAATGTGACTTCATTTGGGAGTAAGGTCTTTACAGAGGTAATCAAGTTAAAATGAATCCAATAGGGTGAGTCCTAATCCAATATGGCTGATATCCTCATAAAAATGGGGAAACCTGGACAGAAAGACATTCACACAGGAGAGGCTATATGGAGACACGCAGGGAGGAGACAGCCATGTGATCGGAGTGATGCATTTAGAAGGCAAAAAATAATAAGGAATGACAGCAAGCATCAGAAGCTAGAAGAGGCAAGGAAGGATTCTCCCCTAAAACCATTAGATAGAGCATGGCCCTGCTGATGGATTGATTTCAGACTTCTAGCTTCCAGAACTGTGAGGCAATAAGTTTCTGTTGTTTTAAGCCACTCAGTTTTTGCACAATCTTTTTCTTCCATGTCCCGGTGAAAGTATTTCAGGAAAGGAGTAAGAAAGATAGATAGAAATAAACATGTTATATTGGGTGAGATGCTCACATTTTATAATTTAAAAATCAACCTCATGTTGCCGGAGCAGCTGCACAATTTCAGAGATGCAAGACCATCCCATTTTGTGCATCCCCTCACACTGATCTGACACGATGAAACTTAACACCTTGGTTGTATTTCTACTACAGAGACTTTCATCTCTTATGGGTAGGTGGGATACATAAAAGCCCAGATATAATGCAGTGCTTTATCTGTTGTTAAATGATCATGTTTGACAGGCTTGGCACATGCCAGAGAATTTGTACAGGATATAGTACAGGAATCTGATCATAAAATCTCCAACTTAAACATCTTCCATGTATAAGTTGTGTCCCAGAGAACCAACATTAGAAGGAATTATTTTTTGATGATAGGGACTTTAATAGATGTGAAAGGATCTTTAAATTACCCTGTCCAAACCCTTGCTCAACACTGCAGGGCTTTTTATGCAATGGAAATGTAACTTAATTTGACAACCACTGCTCTGACACTTTTCCTCTTAGAACTGCTAGGACCACTGGGCTACACCCATGGACACAACTCCATCCCAGGGTCTGAGGTTGGCTGATTTACTATGTCTCACCTTCGTACTCATCTGGGTCCAGCTTCAAGCCCTGACTTAGTTTAGATTGCACATCCTTAGCTCCATAAAATTTATTTTACTTTCTACTCATTTAATTGTGTCTGAGTCTTCAACCAAACCAAATGAGTTAATAAATAAATGACAACCAAAGCCTTCTCCTTTCCCTGCTCTGTTGTCTTATCACATCCTGATCACCCCAATCACATTTCAGCTTCAAGTTACCTCCACTACTGTAAGATGAAAGACAAATAGTTTGTCCTCAGTGCCAAATCAATGCTTGATCTGCCTCAAACATTAACTTTCACTTCTTTCATCTCACTTCTTCTAAGAAAATTTACTAAAGATTCCAGTTTTCTTAGTTACAATCTCACTTTTGCACCCTTTCATTGTGTCCTTTTTCTGAAAACCTCCCACTTCCCCTCTTAGAATTCATATACTTACTGATTAAATGACAATTTAGGCCATTATGATAATAAAAGGAAGAGCACAGATTTCATTCCACTGGGGCTAACTGTTAACTTTATCTTGTTCCAAGACCAGAGGCTGCAGACATATCAATGGTATTTGTACACAGTACCCAGCTAAATATCTGCTATGACTTAATGTAATTCAAGTACCTAATCTAGAAAATATATATATATATATAGGGGATGTCTTTGAGAGAAAACTCACTGTACATTTCAAGCAAGGGAGACGCTTTGGAAAGAAGTACACAAAGAGAGGAAGGAGACAGTAATTAAGGTATTTGAATCTTCCAAATCAATCATGGATGTCAATAGGATGACAAATAAAACTGTTAGAACCTCTTTGTATCTACTTTTTCAGAGTAGGTTGTTATATTTAAAGAGATTTTAAAATATATGCAAGTATTTGAAAGGTACCATTATAAAACATTCAAGTATATAGGTACATAAATAGTTGTCAAAACACTTTAATATAGTAAATTTACTGTTCCTTCCATCTAGTCTGAAAACTGTCAGGTGGAAAAACTGTGGCTCCTAAAGAAATAACATTCCCAAAGTCACATAGAGCCAGAAACTTGTTGAATCAAGATTCAAATTCAGGACATCTGATGACTTAATAAACATTAATTTAGCATCTACTCTGTGCTAGACTTATGCTTGGGGTAGACTAATAATTTTCTTTTTATATCACTATGGCTTTGAAGCCCATGCTATAAATTGAATAAAAAGATAACCTTTTAAAAAGTCATTGTCTCTACTCAATACACTGTACTGACCTATATGGGAAAAGAATCTAAAAAAGAGTGGCTATATGTATATATATAACTGGTTCACTTTGCTGTGTACCTGCAACTAATACAACAATGTAAATCAAGTATACTCCAATAAAAATTATTTTAATTAATTAATAAATAAATAAATAAAATAAAAAGTCATTGTTGAATTGTTATTTCTCTCAAAACAATCTCACAAAATTTTTGGTTTAGGCTTTAGAGTTGTATGAAGCTCAAAAATATAATCCAATAGCATTAAATGACCATTTCTGAACACCTCTGACTATTAATGCATTTATTTGAGGTGTGGAATTATAGCATCTTCTCTATGTCGAGGTATTAATAAACATAAACAACATTACTCTTAAAATGACTTCAACTTAGGAACATCTCTAC
Organism: Leucopleurus acutus; assembly: GCF_964270905.1. Classification (NCBI taxonomy): domain Eukaryota; kingdom Metazoa; phylum Chordata; class Mammalia; order Artiodactyla; family Delphinidae; genus Leucopleurus; species Leucopleurus acutus. The sequence continues at coordinate 39,547,027 of NC_139147.1, read as the reverse complement.
TTTTCCTGTAGACTCCACCGTCAACCTCATAATTAGATTTTGTAACCCCAAATTTGAGGTGTAAATAAAGTATCCTGTTTTGTTTTGTGTAAACAGTGTCAATAACTGACAGGAGATGTATGTCAGTAACTTTCATGTCTTCTAAAGTTAAAAAGAATCGCTTGTTTTCTATGATCCACATATTCAATAGAATGTATGGGTACAGAATCTCTTAAAATGGAATAAAGCACTTTGCTTGTTAAAATCTAACTGAATATTGTAGGGCATTCAGTATAGCTTTGTAAGTTGCCCTCATCAGGGAACTGAGGAAAAAATGTCAACTCTAGGTAATTCCAAATTTTGTTATAACCAAGCCTGCTTTCCTTGCTATTCAGTACTCAAGGCCCTGCTTTTCTATTTTTGTACAAATTATCTGTCCCAGAGACATCCAAAAGCTTTTAATAATCTGTCAGTTGAAACAGTCCATAGATGTTTATTTTTATTAATCCATCCTTTCACTCTAAGCTCCAGTTCACTCACTAAGCTGTTGGCTTTTTAATTCTGTAGTATTCTGGCTTCATAAACCCACTGAGCTTGTGATAACTTTCGGTACCATTCTGCAATCCAAGAGAGTGGATTTGAAATTTGAAAGCTCCCTGGAACTCCAGATAATAATGTAATGGGTAAAGCCAGCTGATTGATCAGGCCAGGTCTTAGTGGGAAGTTACACCTTCATGGACTCACCATGTCCCAGCTTAGCTGGTTCAGATGCTCACTTTTGTCAGTATACCCACGTGTGACCATCCTCTGATTCTCAGTGATCATGTTTAAAAGAGACTGATGTACAAGCCAGAATGCTAATAATTTACAACTAGCTAGGAGAACTTGGCATCTGCTCACCATAGTGCCTTCCAAATAAGTAGGTTTATTCAGATAAATAAATAAAGATCAGGAGGTTGCCTGGTGAATACTGTGTTATAGAAAAGGAGTAGACTACTTTGAAAGAATTTCTGTATCCTAACTGAAAACAACTTGCATCCACTTCAGAGAAAGTTTAGTTTAAAGGAAAGAGATCAATCATTAGAAGTACAAGCTTTCTTGAGGATACCAAAGAAACTAACAAACTCTAACTCATTATCCTTCAATACCCCACCCTTATGTTGCATTTAACATTATATTCCTTCTTTTTCTTTCGAGATACATGTAACATTTATTTTTTGTCATCTGATTTTTTTGAATTTATAATAGGAAACCTCATAAATTTTATACTTTTTCTCCAAATTATAGCACAAATTACTTATAGGGTTTCTCAAACACCTGATTCCAAATATTAATTCATTTGTCCATTCACTTTTATACATTCATTCATTCAAAAATAGCATAATGTGTCTTGTTAGCTTCAATCAAAGAGACTATATCTTCTCTCTGAACTTTCAATTACTTTATTCAATAACTTCCTTGAATAATTATTAGACCAACCCTTGTAACTCAAGTGTTCACTTTCATTCTTTACAGTGTATTCTGGCCTGGGTCAACTTCAGTATTCTAAAAAATACCTAACTTGACTCCAGGTCCCTGTCTTAAAATTTTATATCATGGAGGATGTTTCTGAAAATCTGAGCTCTCAGTTGCCTGTCATTAACAGCAGGAAAATGAATGCTTCAGTAATCCCTCAGAGACAATTCTTATATGGAATATGGAATTCTCTCCTAGCTCTATTCCTAGAGTTAAGCCAAAGAAGTAAATAATATCATGGGGTTAATCAGCTTTGAAGCAGGAGCTATGAATTCCAAAACATGACAGCATACTTCACTATAAAAAAATCACAGAGAATTTAAGTTTTCTCAAGGATGCAGGATCTGTTTATTCTCCTAATCTTCCTGTCTTTTCTGTTCTCATAATTATGATTACTTTTAAGCATTATATTAATGTTCTATTTTAATTTATTTTTTTAGGAACATGGAACATATCAAATGACTTTATCTCCTAAAATCATATTGATTCATCATATATGTAGATAGATCCAAAAAAGTACATATTTGGCCAGTTTTGTACCATTGTTTCAAACAAGATTACCAAAAAGTCAAGTAGGAATGTTTTCTCTTGATCTTGATATGGTTGCAAGCAGATCATCTTCCCCTTTAGAGGTGTTAGAGTATGATTGCTTCCTCTCCTCAGTCTGAAAGTTGAGTCATTGTACTCTCCAAGCCAGGATAAAGAACCAGACATACTGCTGAAGAGAAAATTAAAATTGGCCTAAAAATCAGATGAGCACGTTCAAGTATAGTTTGACTGTCACTCTGCACAATATGACATTTAGATTTATGACAGCCCATCAACTTTAGAGATCTGTCATGGTGGTCAGTTTCACACTATGCATTCCTAAGGAGGTTATTGTGATAATGATATCATGAGAGATATAACAACAAATAATTAGTCTGATTATATTGAGATTATATTTTCTAAAAATAATATATATAAACCAATTATATTATATGGTGGGTAGGTATGTTTTGCCTCTTTTAATGAAACATAGTACAGTAATGCATTCATTTATTAATGAAAATAAATTAAGTAATAATCAGCACCACAAAACATTCCTTATTTAGCTCTAAAAATAAGAACCTTAAGCACATTAAAATATGATTCAATTTAGAACATTTTTTCATGTATTTAATTTTTAGAAATAATCTATCTTAAAAATGTAATTTACAAATGAATAGAAAACTACTTGTCTGATATGTTCCTGGTCTAGTTCTCCTTTGTAATCATATAAACCTCTGATTCTTACAGAACAATTAATAATTTTTGTTTGTTTTATATCTTTTGGGGGAAAACATTAGTATTTACAAATACAACTATCAAAATTACAGGTGATAAATATAGCAAAAAGAGAGATTGTTTAGGTTTGCAAAATTCTTGTGAAATATTTTTGTCCCAATTTGTACTAGTCTGGAAGTTCACGTGTCTGACGGAGAAAATCTGCCTACTGAACCTGCTTCAAAAGTGATAACAGAATTATAATCGGATTTTACTAGTGCTCATCATTTATGCCCCAGAAAAATTAGCAGAAAATATGAGGGCATGCCCTCTTTTAAGCTATCTCTGCCTTGTGGTAGATGGGTGCCAGAACACCCCTCTGTGTGTGCCCACAGGAACAAATAATGACAGACTACTTGAATATTTAAAGAAATAAATTGATCTTGGCAGGAAGAGAAATTCAGCGAGTATGTTTCATTTTTATTAGCATAGAGAAGATGGCAACTTCTGTCTCAATCTTTGAAAGTGTATTCTAACTGGTTTCAAAAACAAGCCTTCAGAAACCAAAATATTCATTTATTTACTTTCTAGTCAATATTCATTTAAGGCCTACTACGTGCCAAACACTGGCCTATGCAAAGAGGATAAAATGGTGAATAAAAACAGCCAGGCTAAAAGTACAGTAACCCGAGCATCTCAAAATCGTTGCACCTATGAATCAATTTTAGTATTCTTTAGGAATTACTTAACAACTTTGCTTTCTAATTTCGTATTCTAAAAAAGGCCTTGGTTCAAGATTTGTAAGGCCTGAAATCTATGAATGAAAATAACACTAAATGTTCTATATCCTTAGATAAAAGAATATTTTTTTAACAGTGCTGGCGGTGGGAAATAACAGCATTTAGTGGAACTTTAAAATGCATTTTTTGAGTGTTCACAAACTGTAAGAAAATTTGTGTCTAATTTTGAATTATAATAGTAGAGAATTCCAGGTTCAAATTTTGACCTTTTATTTACTATATCACAAATTTATTTTATTTAGTATAGAATCCAGGTAGAGGTTATGTGAAAGGGTTACAGAAGTGTGTGAAAGTGAAGCTGACGTAATTTGTGAGCATGAACTCACTAAACATCCAAGGAGCCTGTGTAATGGGGCACACAGGAAGCATGAGTCCATGTTTGTACTCAGTGAAGGAAGATTTCACTCCAGACTCAGTCTGCAAAAAAGTACCCTTTGTATAAAAAGTTGGCAGGAGAGACTCCCTTCCTTTACAGTAGTAAACACAGATCATAGAGGCAGTAAGAGAGACACAGAGAGCAGAGCAGTAGGAAGATGAAAGTAGAAAGACAAGCTTTTCTTCAGTGGAGGTAACTAGTGCTGTATGTTTTGTGAACATATTAAAGGGAGGTGAAACATTAGCATAGAGTTAATCAGAGTCTGTCTTTATATGAATGTTGAACACTTGTATAAACACAGGCTGAGGATTTTCTGCAAATAATAAAAGAAAGTATCAGTGAAGATTATCCTGGAAGAAGAATGGCAAGAGGGTGTCACAAAAACATAACAGCAGAACATAACAGCAGAACTCATGTAATTTAGAGAAACTTTCCTAGACCCTCAAAGCAAATAAATGGTTTTCTCTAGTTCCTTAGTGGGGACAGTTGAAATTAACTTCAACATTGTAATTTATTTTCTGAATACAATTATGTTTATGTTACTCATGATCTTATTAAACTGCATAGTATTTTTACTCCATAAGACATTTCAATCATTTTCATAAATATTTTTATTATATTTAAAACATCTCTTTTAAGTAGCTCCAAATTAGTTTTCACTGTTATCTGGGATTCTATGTTATAGAAAAGAAAACAGCATCAGATAGGTAAAATTACATGCATATGTGCATATAGGTTGTGTCAAACAAACAAATAAACCTGCACAAACAGACTTAAGGACCATCTACAAGGAAACGTTAAATGAATTAGCTACAACTATTGCATGACTATTATGCATCCATAAAGTAGGACAAACTGAAGTAAGAGCGGTCTAGAAGAGTTACTTAGGAAGTACTCACAGGTGGAAAAACAAGGTGCAGAGAGTGAAAATTTTCACATCTTCGCATTATTTACATTTTTGTAAAATGCCCAATGCACCTAAACCCCTTTTTAAGTATATGTACATATATGCACACGTTTGTAAAATATCTGTATAAAATTATATAAGAATGCAGAAACTAGAGAAGTATCCATACTAGGTGGTTAACAGGTTCCTAAGAAAAGGTAAGGACATTCTGATGGTGCTTATTATTATTCCTTTATTTTTAATTTTTTTAATTTGAGGTATGATTGACATATAACATTGTATTAGTTACAGGTGTATGACATAATGATTTGATATTTGCATACATTGTGAAATGGTCACCACAGTAAGTCTAGTTAATATCCCTCAGCTTTCATAGTTAAAGAATTTTGTTTTTCTTGTCATGAGTACTTTTAGGATCTACTTTCTTAGCAACTTTCAAATAGGCAATACTGTATTATTAACTATAGTCACCATGCTGTACATTATATCCCCATGACATGTTTATATTGTAACTGGAAGTTTTTACCTTTTGACTATCTTCACCCATTTCTCCCCTCCCTGCCCACCCCTCCACCCCCCTACCCCCCCAATCTCTGATAACAATCAATCTGTTCTCTGTATCTATGAGTTTCGGTTTTAGTTTCATTTTTGGTTTAGATTTCACATATAAGTGAGATAATACAGTACCTGTCTTTCTCTGTCTGGGGTGTTTCCCTAAGTAAAATACCCTCAAGGTCTATCTGATGGTGCTATTTTTTTTGAAGATAAAAGAAAAGAGAAAGAAACAGCAAAGTCAAACAAACAAAAAAGGCAAAAGAATAGAAAAATGGTTCTTTAAAAAAAGCAGTTATATATTACAACATTGTTTAGAGATTGATGCCTCACTATTGATGTGTCTACGTTCATGAAGAGCTTTAAAATTAAAAAAAGAAGATTGTGATTCATGAGTGATGGAAATATTAAGTGGTACTTCATACAGATCCTTTTTTGGTTCTTGAAATTTGGAGCCACATTACAAAAATATATCCATTCATTTGCATTCATCTACCCTATAGTGTTGACACTTAAATTGGAAATTTAAATGTAATTTGAGATTATTTCCAAAAATAAATTTTCTGGACAATATTATAATACTCCACAGAAAACAATACTATATTTAGATAAATATTTATACATCAACTCAACATTTTCTAAGTCTAATTGTGATAGTTTCTAAAGCATAATTTAAAATTAAAATATACTAGTTTCAATGTTTAAATATTAAACACCTACAAATATATCATCAGTATTACTATTTAGTATCTGTCTGCATTTGGTAACTTTTAAAGTAATTTTGTTTTGCAATGTAGTAATAAAGAACTAATATCTATCTATCTATATATATATATATATTTTTTTTTTTTTCTTGGATAAAGTTTTATTTAAGTGAAGCACAGATTCACTATTTCACATAAAATACAGGATAATACCTTTTTAATATGATGAATTATTGAAGAATGGGAAAGCAGTTTTATTTTTTCTGGAAGTCCTTTGATATTTTACTTTAATAAAATAAAGTAGGGCTTCCCTGGTGGCGCAGTGGTAGAGAGTCCGCCTGCCAATACAGGGGACACGGGTTCTGTGCCCTGGTCCTGGAAGATCCCACATGCTGCGGAGCGGCTGGGCCCGTGAGCCATGGCTGCTGAGCCTGCGCGTCCGGAGCCTGTGCTCCGCAAAGGGAGAGGCCACAACAGTGAGAGGTCCACGTACCGGAAAAAATAATAAAAATAAAAATAAAGTATATAGCATTTGTAATTGGCATATTATTTTATATAAGAATTTTTTAAGAGGTTGAACAATTTCTCAACTCCTAAAAAATATAATTATTCTTGTGTGGTATCTTGAATGATTAGCAAACTTTTTTATTTTTTCCAGTCTATGAAACACACATTTTGGCCAAGCCCTAGTGATTCAAACTTTTCAATGTCCAAATTAATTATAGGTTCAAGTATGTTTGCAAACTTAAGCTACTATAAGAGTGAAAATTATAGCTTCCTCTAAATCCAATACATTATTGGGAAAAAAATAAGTACTTGGAATAATAACAAAATGTAAACTTCAAATATAAGCATGTATATTGGCCAGACCCCTAAAAAAAGTAAATGAGAAAGCTGAATTATGTCAATGCTTACATATATTTTTAATCAACTTTCAAGTGTTTGATTTTTTTTGACAGTCTTATCCCCTGATGTTTGAAAAACTTAATAATAGAGGACATTTAATGAGTGCTTTGTATGCCAGTCACTACCGTTGGTGATTTATATGTTGGAACATATTTAACCCATAGAACAATTCTGTGAAATACAAACTATTAATCATTTTACAAATGAGGAACTAAGACACTAAATTGTTAAGAAATTTAATGGGTATAAAATTCCAGTTATGCTAGATAGATAAGTTCTACAGATCTGCTATAAAACATTGTGCCTGTATTTAACAATGCAGTATCATGCATTTCAAACTTTGCTCAAAGGGTACAGTTTATGTTAAGTGCCCTTACCACAAAAACAGAAAACAAAACAAAAAGAAAAACAGAGGGACGTCAGGAAACTCTGGGAGGTGTTGGATGTGACTATAATGTTGATTGGGGTGATGGTATCACAGATGCTTGCCAATGTTCAAATTGTACAAATTAAATATGTGCAGTTCTTTGTGTATGACATACCTTCTTTAAGCTGTTTAAAAAAGAAAAGAAATTTGTCTAGGTCACTCAGCCAGGATCTGTAGAGTTGTGTTCCAGACCAGACAGATCACACTCTGCCATTACACTAGGGTTTCTCAACCTCACCTCTACTGATATTTTGGGTCAAATAACTTTTTGTTGTAGGGAAATTTCCTGTGCCTTGTAGGGTGTTTAGCAACATCCTTGTCCTATACTCACGAGATGCCACCCATGAATCATGGCAATCAACAATGTCTCCAGATATTATCAAACGTTTCCTGGGGACAAGCCTCTCCTAGTTGAGAAACACTGGGTTACACGAATCAGAATATTAAGAGCCCTGATTTATGGGACTTCCCTGGTGGTGCGGTGGTTAAGAATCTGCCTGCTAATGCAGGGGACACGGGTTCGAGCCCTGGTCCAGGAAGATCCCACATGCCGCGGAGCAACTAAATCCATGCGCCACAACTACTGAGCCTGTGCTCTAGAGCCCTCGAGCCATAACTACTGAAGCCCACGTGCCTAGAGCCCGTGCTCCAAACAAGAGAAGCCACCGCAATGAGAAGCCCGCACACCGCAGTAAAGAGTAGCCCTTGCTCGCCACAACTAGAGAAAGCCCACACGCAGCAATGAAGACCCGATGCAGTCAAAAATTAAAAATAATTAATTAATTAAAAAAAAAAGAGCCCTGACTTAATGGAGGAGAAGACGAAAATAAAGGTTTGTTTAGAAGGGAGCAGGAGAAATGGGTGTTAGGTAATAGATCTATAGTACCCACTACCTATTTGTTATTATTTATTGCCTTTTGTCCTCTACTACAATGAATATTTCTTGAGGCTTTGTTTTACTACTTGCTTCTCTTATTCCTAGGGGGCTATGGATAACAAGTGAGGGCAGGTCATTGCTAATTAAGAACATTTAAAGATATCAAATAGTACCAATGCAGACATGTTCTGATTCTGCACAATTAAGGGTGGGGACAGCAATCACAACTCAGGAAATCTGTGCACGTGGGTACTGACAATCAGAGCTTCCACATAATGGCCTGACCAAGGGTGAAAAGATAGGGTACTCCTCCCTCCCGCCCTCCCTAAAACGTGTTAGGCAAAGTTTAAGTGGAGTTTTTCTGAATATAGACATTTTCTTCTAAGAAGATAAACTGAAGAAGGAAGAAAGTTGAGTAAAAAAGAAAAAACTATATACAAATTGAAAATATTTCATCCGTTCAAAGCTAATTACTTGGCAAACAGTTTAATTTTTGTGCAAAATGACCCCTGCTAATATTTCAGTTTCAGTGTGTGCCTCTACTAACTTGGCCACACGATACAGATCCCACCTCTGCCTTTAAGTAACCATGTCTCAGATTTCTCTTATTTACCACAAGTGAAACAAGTAAAGAGTGATTGTAAAAAAAAAAAAAATCACATTTAACTTTTCATATCTTAATTAAAATGAACATTCACTCTATTAATGTAATAGGAGATAGGTCAAAGTTGACATATAATTCTAAACTTTAGTATAATTCTAACTTCAGAGACCTTTTCTCTTATGAACGAAAAATTTAGTTTTTACATATACTACGAGTAAAGATTTTAAGAGTTAGTAAATAGATACCATGTTGTTAACATCATCTGTGACATAATAGTAATAAGTGAAGGATGGCATTATATGGATAGCAATAAAAATAATGTAATCACTTAGGGAAAATATCACATCAGTGATCAAATGAACAAAGGCAAATATAATTTATTATTTACATTTTTACTAAAAGCTATTAAGGCTTCATTGTTTTCCTGTCACTTAAAAGTAGCAAATTTAATTCATATTCCCATTGTATATTGAGGAAAACAAAACCGAATGGTTCATAGAATAAAAACTCCTTTGCTAGCAAAAATATTTTTGGTAATTTTCCTTTTGGCTGACATATGGATTAATTAACTCTGTTTTATTGTATAATAAATTGTTCCTTCAACAAGATACAACTTATAAAAACACATTATTTTTAGTACTATTAATTTTCAGCCAGGAATCTCATCAGTTATTCTGCAGTCTTGATATATAATAAAATTCCCAATTCCTTGTATCTACATGTTCCATGACAATATCATGTACACTGCAGTCCTTTTGGATAACAGTATATCTGAAGGCCAAAAAAAAAAAAAATCACCATTTTAGATATTGTGGTATTTAGATATTTGGTAGCAATCTGTGTTTTATAAAGCTTAAAACATAGTAACAGATTCTGGAGAATTAAAGCATTACTAGTGTTTCTGCAGAAAGTCTCCAATAGTTGACATAGACTTAACACCAACACCAATGTATATAATATAGGTACTATTGTTATTATCCCTATTTATCAGTGAGAAAAGTGAGGTCCAGATAGTTAAAATGACTGCCCAAGTTCATAGAGCTAAGAAGTGACTGAGATTAGAATCAAGGCAGGTCAAAGTTGACATATAACTCTAAAATATATTATAATTCTGACTCTCATTTCAGAGTCTGTTTCTTAACCATACTGCTATTTTGAGTGTACCTGGAGTACCCTATAAGTATTTGTACTCTCCTTCCAAGTCAGTACCACTTTTTTTTGTATCATTTTCTGTTCCAATGGAAACTATTGATAAGAGAACTTTTTTCTACCATGCTTGTATAGACAGAGATACGTAAAGCTCTGTTTGGATAACTATCCCTAAAACTGACATCCTTGAAAATTATGGGATTTTTATCATTTCTCCCTAAGGAAGTATAATCTATGATTTGTGTGCAAGTCTCTGAAGCAAATAACATTGCTGACAACTGTGTGGTTTGTCGGTAATACAAATTAAGTAATATTCTCTCACGCTATTTTGAAAGAAATGTGCTGTAAAGCTGAACTGCTCACATTTTTTTAAACATAGTTTTATATTTACATTTAATTTAGTTAAGTTTATGTTTACATTTAAATATTTATTTAAAAATAATTTTTGAAAAAGGTAGATGAGGAAAGGGAGTCAACTAGCCTAATTGTTCTATGTGCCTTTCTTGATAAACAATTGAAATACATTAAAATAAGTTAGCATAAAACAAGTATCATCTCATTTAAGAGATTGTAATCACACTTAGTTAAAACCATTTTGAAGTGAACTGATAATATTTGCATAAGGAACAATTCTGGCAAATACATATTTTTTGGAAAAACCTGATTGATTACCGTAATCTAAACACATAACAGATAAAAGATTGTCTTGATGTATGTGTGGGCTTTACTGAAGAAAATCAATACCTCAGCTCCTGCAAAAAAGAGATAGAGAGAGGAGGAGGGAATAGAAAGAGACAGAGAGAGAAAGAGACAGACAGAGAGAGAGAGAGAGACAGAGAGAGAGAAAGGAATTTGTGCCATTCTGTGGGGTAAAGATTTATCATAACAGGATGATGGAGAATCTTTCCTGTGTTTCAGTTTCAGTTTTACATATCAGTATAGTAGGTATAATTCCTTGTGTCATAAACTTGGTTAAAGCAAAGACTCAAAAATGTGCTTTAAATGTTGGAAAATAGGGGTTTTTTTGTACAAATAAAAATATCTTTACAGTGTTCTGTAATCAGCTCAGCTCTGTATAAATTGAAATACTCTGACTTGTCTCACACCATCAGTCTTTACATATTGTTAAAATTAACCAAAAGAATTTCAATCTATTAAATTGCTTTAAAAATTCTTAGTGGATGCTTCCATATAAACAAGTACTTAATATCTTAACATCCTATTGAACATCTAAATTATACGTGAAAGAATAAATGTAAAAACACTTGCCTTTTCTGAAAAACATTTTTGAAATATTTTAAGCCTATGAATTAGCTAACTTCAAATTTTATTTCAAAGACTTTTAAACTCTCAGATAGAGCCAAAATAAGTATTTTGTCTGTGCTGCACTGTTATTCAGCCAGTCCTAAATCAGTCTCTATCTTGACATGATATTCAAAGTTTATTTTTGCAATATAATTAATGTTTCCTAAAATATGGCTTATTCCTTTATATAATCATATATCATGAAAAGCAAATCATGTATTCCAGAATACAATAGATTAATAAAAAAATTGTCATGGCACAGTTAGCTAAAACACCATCTTAAGGAAAATATTAGTGTTGTTCATCATTATAAAAGAAGGATCATCTGCATAAATTATTTCTCATAAATGCCTGATGCTTTCTCATTTTAAAGGAAAGTCTGAGGTAGAGATGTTTCCTTCCTATTTTGCAAGCAAAATTAATTTGTATACTATCACTCTAAATTTAACATTGCTGTGTTGTGGTCTTTTGAAAATTTCCTTCTCCATTTTGCAGAATTCATGCAGAATTCAAGCATCTTAATTTGTTTTTTTCTATGCTTGTAAATGATATAGATCATAATATACCCTTTTATCTTCAAATATTTAAGAAACTTCTAAACTTAAGCCAATATATTCTATATTATGTAAAGTTATTAAAAATCACACACTAATCCTTTTCTAAAATCATGTTTGTAATGTTTCCAAAAGGAATGATTTAAAAACAAAACAAAAACAAACAAAGCAGACACTTAAACACATTTTTTGAAATCAAGGACTTGTGATCCATGGTAAATATGATATCATATAAGATCAGTTATTCCTGTGAAAAAATATCTAATTCAGCCATCACCTTATACACATCGCTAGAGGTATGAGGATCTTTTCTTCAGTTTACAATATTCAGGGTTCCCTATATACCTATAATGCCCTATAGAAGAGAATTCTGCTAAGTCAGTATTCACTTCACCAATGGAGAGGGCTAGTTATTTAACAAGTAATACGTATTTCCATAATTAAAATTCTCAGGCATGCCCCAGCTAAAGCAAAATGCTGATGAGTTTCCAATCATGTGGAATTAATTTCTGGAGAGGCTGTGGACTAACATTAGGTTTCATGAGGAAATCAGATAAAAAATGAAAGACCGGTACATGAAACCTTTCCTCAATTTAGCACTGCAATAGCCTTTGATGCTCCTTAGAACTCTGCTCATGCAAGGAAAGTAATATCCAGAAACCAAGTTATTAGTACTGTGAGTGAGATAAATCATTCAAAGGTAAGCAATGTATAAGGCTACTGCACCTTCCTGTTCTAAGCTTGGGTCTCTCACCATGGATAATAATAACGATCATTTTATTAATAATTCATTGATAATTATCAGATACTGAAAAATCACATTTTTAAAAATTTCCTATTAAGTGGATATTCGTTATCTTCCTTAAAATTACCATTAGTTTTAGGAAAGGGATAATGATGTTCATACATATCCCCAGAGCAACATAGAAGCAGATACTGCAGGAATTAGAATTATAATGTTTCATCATTTTAGAAATTTAATATAATATAGTTCCTGAATTTTATAAGTAACAATTTGTTAGTTGTTAGGAGACACTATTGAAAGGAAAATTTTTGAGTCTTGGGGAAATTTTTTAAACTGGAAAAAATTTAATTTAAAAAATAATAAGATACAGCTCCTTCTCATATAATTTTCTTGTTTTGAAGTTTAAATGTGCTAAAGCTTTGTAACTAAATAACAATAGGACCTTATAAATCCTTAATAGAAAGTCTATCCTTTTAAAAGTATTAATCTAAGCAACTGACTCCATAGTCTGGGTTAGCGAACTAAATGATATAATACATGTAAAACTTCTTTGCTTATGTGAGTTCCCCAGGGATGAATAAGTTCTACACACTGAAAAATGCTCAGTGCAGTTATCTAGCCACTTGCTAGTCTATCACTGAAATACTGAAGTACAGGATAAGCAACATTCACTGACTTAACTGTTAAGATCTTGGTTATTGGAGTTTGCATGCAATGCTTACTTAGGGATGATTGGTTCCTGGATTAATGAAAAGATAACCATAAAAACTTTTCCTTGGAGTTCTTCATTAGTCAATCTTTTAAAATCTGTGACTTTCTGTTTCTTGTTCAGTGCTATCTCATTTCTGGACCAGAGTTTATACATCGGGTACCTGTGTAGCTAACCTCAGACTGCTCCTCTGGCTCTCCTGTGCCCCTTACCTGGGCAACTCTCCAATTCTGGCCCATGTTAAGCCTTCTGTGGTTCTGTTCTTCCAATCTCCACTTAGCTTTGTGGGTTCTAGCCATCACCCTACATGGAAAAACCAACGATTTCCCAGAGTTAAAGCAGGAGTGCCATGATCCTGGGTCATATTGAGCCCATAGTTAATTTCACCCTATGACACTGCAAAACTTATACATATTTGCTCTATAGGAATTATATATATTTTCTTTTTTAGTTTAATTATTCAAGTAACCTAACATCATCAATGATATATTTTATTTTACCCTCGAAGTAAATGTTCCTTTTCAGAGTACAATGGGCACAAAATCCTCCAGAAAACTTTAGAACTTTCCCATAAGCAGATAAATGATTTTCACATAAAAAGCTTCTTCCATAAACAATATAGTCAACCATGAAACTATAGTACAGCAGAATTTAGAAAATAAAGGATATGGTCATTCCAAAAATCCCCATCATAGAGCTGCTATGGAAAGCTTGTACCTATGCCTATTTTGTTCTGCTCATTGGTGTTAAAGTATCCATTTCCAGTGATTTGTCAACACAATAGATTTACCATGATTAAACTGTGACTTTAAAAAAATCTGCTTTGTTAATATTTTTCTGGTGATTACTCAGGTTTACTACCAATAGTATGTTCTATTGAGCATAGAAACTTACTTGTAATTGATAAAAACTCCTTGCAAGGCCTATCACAATTATTCGTGGAGAGAAATTTCACCAGCCTGTTCATCCAATATCATAACTTCCCCAGTTTTCTCTTTCTTCCTTCTCTGTTGCTCTTTTTGAAAGACTAATACAATTACACCAATTCCAGACCCAATCTAGCCCAAGACTTGCTTCTTGCTCTGATTTGAAAATATAAGAAATTAATTTTTAATTTTTTTAAAGTTTTATTTTATATTAAACTATAGTTGATTTACAATGTTGTGTTAGTTTCAGGTATACAGCAAGGCAATTCAGTTATACATATATCTGTTATTTTTCAAATTCTTTTCCCCTTTAGGTTATTACAGAATACTGAGCAGAGTTCCCTGTGTTATACAATCAGTCCTTGTTGGTTATCTATTTTAAATATAGTAGTGTGTATATGTCAATTCCAACTTTCCCTCCTCCCCACCTTTCCCCCGTGGTAATCATAAGTTTGTTTTCTAAGTCTGTGGGTCTAATATGTTTCTGTTTTATAAATAATTTCATTTGTATCTTTTTTTAGACACTGCATATAAGCAATATCATATGATATTTGTCTTTCTCTGACTTACTTCGTATCCATGTTGCTGCAAATGGCATTATTTCATTCTTTTTAATGGCTGAGTAATATTCCATTGTATGTAGCTTTATCCATTCCTCTGATGATGGACATTTAGGTTGCTTCCATGTCTTGGTTATTGTAAACAGCACTGCAATGAACACTGGGGTGCATGTAACATTTGGAACTATGGTTTCCTCTGGGTATATGCCCAGGAGTGGGATTGCTGGATCATATGGTAGCTTTATTTTTAGTTTTTTAAGGAACCTCCATACTGTTCTCCATAGTGGCTGTACCAATTTACATTCCCACCAACAGTGTAGGAGGGTTCCTTTTTCTCCACACCCTCTCCAGCATTTATTGTTTGTAGACTTTTTGATGATGGCCATTCTGACTGGTGTGAGATGATATCATATTGTAGCTTTGATTTGCATTTTGCTAATAATTAGCGATGTTGAACATCTTTTCATGTGTCCCTTGGTCATCTGTATATCTTCTTTGGAGAAATGTCTATTTAGGTCTTCGGCTCATTTTTTCATGGTGTTTAGTTTTTTTGATATTGAGCCGCATGAGCTGTTTGTAAATTTTGGAGATTAATCCCTTGTTGGTCACATCATTTGCAAATATTTTCCCCCATTCTGTGGGTTGTCTTTTCATTTTGTTCATAGTTTCCTTTGCTGTGCGGTAGCTTCGAAGTTTCATTAGGTCCCATTTGTTTATTTTTGCTTTTATTTCCATTATTCTAGGAGGTGGATTGAATAAGATATAATAAGATATTATGTCAAGGAGTGTTCAGCCTATATTTTCTGCTAAGAGTTTTACAGTATCTGGTCTGACATTTAGGTCTTTAATCCATTTTGAGTTTATTTTTGTATATGGTGTTGGAGAATGATCTAATTTCATTCTTTTACATGTAGCTGTCCAGTTTTCCCAGCACCATTTATTGAAGAGACTTTTTTCTCCACTGTATATTCTTGCCACCTTTGTCACAGATTAGGTGACCATAGGTGTGTGGGTTTATTTCTGAGCTTTCTATACTGTTCCATTGATCTATATTTTTGTTTTTGTGCTAGTACCATACTGTTTTGATGACTGTAGCTTTGTAATATAGTCTGAAATCAGGGAGCCTGATTCTTCTAGCTCTGTTTTTTTTTTTTTAAGATTGTCTTGGTTATTCAGGGTTGTTTGTGTCTCCATACAAATTTAAATTTTTTTTGTTCTAGTTCTGTGAAAAATGCCATTGATAATTTGATAGGGATTACATTGAATCTGTAGATTTTCTTGGGTAGTATAGTCATTTTCACAATATTGATTCTTCCAATCCAAGAACAAGGTATATTTTTCCCTCTGTTTGTGTTATCTTAGATTTCTTTCATCAACATCTTATAGTTTTTGGAGTACAGGTCTTTTGCTTCCTTAGATAGGTTTATACCTAAGTATTTTATCCTTTTTGATGTGATGGTAAATGGGATTGTATCAGAGAAGACAAATAAATAAAAGAAATCGAAATCAGAAAAGAAGTAAAACTGTCACTGTTTGCAGATGACATGACACTATACATAGAAAATCCTAAAGGTGCTACTAGAAAACTACTAGAGCTCATCAATGAATTTGGTAAAGTTGCAGGATACAAAATTCATACACGGAAGTCTGTTGCATTTCTATACACTCACAATGAAAGATCAGAAAGAGAAATTAAAGAAATGTGATTTTTAATAAAAAGTATAATACCTACATAAAATTCTTAGTCAAGAAAAAGTGCTTCAGGGCTTCCCTGGTGGCACAGTGGTTGGAAGTCCGCCTGCCGATGCAGGGGACACAGGTTTATGCCCTGGTCCGGGAAGATCCCACATGCCGCGGAGCAGCTGGGCCCATGAGCCATGGCTGCTGAGCCTGCGTGTCCGGAGCCTGTGCTCCGCAACGGGAGAGGCCACAACAGTGAGAGGCCTGTGTACCGCAAAAAAAAAAAAAAGGAAAAGTTCTTCATAAATAAATATATTAAAAAATAGATTTCAGTTCTGGGAATTTTGTTTTGTTTGGTTTTGATTTTTCTGTTACTATTTTTTTTATATTTTCCAAATCTTCTATCTTAAAATATATTACATTTAAATGGATTAAAGAATATTCAAGAGATGTGGAATATATCTGGAACAACTGAAAAAATTTGAGAGAATATATGTGTGTACAGCTATGACTTTTCATACTTTTTCATGTAAAACACCTCATAAATTTTTAACTGGCCAGCACATTAAAAATCAGCAAATTTATTTCTTCCTAATGAAAATGTTTATAATATTACCTTTTTCCTTAAAATACAGTTCGGCTTATATATTTGAATTCTAAAGTCATCTTGAAACAATAAATAAAACAGTATGTGCTGAAAATTCACAGTCGAAGCAGAAGTCTAAGGGAACCCTTGGCGTCTATAATAACAACATAGCTTCACCTTATGTCTTTCACACAATATATTTACCATAGTTGCCAAAAGGTAAAATAGCTGTATGTTTTATTATCTTCATGGAGATATTGAAGTAAAACATTTATTTTTTATTATTTGAGTATTATCTTAATTTTTAACATTATTTATTTATTTGTAAATTTATATATTATTTTTGCTTTTAAATACACTTTATTTTTAGAGCAGTTTTAGAGTCATGGCATAAATGAGCAGTAAGTGCAGAGTTCCCATATACACCTTGCCCTTTGACAAATACACTCAGCCTCCCACATTATTTGCATCTTGCCCCATAGCAGTACATTTATTATAATCGATGAACCTATATTGACACTCATAATCACCCAAAGCCCATAGTTCACATTAGGGCTCATTCTTGGTGTTATGTATTCTATGGGTTTTGACAAATGTATAATGAAATGTATGCATCAAGATGATATCATACAGAGTAGTTACAATGCCCTAAAAATTCTCTTGTGCTCCATCTATGCATTCCTCCCTTTTTCCCTCTTATTCCCAGGCAACCAATGATCGTTTGCTATTTCCATAGTTTTGCCTTTTCCGGAATGTCATATAATTGGAATCATACAGGTTTTAACCTTTTCTGATTGGCTTCCTTAACTTAGTAATATGCATTTAAGCTTCCTTCCTGTCTTTTCATGGTTTGATAGTTCATTATTTTCAGCACTGAATAATATTCTATTGTCTGCATGTACTTTAGGTTATTTATCCATTCACCTGCTTTTGGACATGTTGGTTGCTTCCAAGTTTTGACAATTATGAATATATCTTCTATAAATATCCATGTGCAGGTTTTGTGTGGACATAAATTTTCAGCTCCTTTGGGTAAACACCAAGGAGTGCAATTGCTAAATTATATGGAGAGTATGACTGGTTTGTAACAAACCACCAAACTGTTTTCCAAAGTGTTTGTAACATTTTCCATTCCCACCAGAAATCAGAGTTCCTGTTACTCCTCAACCTCACTAGCATTTGGTGTTGTCAAAGTTGTGGATTTTGGACATTCTAATAGGTGTATAATGGCACCTCATTTTGTTTTATTTTACATTTCCCTGATGACTAAGATTTGAAGCATCTTTTTATATGTTTATTTGCCATCTGTTCATCTTCTTTGGTGAAATGTCTGTTAAGGTGTTTGGTCTATTTTTAATCAATTTTTTTTTTATTGTTGCACCTTAAGGGTTCTTTGTATATTTTGGATGACAGTTCTTTATCAGATGTGTCTTTTGCAAATATTTTGTCCCTGACTATGGCTTGTTTTCTCCTTCTCTTGATGATATCTTTCATAGAACAGAATGTTTTAATTTTAATGAAGTCCAACTTAATTATTTCTTTCACAGGTCATGACTGTGTTGTTGTAACTAAAAAGTCATTGTCAAATCCAAGGTCATCTCGATTTTCTCCCACGTTATCCTCTTAGAATTTTATAGTTTTGCATTTTACATTTAGGTCTATGATCCATTTTGAGAAGCAGTTACTTTTCATACATGTGTAAAGCAAGATTTACATAATCAATAACAAGGTTTCAAAAGTAATTATAAGAAACTGAAAATTGTGAACATTACTTTTAAATCACAATGATACTGATAATCACCAATATCATTTAAGTAGATATTGTATGCGTTTCCAAAAAGGGAGCTCTAACAAGATTCACTTATATTAAAAGATGAAATACCTAGTAAAATTGTGAAACTTAGCTTCAAAATTAATTTTTACTACTAATGTCCAAATATCAGCAAAACTTCTTCAATTTACACATTCAGTGGCACATGCAAAGTTATAATTTGATATTTCATGTGGTAGCAATTAACTTTAGCTTCTTTTTAGATATAAAAATGAGTAAATATAGAACAAAAAATAGGAGTAGATTGTGGCACTTGTTTATTCAAGAAGTTGTGTTCAACAACAATTGTTTAAGGATAAAATCAATTGAGCAAAGTGCATTCCACAGTATATGTAATCTTCTAGAAGATCTAGTTGTATGTCCTTCCACTCATTGTAAAGCTATTATCAGTCTTCCTGAAATTTCTGCATCCAGGGGCAGTAGTAATAGCTATAAACAATCAGAGTAATAAGTAAAGACAGTGCAGCCATGACAATTTAGATCTAAAAACCCATTTTGTATAGAAAAAACTGTAATCTCTATCAAATGATTAGTTTGCCAACCACCTCATACCACTTGAGAAGAAATCTTTAGAATTCTTAGTTATAACTATTTTGAAAACTCTATAACTACTTTGAAAATTTTCCCAGAAGGAAACAGACTTATCCTTACCATCTTTGAAACTAAAAAGGCTAAAGGGTAAATATCTTATTTCTTATGTACATGGAATTATTAAATGTCAAAGCAAAAGCAACTGACATCTCAAAGATAATTCCATTTCTTCTTTCTTCATCATCATCATACACTTGTCCCTTACTTTATTTACATACAGAGCTATATAAAACATTTTTATGGGAGAAAACATTTTCACATAGTAATAGTTTCTACAGTATCTATGGCATGAAGCACATAGACTAGTAAAAATGACTTTTCTTGGAGACAGACTATATCTGGAGCCTCATCTTTAATTAAAAGAAACTATGAACCTCTAATAATTCCACAACAATATATTTTATAATTAATTAACAATTTCTGCAGCTTTGTTTCTATAGCCCACATTTCACATAATTTTTGTGAAATGTTATAAGCATGACCAATAAGCTGTTCTAATTACTGGTATTATTTACTTTTTATTTATAGAAGTGTTATAAATATATGTGAGCATATAGATATGATGCAAAATATACACATCAAATTTAAGAGTGTATTTGTAATGATGAAAAATCTATTTTTCCCTGTATTCTATATTTGTATGAACTGAAGTGAAGAATTGTCCAATTCCTGACTGCGGACTTCCAGGAAAACATTAAAAACTAAGAAACTTTCAGAGAAAGACAATGAGAACAATAAAATATTTTGAGAATACATCTATGAAAAATTGTTGAATGAATATGGAATAAAACTACCAACTCTTCCCAAGGGGCAGAAAGAGGACCAGTGGGTAGAAGTTAAAAGGAGAAATTTTTTTTTCATGTAACATATAGATAAACTTACTTAAAGTTTTATCTCTTCAGTAATATCTTAAAAAGTTGTAAACTAGCCATCACTAAAAATGTTCAAGCATAACCTAGATAACCATTTCTTATAAATGGAGTAGAATAGGTTCACCAACTAAAGTTTACATTAGATAACCTCTAAGGGACTTCAACAATGCTAAGATTGGATCAATTAAATTATATATAGATATATAGTCTAAAAATATTTTTTGAGTTCCATTAATGTGTGCTAAACTGAAACACAAGATTCAGACAAGTATTAATGGGCTATTAAATCATGCCCTATGGTGTCTTTAAATCACATGTCTTTTAGGATTACATTTAATTAAAAATTAAAGGCTATTTTTGGCTATTGAACCTGCTCTTCCATCAGAAAAAGCTTAGGAAAAAGTAGGATTTTTCACTTTTCTTGTTAAATGTTCAGCATCAGTTAAACTTTTTCATACCACTAGCTACCTGTTCTAAAAATTCTAATTCTAGAGACCTATTTCACTTGCATAATACTTTTTTTTTTGCTTTGAGAATAGTTTATGGTAATACATTTATATTTAGATAAGCTCAAAGGCTTTACAATTATAAATAGATTTATAATCTATACATAGAAACACAGTTTTTTTCACATCCTCTTGTTAAGGTGATATTCAAAAGAGCAAATCTTTATTATGAATGAAGGAATTTGTAATTTTTATAATTTTTTATATGCTTGACTTGTTTTCACACCAATGATGTATCCTTTGTAGTTAATGTAATATGATCACCTAAGTAGTTACCAATATTTGCAAGAGAAGATTATGAAAATTTCTGTAATAATATTTTTAAGAGATTTGAGGAAGAGGAAGAACCCTGAATCTACAAGCTTCCAATAAGATTGTATTGAGGATGTAATTCAGTTCTAAATTATGTATATTAATCTTCTGAAAGTTCCACTGTTGATGGATTAAGAAATAACAGAGTAAAAAGAATAAAAATTAATGTAATTCAAAAAGAAAATTATTAGTTCCACAAAGATAGGCAGAATTCAAAATCTGAATTTGAGTATAGAAATATCTTTTGTGGAGGGATGTTGAAGGACGCCAGCAAAAATTTGGTCGTATAAACCTTAAAAGGCAACACTGAAATGGTTCTAGTTGAATGAGCTCTGATTCAACAGTCAAGAGGCAATCTACCAAGTAATGACTATGTGAATTTTCCTGGGACAATAACTTCACAGGTTTGTGCATTTTTTCCTCCAACATAAGAGAATTTGATTACTGTTACTGCTGTAGAACAACAGCTTGAGATTTGTCAAGTTATTAATTTTTGAAAATCATTTAAAATTCCTGCTTTTTATGACAAACCAGATTTTTAAAAAGGGAGAAAACTATAAACTGTATTAAATAAAGAAGAAAAAGATGATGTACTAGGAGAGTAAATTTTTAAAATTTCCCTTAATATGCTCCTTATATGGTCTAAAATGTGGTTACGTATTAGCACTGAGATAAGAAACAGTATCTCTTTTCTCTGGTTTGAAGTTAATTTGTGGGGTATTTTGAAAAAACAAAAACAAAAAAACCTCAGTCAGTAATATTAAATTTGATAAAAGTTAGAAGAGTCATTGAATTGACTAAAATTTTGAGCATTAAATTAAGAATATGAGACATCCCTTCCATTCAGAAAATGTATAATCTTGTTGGAAAGATAAACTCCATTGGGTCCAAAATAAATGTTATTCAACTGGAGGCAATCTAGATAACATCTGGAATTTCAGAGAAAAGAAGGCTGATAATCTATGATATCATTTACCTAAAAAAGGGGTATAATTGCTGCAAAAACAAAGTACTTTATTATGATTTAATAAACGTTTTAAATGATCACTATATCTTTATTATTTTTAGAAATACCTTTACTCTTCTAGTTAGTTTGTAAGAGATAGGGAAGAGAATTAGATTTTCATATAAATCAAGGAATCAAAGTATCACTACATATCCAGTTCTTTTTGTTTTCAGACCATGACGATGCAGTGCTAATTTAATCAACAGCTATTCTAATGAGTGCCAGATGTTTTTGTTCAGTGTTTTGGAATTTGGTTCATTCAAATAACTTTATATACACATCACCAACAGAGTTTGAACAGTAGAGGGAGCCATTATCTACATAGTCTAAAATTTGAAAACGGTGTTCTCTGCTCATGAAAGAAGTAGTCACAGAAACTTAAAGTCAATTTGTAAAGCCCTTTTTAAATTTAAAAAATAAATAAATAAATAAACCATCTAAATGGGTTTAGCATTTTTCATTTAAAAACAAATTTAAAATGAATTTTATTGTAGTTCCTTTTGATGCAATGAAGAAAGGAACATTTTAATAATTTGCCTACTTTTAAAAATCTTGTCTCAACTTATTAAATGTCAATACTACAGGAAATGTATAAATAGCTATTATATCAGTGTTTTCTTCTTTTCATATTATTGCTATATCTGTTTAGCCTCATTTTTACCAAAAAATTCAAACTACCTAGTGTCCATTCTCGTATTATCTATATATATAAAAAATATGTCCTAACTTCTAAAAGACCTATGGATTTTCTTATTAGTAACTATGAGAGTATATTGGAAAAAAAATTTTGATGAGTATAATGTATTTTATAAACTAGTGTTTGTTTCTTAAAAAATAGAATTAGGAATCTGTATTTGCCCATATGTTGACACATGCGTAACATTAGTGCAGTATTTAAAGCTTATATATTTATTTAAAAGATATTTAAAAATAATTATACATGAAGACATCTAAAATGACCCCCGTAATTTTGTATAGTACAGATTAACACAAACTTAAAATAGGTTTATAATTAAAAGTCTCCACACTCATACTCCAAAAGCTCAGTTTGCTTCTCGTGATGATATATGAAACACCTGTATTAATCAAAGAAAAATGTCTTGTGACTATTTACTTTTAAGTAGTATTTCATTAGAGATTATAAATGATCCCACACTTCTTCACATTTCTTACTATCATTATTTAATACAGTTCTTACTTTATCATAGTTGTGATAGCTACATAAAAAATAGCCCTTGTTTATACCAAATCTTAGGGTCTAGATTCAGCAAATATATACTAGCATATGCCAGGCACTGTGCATAATATGAGATGAAAAATTAGATAATCTGTTGACATAGCACAGGCCAAAACAAGGATCCACATCTTCATCTTTGATGTGGTTTGTATAGTAAGAAAGCCAAGTTATTGTTACCCAGAAAGAGAGGAGTCTACACCTTTGCCACTTGAAGTATGTTCCAGTATCCAGTAGCACTGGCCTCCTCTGGGAGCTTATTACAAATCTACTCTCAGGCCCCATCCCAGAGCTGCTGAACCAAAATCTGCATTTTAATAAGATCCCCACGTACTTTGAATACACATTACATTTTGAGAAGCACAGAACACACCACCTCTTTACAGAGATTTCCTGGGACACAGGGGAACACTAGACTTTTACTATCTCTAGTTTTAATAAATA
Organism: Leucopleurus acutus; assembly: GCF_964270905.1. Taxonomy (NCBI): domain Eukaryota; kingdom Metazoa; phylum Chordata; class Mammalia; order Artiodactyla; family Delphinidae; genus Leucopleurus; species Leucopleurus acutus. The sequence continues at coordinate 39,523,125 of NC_139147.1, read as the reverse complement.
TCTGTGAAGTTGAACCTGGGTAGTTTTGGAAAACTGCAAGAAAGCTTTCTAGTTCTTAGATGGCCTGTCAATGCCTAGGAATTCTACTATAAATCATGACATGAAGGTGTGACACAGAATACTTACGGAGTTTTGCATATGCTGGGTTTAATTCTGAAATCACCAAAAAGCTATTTTCTAGTTGTCCTATCTTTTTCAGTAAAAAAAAAAATTATTAGAAATGCATCTAAGACACATATCTTTGTGTACTTTTTTTCTTCTCTATCTGCAAAACTTTTTGATTTAAATAGTCACTGTCACATGAGCAGATTTTATAGTCGTGATAGAATATAAAGTGAAAATATATTGGTAGCATTAAGAAACTTCATAACATCATTGAAAAAACCCCTGTATATAAACTTTGATATAACAAAGCTGGCAAGGAGTTAAACACCACTAGCTGTTCCTTGTGAACAGAGGAACAGATTCAGCTGCTAGAATACCATGGTTACGTGTTGTCCCCAAACCTGAACTCATACTTCAGTTGACAGGGTAATCATCCTCATGTTCAGCAATGTTCGGAGCTCTGTTTATACTTGGCCAAATTATATATTCAGTATCCCAAGCAGTCTCACCTTTATTATGATATAAAATGAACAGACAGAAGAGTAAAAATCACGATGTAGAACTAGCAAAGAAAATGGAAGTTTATGTTTCTGGCTAGAGCTGGTTTTGTGTCACTTGTTATGTGGGTGATGACCTCAACCCATGCACATCCCTCCTAGAGAATCATGTCTCACGTGGGGGAGAAGTAGAGGAACAGAACTAGAAGAAAGTTCGTGATTCCATTGCTTACAGTGTCCTGAGGTTGTAGACACCTCTGTGTTGTGTGTGCGGGTGTGTGTCTGTGCATGCACAAAACTAATATTCCCTGTCTCCCTGTCTTTTGTCCATTATCACAATTCAGTCTCAGAGGATCAATGTCATGTCCTTGAAGAGATGGAAGAATCAGCCTCTTTGATTACAGATAATGGAAAGGGGTTCAGAGAGGCTGGGAAATTTGCCCCCAGTTTAAAGTGAGTTTGCAGCAAGACTAATAGTCAAAGCAAAGGTTCATCAAGGCCCAGCAGCATTCTTCTACACTCACTTCAAAGACTGTCTTTTAAAAATTTATGGATTTCATTCTTCCTTCCAGGCATCCCTCTTAACATAACTCTGAGACTGGGAAGAGAGGGAAAATGCTCAGGCATCAGGCACCCTGTGTGTTTAGACTAATGTGTTTGAAGAAATTGTTAAGTGTCTACCATACTCAGGACTTTGTTAAGTGGTAAGATACGTAGCTGAGAAAGATGTCACCTCTTTTCTCACTGAGATGATATATATGCGAAGGCTAAGGGTTGTCACCAGGCTGCACAAACGGACCAGTTCTCTCCGGTAGGAGGTTACAGTAGCCTGTCATAGCCTCAGTGGGAGAATGCACCTCTCTCTCCGTGATCCTTCACACCTATACCTAGAGGGCTGCACACACCCCTAGGAATCATACATTCTCTGAGCATATAAACAGATCTACCTGACTTAAGTGCAGTTCCCTGGAAAACAGCAGACCTTGCCAACTTGAGAATCTTGAATTTGAAAGGAACAGACTAGAGAAATGTTGAAATTCTGAGCACAGTATTGTGTTGTTGAAATTTCGTCATAAATCAGCCTGTTTTATCAAACACCACCATCATCTTATACGTTTTATTTTACCAAACATGAAGGTTTGCAAAATTTAAAAAAATAGTGATTATTTTAGCAATTTAAGATGTGCATGTTATTTTTAAAATCTGCAAATTAAAAAAAAAAATCTAATTTTTAGACCTTTGATCTCCTTCCTTTATCCTGTTGGTAAAATGATCAGTGGCAAGCATCAGCTCCCCACTCAAATATATACATGCATCCTACTGTTTTTGCAAGAGCATAAAATTATATTTCTGACTGAGAAAAATCATAAACCTCATATTATATCATTTCTCCCTTCACCAAAGTGAAATAGGATGGGAGGAAGATTGGCATTATTAGGGATTGTTATCTCTAAAAAGTGCTTTAGCACATGCTGAAGAAATTCCAGTACCTCCCATTAAAATTTTGTTGTTTTAAACCATTAAGATGCACACATGGAGGATCAAGTGCAATCATTTTAACACTTCCATCGCATAAAGGATGACTGCTTAGCTTGGAGGGGAAGGGAAAGAGGGGAATTAATAAAGAAAATAACGAAGACACAGAAACAGTGTAGAAGGATTGTGGATGTTAAAAACATTCTTATGTAATGCACCTACAAAGAAAAAAGATATATGTAAAAAGCTAAGAGTGCCCATACAAAGTGATAGGATAGAATTTCATTTTATTATTATTTTTTGCGGTACGCGGGCCTCTCACTGTTGTGGCCTCTCCCGTTGCGGAGCAACAGGCTCCAGACGCGCAGGCTCAGCGGCCATGGCTCACGGGCCCAGCCGCTCCGTGGCATGTGGGATCTTCCCGGACCGGGGCACGAACCCGTGTCCCCTACATCGGCAGGCGGACTCTCAACCACTGCGCCACCAGGGAAGCCCTAGAATTTCATTTTAGATGCTGCCATTATCTCTGTGTAAATCCAGGTCCTCATTCTCACTTGAAATACTGCTTCAGCTTCCTGACTGGCTACATCCCTACAAGTCTCTCACTAGTCAAATCCATCTGACAAATTGCCACAGAAGGGTTGCCCTAAAAACATAATTCATCACATAACTTCCTAATTTTAAAATAGCTCTTCCCTGTTGCTTGTCTCTGGCATAAACTCCCATTTAGGCCTAGGCTTTAATGTCATTTGCAACCTTGCTGCAGCTCTGTTTCAAGCTTTGTGTCTCCTTTGCCATTGCTCCAACCTTCCGCCTGCTTTCTACAAGGTATAACTTGGGCTCGCAATATTCAGCCTTCCAACATTTCCCAGACAAGCAAGGCATCATCTAATATACCTCCGGATGCTTTTTTTTCCCTCAACCTGGAATGCTCTCTGTCCCTTTCTCACATAGCAAACTCCTGGTTTTCTGTGCAACCCTGACTTTAAAGCAAGCTAGTAAGAAAGAATCCCTTGGTATCACTGCTCCTGCCTCTTCAAGTCATAATCTAATCAATGTCGTATACCCTGAAACATCTGAGCATGTTATCTGCAACAGTCACCACATGATGGTATTATACAAATTTCCTAATTTTCTCATCTATTTCTTATGCTGGATAAGAGAGAGTCCATGTTTTATCTACTTTTCTATTTCCAGTTTTCGTTACCAAACACAGTACCAAGCATATGGTTGTTTCTCAAATTGCTCAAGGGAAAATGAATGAATGAACCTAGTCAGACTGGGCAAGTACATTCACAAAATTAAGCGGTTCAACCCTTTTCAATTCATTAGCACAATATTTTGCAGCTCAAATTATACTTCAAATTTTATTTAAATGCACTACAATGAGTATTTATTGACTATTTTTGGTGTACGTGTTTACCCCTTCTTTTGACTGAGAAACAACGCTATCAAAATTCCTTCTATCCATTTAGATCCCTACTAAAGTATCACTGGGAAATTTTCAGCTATTGCAAAATAAATAATTGCCACACTGATTCTTAGATTTCTATATAACTTCCTACAATATTTTGCAAAATTTTGATGAATAAAACTCCACTGATATCATAAAATATCCTGTTATATCTCCCCAAATTTTTATACACTAAGCACATGTTTTGAATTATCATCTTGCATCCACCGGGTAGAAATTTCAAATCAAATTAATTGAGATTATAAAGTTTTATGCTGCTCCCTTTGTGTGCTGTTATTGTTAATAATCTTGATGTCATTTGCAAAGGCTTATTGATCCAGCCGTGTAATAATGGGAAGTATTAAGCTTGTGGTTCATTTACCATTAAATGGATTCCAGAGAAAGTACACTTTTTTCATCACCAGACACCATGATTCACCTGTGTGAAATAAATCCAGGTTAAGTTTTCTTAGAAACTCTCTAAACAAAATTACTATATTCCCTATAGAGCATTATGGCTACAAGTAATCATAACAGTGGCTGTGTGGTGAATACCACTCCCTTCAGAAGTGTTTGGACAGATGTAATCCCACTTCCGCTGCTGCGGTACAAAGTTGAATAGAAATATTGAAAGAAAACGTTCTTATACTCAATATTAAAGTGGACAGAGTGTTCAGTATTTCCTCATTAAGTATGAGGTGAACCACAGGTTGTTACAGCTGCCTGCTTTTAGATTGGAATATTCTCTTCTTAGTTTGCTGATAACTTTTATCATGAATCAGTGCTGACTTTTGTCATACGATACCTTCTGTATCTATTGATGGCATTATATGATTTTTTAAAATAGGTAACAGATTACATTGATTGATTTTTTGTGTGTGAAACATTTTATAATCCTGGATAAAGCCTATTTGGTCATGGTGTATTATCCTTTTTCTGTATTGTTGGATGGGATTTACTAATATTTTCTTATGTTCATAAGGGATATCAGTCTGTAATTTTCTTTGCTAGTAATACCTTTGATTTTTGTATCAGGGTTATATGGACTTGAAAAATGAAAGTTGGTAAGTGTTTCCTCCTCCTCTGGTTTCTCAAAAGCTTTGCATGTTGTGGTATTAATCTTCCTTAAATGCTTCATAGAATTCATCAGTGAAGCTATCTGTGTCTGAAATTTTCTTTGTGAGATTTTTTTATTAAAAAAATTCAATAACAGGTATAGGGCTAATCAGATATTCTATTTCTTGATTCAGACCTGGCAAGTTGTGATTTCCAAAGAATATGTTCATCTCACCTAAGCTGTCAATTTGGCATTATTGGCATAATGTTGTTATAATCTTTTAAACATCAGTATCATCTATAACGATGTTCCCTCTCTTATCAGGATACTGATACTTTGTGCTTTTTCGCCTCTCTTTTTCTTTTTGCATTATTAAACTTCCTAAAGATTTAACTATTTTATTAACCTTATCAAAGAATCAATTTTAGCTGTTGATTATTTAAATATTATTTAATATTATTCAATTATTATTTAACATTATTTAAATATTTGTTGTGATTTACTCTATAAACTTATGATTTATTTGGAAGTGAGTGCTTAATTTCTGATATTTGAAGATTTTCCAGATATCTTTCTGTCACTGATTTCTAATTTAATATCAACGTGGTCAGAGAATATATTCTGTATGACTTTGATTCTTTGAAACTTATTGAGACTTGATTTATTGCCCGTTCTTAGTGCATATTCTATGTGCAATTGAGAATGTATTTTCTGCTGTTTGGAGATGTAATATTCTATAAATATCAGTTAGTGTAGCTCAGGCTTCTATAGTTTTTCTCTTCTCTACTGGCATTTCAGTGGAAATTTAAATTGTCTCAGGACTCTGGGTCCTGATCTGGACATTTTCCCAGGAGGAAAAAGCAGCCAGTCATCCAAGGTCAACCTGGGGAGAAGTCAATGTCATCACTTTCAGTGTTTCTGTAATAAAAGAACAAGGCCTATGGAGCCCTTCAAGACAAGATACCATCTCTAGAAACTTACAACAGAGGTGTGGGAAGAGGTTGCAGGAAAGAAATCTGCACTGTGCTTCCTAGTCTAGTTTCTTCATGTCAAATATGCTCTTCTGTTTTAAAAGCCTGTATATCATGAGTGCTAAATCTAATCAAACTCACGAAAGATAGGAAGGAAATTGGAAGTTACTTCAACTTTAAGAGCTATGAGGTTCGATTAGAAATTCAGAACGAGCCAGGGGAAATTTGGAACAGTGCTTATAAGAAATATTGCGTATAAATAACATTTCTCTGTTTTCTTACCCCACCTTAACACTACCATACAGATACACACACACACACTCATTCACACTTCATATCTTCTTAACTTCTACAATGAGAGCCCAGAAATCATTAATTTCTGAATATAGAATGACATAAAGATACCATTTTATCCCTTTTAAAATTATTTTTGCATAAAAAGTTTTTAAAAACAATTTCAATCAAAATCTTTGATTCAGTGGACCTATGAAGATACATCCTGATATTTTCCCCTTTAATAAAAATGCAAGAATAAAAAAAATGAAGAAAACATTTTACTTAGTCAGGATTCCCATCAACCTAGGTTTTTTTTTTCCTTCTTTGCTTCTTTAAGCGTCAACAAATGAAAAAGTGAAGAAGTATTTCAATATATAACTAAATCATAGAAGCTTTTCCACTACTTTGCAAAATAGATTGATTGCTTCCCAAATAGTCTATTTGTCAAATTCTTTCTCTTAAGAGGTACTGCAGTGACCTAGAAACCTCATTAGAACCCTATACCAGAAAAGATTTTTCTTTTCCTGCTACAATATCTATGGGTGTCTTCATTAGTTGCATGTTTTTTGTGTGTAATAAAGTATTTTTAAAAGATCATTTTTTTGTAGCAGAACAGCCACTAAAATGAGGTTTTTCCAAGTAAGACAATTTTAGCAAAGAACACTGTAGGTTTTTTATTGGTTATAGTTAAAATAACATGTACATATATGTTTTTGCTTTATCATTTGTTTAGTTATTACATTGATTTGTGTGACTTTATTGCCTCCTATACTGGTATAATTAGGGAGATGAAAATCAACTCAGAGGAACAAGCTGGGGAAATTCTATACAAAGCAGTCATTTAAATCTGCTGGTGATAAGCCTGTTGAGGTGTCTTTTTTTTTTTTTTTTTCTTTTTAAGTCAGTCTTACAGAATATCTTGAGTGGTAAAGGTTTTTTTTTCCATGAAACATTGTGAGAGTTTAAGGTGTACAATGTGATGATTTAACACATGCATATATTGTAAAATGTTTACCACAGTAAGATTTGTAAACACATTCTTTGTCTAACATAATTACCATCTTATTGGTAGTGGTGTTAAGGTGAGAAGTTAAAGCTCTACTTTGTTTTATGTATACGATACAGTATCGTTGACTATGGTCAGCATGCTGTATGTTTTTTTTAATTACTTAATTTTACTTATTTTTGGCTGCGTTGGGTCATCGTTGCGGCACACGGGCTTCTCATTGCGGTGGCTTCTCTTGTTGCGGAGCACGGGCTCTAGGCACACGGGCTTCAGTAGTTGTGGCTCGCGGGCTCTAGCGTGCAGGCTCAGTAGTTGTGGTGCACGGGCTTAGTTGCTCCGCGGCATGTGGGATCTTCCCAGACAAGGGCTCGAACTCATGTCTCTTGCTTTGGAAGGCAGATTCTTAACCACTGCACCACCGGGGAAGTCTCCATGCTGTATATTAGATCCCAGTAACTTAATCATCTGATGACTGAAAGTTTGTATCCTTTGACCAACATCTCCCATTTTCCCTACCCCTCAACCCTTGACAACCACTCTTCTATTGAGTGGTAAAGTTTTAAACGTGTTTAGACTTAAATGTGCTTTTGTGTTGGGGCAGGTTTGCTGCTGTCTTATCACGGGGTTAAAAGTGTGTTCCCAAGGCAGTCTGGTCTCAAAGGAGAGTTTGGAGTCTGAGATGCAGAAGTAGCCAACTGTTTGGAATTATCCTTGAGTAGTGGTGAAACATTTCATATACTCCTGTTTGAAAGTAACTTCATTAATGGAGAGCAATCAAAACTGCTTCCAACAATCATTTTGTGAGCGTGGTTATACCTCTTTGTTTAAACTCTCCCAGAAAATATTATCATTACTCTAAGGGTTGACTTCTGACTTACTGAATTTAACTGGCTAATTTCTATCTTAGCCACTTGAAATAGTTTCTGTTACTTAAATAATTGTTCCATGTATTTGAAATTATATGAATTACTAAAGAAAAGCAGACTGGGCAAATGTGGCTATAAATGTTTTCAAACATAAGTATATATTTATAAAGATTTTTGTGCCTACAGGAATACAAAAATCATTCTAATTCCTACCAAGATAATCTTGAGAGTTATCATATCCCTGAAGAAATTGTTGTCTATAGCACATATTTAACACATAGATACTTATTTGAAATGTTAATTATTTTTTCACATATGTGTGTATTTTTTGGCAAGTGAAACCCAATGAAATAAGCATTATTATAATCATGCCTGTTCTGCATATGATGAAACTGAAAACTAATTTGTTCAACATGATACAAATAAAACAGGATAGAGAAAATTAATATCTTTATCAGATATATATTTTATTAATTTATATTATTTAGCATCTAGACCAACCCTGAGCATACATACACACAATATATGTTTGCAGAAATACAAAATAGACTAATAGACTGATATATTATTCAATATAACTTATGTGAGTCCAAATACTGAAATCTGTGTTAATTAATTTGTTACTGTTTCAGATGATTTGATTACATACAGTTTGGAAGAATGTAGTAAAATTTATAACCACAAATAAGCAAACCATAAAACCTACAATCAAATTTATCATTTAAATTATCAGATAATGGAGAGATGGCTAACAAAAGTGTCACTCTGGTATAAAGGTCATGGAGAGAAAGACTTGCTAAAGGCACTCCGAAGATATTTTTTTTTTCCTTCTGCAATGAAGAGCTCATTTTTGTGTAAATCTGCATTTATTCCTGTGGAAAGAGAAAGGCATAGATGCGTAAAGATAATGCAAATTTAACCTAAAAGGAATTTTTGTAACCAGAGTTATCAGGAGTAGTAATACAGATGAGAGGTAGAAGCCATACAATTTTCAAGCCCAGATGCAGAAGCAATAAGGGACTGCTACTCAAAAGCAACAATTTGGTTGCAATTTAGGTCCAAATACATTAAGATTAGAGTCAAATGAGTGTGATCTACTCTCATATCTTTGAATTTTCCCTGGAAGGAATGGACAACTCAGATACATGGCAATAACCTCCGGGATGATTTTGGCCTAGAGACTTTCTAGTTCATTACCTTCCTTAGCATTTTAGTCCAGGGAAAACCAATTTCAATTCTATTAAAGAGATTCTTGCTATTATGCCTCTTTGTCTCTCTCTTCCATTTTTTTAAATTTAAGATTTTTTTCTTCAGCCGTATCTGAACATATTTTGAGAGACAACATCCCTTTTGCTTTATACTCTGCTGCTTTGAAATAGGTTGTGTTTATAATATGATCTTGCACAATAAATTACTACAAAATTTCTGAAATACATGGTGCCAATTACAATGAAATATTAACACTCAAAGCATTTTGATTGGTTATTTACATCCACAATTAGTTGAACTACTAAGAGAATTGAGAAACATTTTTTAGCATGTCAAAATTGATTAGCTTACATTTATACTTTGCTTTTAAGTTACAGAAAATCAAAGTCAGAGCATTTGCACAGTGTTGCCAGTCACCAGTACTTTCTGCATATGCTGCATCCTTGTCAGTTATTAAATCAGTGTGCTTCATTTTCCCAGCGTAGCCTTATGCTACTGCAGAAGTGATGTGAACAGTAGAAGCAAGTGCTTGAATTTTGCCTGAATTTCTCAAATAATCCAAGCAGAAATAGAAAGTTTGCTTGAAGCACTGTTGTTATCCTTCTCTTCACAAGTTAAGTCATCCCCAACCTGTCAATCAAATGTCCTCTCTGTTAGACGGTTCCACTCTCTTAACCACCATTGCTCAAATGTCTAGACCTCATACATTTTCTTATTTTATTCTTGGAAACACTCTTTAAAATATAGGCCCCATTTTAGATAGAGAATATGTATATACATCAGAATGAACTCTAGCAATATTTTTTGTAAGTAAAATACTTTATTATGCATTTCTATATAAAATTTTCCAATCCTTCATACCAACATGATTATGTTTTCTCCACTATATAAGTCATTATGAAAATCAACATATTATATGTGGCTATAAATATTGTGAATTTATAAATAAACAGTAGAATATACACATCCAAATATTGTTAATGCCTTCAAAGTAGTCACTTTTGTAGGTTGTGTGTTTATTCAGAAGTAACTATCACCTTGCAAAAAAGGATTTTGAATTTTTCTTGGAGAATTAACTTGAATGTCTGTGATAGATTCATTAAATTTCTAGAATTCTCTACCCATAAAGAATATATTCATGTCATCACTGCTCCACAACCTCATCAAATATTCTTCCTGGTCAAAAATAAAACTTTGAGGGCTTCCCTGGTGGCGCAGTGGTTGAGAGTATGCCTGCCGATGCAGGGGACACATCTCTCCTTCCAGAACAGCACTATTCTGATTTTTATCATCAGAAACATCCTTGCTTTTCTTTATGATTTTTATCATTCAACTGTGCATTCTTAGACATTACTGTGTAGTCCAGTTTTCTAAGCTTGGTATGTAATTTAAATCTCTTTTAAGCTACGGGGTCATTTTCTATCCCTTATTTTCTTTAAATTTTTAGATGCTAATTATTAGGCCATTTGACGTGTAGAGTTTCCCATAGTCTGGATGTTATAGATTGCATGCATAATGTGTAATGCAAAGGGCTACTTTGACCTCTGTATTCTTGTAAACTGGCCACTGGATCCAGAGACTTGATCAGACTTAAATTTGATCCCTTTGTCAAGACCACGTGTGATGGTGTGTGTGATGGCGTGTGTGATGGTGTGTGTGTGTGTGTGTGTGTGTGTGTGTTTTCAGGAAGCACATCTTATTTGGTTTGGATTCTGGATTCTTTTTGATGTTAGCTTCAGTTTCTGACTAACACCTAGATCTTTCATCTGATTGGAGGTGTGAGTGAGGAGGTCTTGGATCTGTACAACCCACCCCCTACCCCTCCCCCCCCAACTGCCAGCTGACTTCCACGGTATTAATGTTCCCAAAAGACCAGTAGTAAGAAACCACCCAGCTGAGACCAAATTGCTAACCCAAATAATTATGAGAAAATAGAAAGGTTGCTTTAAGCCATTCAGTTTTCAGGTGTTGTTTTACCTTGCAGTAGATACCTGACACAATATATTTAAAGATAAAATGTTCTGAGTTCATACTGATATTTCCAATTCAAATTAGACTATAGGCTTCCTACCTAACCTCTTTCCCAATATATCTAGATCTTCTTCCACATTAAGAAACCTATTCCTGAAGAACACAGAGGATGGTAATTTCTCATTTGCTTTATTTCACAGTATCCACAAAAAGACTCAGAAAAACAATAATACTCGTATTATCAATTGTGATTACTAAAAAATATTAAATGTTTTTAACATGCAGTCACCAAATTCTCCTTGCAGATTTTAATGTTTGATTATATCTACGTCATCAGATTTCTAAGTTATTAAATATTATACTCACTCCCATTTAATCCTCACTTAATCTCAATTTTACATCTATCTATATATTTAATGCATACCACAGGTCATTACATCAGTGTTTCTCTAGTCATTTTAGGTCTCTGAAGCTAATTCCCTATAAGCTTTACCCTGTGTATTAGGATAAAAACAAGGGAACTCTCTTCCTTGTGTTTTGTTTATTGGTAACAGCTTGTGACTTTCATAATTGAAGGTCAGTTTTACGGGATATAAAAAGCTTATCACATTCTCTTTATATGAGAATCTTATATATTTACTCTATTTTCTTCTGAAATAAAACATTGCTGTTGGAAAGCCTGATGATAATCTAATTTTCTTTGCCACAAACGTCACATTTTTTTCCCCTAGATATCCAAAAGATTTGTGTTTCCTTTAGTTTAAATTCCAGGAAATGTGCTAGGTTATGTGATGTCCCAGATCTATATTGCTGCATATCAAACTACCCTAGAACTTAATAACCAAAACAACAGCCATGTTGTAAGGCTCACACGTTTTGTGGGAAAGAAATTTGAAAAGGACACAGAGGGGACAACACTTCTCTATTCCATGATGTCTGGACTGGAAAACAGACAACTAAAGTAGTTTCTTCAATTTCATCTGGTGGCTGGCATTGCATGACTGAAGGCCAGGATTGACTACAACCATTAGCTGGAGCACATGTATGCCATTCCTAGAGATGGTGGTCTCAGTGTTATTGATATCCTATGCAGACATTGAGGGCTTCTTTATTCCCAGTGAATAAAGGGGAAGCTACAAGATCTTTTATGAATTTCTTCATACTCTGTGGTCAAAGCATTCACAAGTCTGCCCAAATTAAAGAAGAAGGGATGTAGTCCCCCAACTGGATGGTTGCTGTCTTAGTCAGCTTGGGCTGCTATAACACATTACCATAGAGTGGGTAGCTTTTAAACAATGGAAGTACATTTCTCACAGTTCTGAGCCTACGATGTCCAGGATCTAGTCACAGGTAGGGCCTGCTTCCTAATTCATAGAGCCATTTTGTACTCATGCCCTCACCTGGTGCAAGGAACAAGGGAGCTCTTCAAGGTCTAATCCCATTCATGAGGGTTCTGCCTTAATGACCTAATCATCTCTCAAAGGGCTCTATTTCCAAATCCCATCACATTGGGGGTTAAATTTCAACATAAGGATTTTGGGAAGACATAAATGTTAAGTCTGTAGCAGGAGAAATATCAAAGAATTTGCAGCCATGTTTTAAAAGTTACCAATCTATCCTCTATCTAAAACATTACATCTGGTCTTCTGTCATTTATACATGCCTATATTGATAAAATTGCCTAACAGTCTTCTCTCATAAGGCATCAGGCTCAGGCTCATTGTTGAAGATTAGTTTAGAAGAGATCCAGGTGTGGATGAAGTTCCTGATCTGCATCCCTCTTGATCTTATTTGCTTATTGTCAATATTTGTCACTTTCTCTCAAATCCTTATTCTCTCTTTATGATTTTTATTTTTTTCCTTTTTAGCTTATATTTATAACAGGACTGTATTTTTTATGTTTATTTCCTTTTGTTGTTCATCCTAGTTTAGATTTCTTGTTTAAAATACATTTTCTTTTACTTCTAATCGTGAGTCTGCTAGCTCACTTCTAAGGGTTTTGTCATCTGAAAAACTGTTTTTCTTTCATATATTGTATAATTTTTCTTAATGCATTTTAGCTCATTTTGAAATAGTACAATACAGTTTTAATCTGTTACGTTTTGAGCCTGACTTCCTGGTGGGCTTTCGTTTCCTGTAAGGAAGTTATTCTCTTCCTTATTCTTTTCTTCCTTAGAGTAATTTTATATGGGATTTGACACTGATATTTTCCTGTTACTCACAGGTATGTGATTTTAGTTTTCCTGAATTCTAAGACAGGAGCTTGGATTAGATAGCTTTTCTAACTTCACATAAATTTGGGGTACTGTTAAAAAAAATGATACCTTATTTTATGAGATTTCCTGGCTGTGTTCCCAAGCCCACTTCCAAATAGATCTTCTCATGCCTTCATATCTGTTATTCCTATCCTGCTCCAGTTATTACTGCTCTAAGCAGTTTCTGCTTAGAGTGTGGCCCTCTCTTAGAAGAGAGTCTTGACTGGTCAGTTTTAAGAGTTCACAGGGTATAGAATATCTAGGCAGCTTCAGCACTTTCCACTAACTGCGTGCATACACACATTAATGGAGTGAGCAAAACTCCTCCCAGTTTCAGTGGCCAGCTTCTAACTGGCTTTCCATGCCTTCCTTGTATACATGTTGTCTATTCTGTGGGTCCCTGTTCTCACTTCCATCAGTCACCCCACTGCTTCTCTCTCACCAGAGGAATATAACACGCAGTTGCTGTGTATTGCTGGTTTAATTCTATCTACTTACAATTAGAGTTTGGGGAAATACCTTGTCATCTAGCTTTGCTGTAAATTTTGAACATGTGTGCTTAATCTTGTTATCTAGTCACTGTTAATATTTGGAGATTTGGCAAGACCCCAAAAATATGCTTTCACCATTTACTATTTTCCAAAAAATTCTGAAGACAATTTCAAAGAGTTTTCTGAATACCATTTGAGAAAGGGTAACATAATAATGGCCATCTTTGAAAGGAGATCACTAACATATGTCTGGTATATTAAAACCAAGCTTAATATTTTATACCTATGTCTCACATTATATATATTTCTAATGAAAAATGATGAAAAGTAGTGTGGAGCTCAATGTCATTTTAAATTGTAGCTTTTGGAAAAAAAACTGCTTTCCCTTTATATAATCCTATTTTTATCAGAAAAACTCAATAAGATGAATAACTTAATTTGCAGTGTTCCCTTTTAATGTCAGCTTTATATTGAATGTAATGCAAAAAGCACACATATATCTGTAGACTAGACAAATATATAACAGCTTCTTATGCACAGGAAATAATATACTTTGAGAAGGACTAAGGCCATTAGAATATAAAATTGAATGAGTTTCTATGTTATCTTAAGGAATAAGGTGAATTTTTTCTCACTGAATAATTCTCTAGCAAAACTAGGAAATTGCTCTGTAACCAGGATATGTCCTTTGATTCACGAGGCTCCACACATATAATTTCCTCCATGTTTCTAGATTCACTTTGATAATTTTTTCTGAAACCCCAGATTATTCTGGAAGAGGTAGTGTAATTATATTATTAGTTATCAATTCATTACCCGTCAAACTCCAGAACAAATACTGTTTTCCTCTTTATATGTTAGGGTAATGGCTGCTGGTCAAATTTCCTCTACATTTCTAGCAGTTACTAAAAATCTATGCATGGATATTTACTTTTTGTGATAACATTGAGTAAAGACAAAAACTAGTTAGTGCTTTCTAGGAATATAACTTAATGTGTCTTTAGAGAAGATCCCATTTCTTATAATGAAGCATAATTTGTCATAGATTTTATAGATATAAGATATCAGTTAGAGTTGTTGTAACATCCACCTCTCATCGCTCAAAAGGTAAGGCATAATATTACCTACTCTGAATTGAATATTGAAGTTCCATTTATACTGGACCAAATTAGAGCAATGTAGACAACCTGAACTTTTATTTCTTAGAGTTCTAGCTCTAAATCATATGCACAAAAAAAGTTCTCTTGTGTTTACATACAGAAACATATATACATGTACATATATATGCTAGTATGTATTAGTATGTACATATGAATTATTATGCATTATATATAATTAATTATTACTATGTATTAGTATGTGTGTGTATATATATGTGAGAGCTGCCATATATATACACATATATATATATATATTATATATATATATATGCAAGAGCTGCCATACCAACACAAAATACCACAGACTGGGTGGCTTAAACAACAGAATTAATTTTCTCACAGCTCTGGAGGCTATCAAGGTGCCATTGGGATTAGTTTGTGGGGAGGCATATCTTCCTGGCTTATAGATGGCTGTCTCTTGCTGTCTCCTCAAATGGCCTTTATTCAGTACACACATGAAGAGAGAGAGATTTTTGATGTCTCTTCCTCTTTTTATAAGGACATCAGCCCTATCAGATTAGGGCCACAACTTTATGACCTCATTTAACTTAGTTACTTCCCTAAAGACTCTATCTCCAAATATGTCATATTGAGGGTTAGGGGAGACATGATTCAGTCCATTATATATGTAAATACTCAAATATACATATAAGCATGTGAACAAATCATACAGACAGTCAGGAGCACACTATATATAGATGAGCATTGTTAAAAGTTTAGTTGTAGATAACTTTTTGGAAATGTGGTAGTTAAATTCCCTGTCCTCTTAAATTCCCTGTCCTCTTTTCTTAAATCTAAAGTCTATTTAAACCATAGTTTAGCTATATTTTATATTTACAACAAGAACTATGGGTTGCTATTGCAACACTAGAAATTAACTAATACTAATGTAAAACCCTAAACTGAATTCTTAATGGTGGTTTAATACTTTTTTTTTTCTTTGCAATTGTGAATTTTGATGCTGGAAACATAGGTAAAAGGGGATAAACAAAGAATTTTACAGAATCTTAGGATAGAGGTGGTGAACACATTTTCCATTATATTAGCAAATGTTAATATAATTTTCTGGGTTGTCTGACAATACTTTAAAAGGCATAGTTTCTTTATTTGGGTAGAGGTTACCCCTGAGCGCCTCATACTTAGATTTGAGTTTGATAGTGTTCCTAGGTCACAAGCGTAAGGGGGCAGGGAGGGGGAGAGAGAGGAAGAGAGAGAGAGATTGAGATTGATTTGGGGATGATTTTTGTATATTTCTATTCCCCTACCAGCTCCAGCAGGAGCAGTCACTGTGGCACTTCCCCTCAGAATTCCTGAGGTGGAATCTCTTAAAGCTCTGAGTCATCCCGATAAGACTCTCCAAAAATATTCACAGTCACATCCACAGAATCTGCCTAATTGGTTATCAGGATTAATGCCATCAAGCCCTTTATCTCTTTGGTTTGGTCACCACTGGAAACTTGATATTCCCGATATCCCATATTTAACACACACAATGATGCTGACTAGCGTTATTTTAAATTCAAAACCTCCTCTCAATTTCTTATTCTCAACTAATGTGCTTTCTGTTTTACATCACTGACGAAAAGAAGCAATAGCACAAGTTTGCTTTTTTATATCTCTGATAAAACAGCAATTGGAAGAGAAATTCTACATGTGCTCCACCAAGCTACTAACCTACACACTCTGCCTTCCCTCCTTGTATAATAAGGTCTGTGTTCCCATCTAAGGCAACGTCTTCACTTGCAGGGGATCACGTTCACTCTTCACTCAAGGAAATCAGTTCTGAAGTTGTTTCTTCCCAAATAGCATCAATTGTTCCTTCTATTGTCTCAGTCCCATCAACAGACAAACATGCTGTAGTCCAGTTTTTTAAAAAAGTTGCTCTGACTTCTCACTTAAGCAATCATCTCCATCTCATTTCTCAGCTCTACTTATATAGCAAAATTCCACAACAATGTTTTCTATACTCATTGTTTCCAGTTCCTGACTTCCCATTCTCTCAGGAATCCATTTGGTTCACCATTATTCTACTGAAATGGCTCTCTCATGAATGATATTAGGAAAATTATTTAACCTCTCTGAGCTTCAGTTTCCTCATCTGTAAAGTTGAAATTTTATTTTCTGTTTAGAAGGGTTGTGGGAGGATTCAATAAGAATGTCATATTTGCATTCTACTGCCTGAGAACATAGCCAGTGAAAAGTCCATTTATAAACCCAAGAAGAAGGCCACCTTACAAAGACTGAGGCAGAACTGGGACATTGTCTCTTAGAAACCACTGAGACTGCGGATGGGGCTGTGGAGAGAACACGGGTACTGATTAGCTACAGTCTGGTCATTTTACTGAGAACTTTCAGGTGGAAGAAGACTCCCTTATACATTTGCTTACTAAACTCAGGAAGTAATGACAGCGTATTTGATCTTCATGGCACTTGTTACAATTTCAAAATCCTATGCAATAAAGATGTCTTCTCCCACATCTAATAGGTTAAAATATATGCTGGAGCTTGTACTACTGGCTCATGAGCTGTTAAATATTCCAAAATTTTGTAAGCCAGTTGTTACTCTGCTGGTAGCATGAAAATGACCATGGAGGAAGTAGTTATAACACAGAAACTGGCAAACACTACAAATCAGGGCATTAATTAGTAACTGATTTACCAACCAACACTGCATATTATAATATGATAGTCATATGATTCCCTGTGTTACTTAATTATATTCAATTTGACTTTTTATTTTTATTTATTTATGGCTGTGTTGGGTCTTCGTTTCTGTGAGAGTGCTTTCTCTAGTTGTGGCAAGCGGGGGCCACTCTTCATCGGGGTGTGCGGGCCTCTCACTATTACAGCCCCTCTTGTTCCGGAGCACAGGCTCCAGACGCATAGGTTCAGTAGTTGTGGCTCACGGGCCTAGTTGCTCCATGGCATGTGGGATCTTCCCAGACCAGGGCTCGAACCCGTGTCCCCTGCATTAGCAGGCAGATTCTCAACCACTGCGCCACCAGGGAAGCCCTTCAATTTGACTTTTATTCTATCTCATAAATTTTTCACATTTAAACAATTTCAACAATTGTGAAGAGATTTACAAATCAAATAGGAACTACTTGAGGAGAGTCTAAAACCTAGGGTACACTGAAAGCCTTAGAATTACTCTAGTTTCCATCTCACTAAACTAAATAATAGTACAGTCCAGCTGAATTTCTTACTTCCCCTTCATGTGAGAAGGTCTCATTTTAAGATCATAATATCCCTAAAAGACCTCTTAAGTTTCTCAGACTGAGTTTGATGGTCTCAAAAAAAGATTGTTGAGCATGCATATGAAAATGAGTCCTATTATTAGATGAAACAAAATATAGCTATGTGACAAATACAATTTCCTATAACATTTCTTCAAAGGAAGCTACTTATGTCATTATGAAACACTCTTCCCAATAATTTATTCTAGCTTATTCTCTATAAATATTTTTTGGTTTCCAGTTACAAATGTAGTTAAAATATCCAGAGCATCCTGCTATCTGATTTCCATCACACTAAAGCTATGTTTGACTAATGACTACTTGTATAACTTCTTGTTTTACAATATTCTTCCTAATCCTAAATCACTCTCAAAGCCAGTAATAGGTTCTGATGTGTCATGTCACTCAGAATAAAGCTCCTCATGTATTTTTGATACCACTCAGACTAGGGCAAGGTAACTCTCAACATAAAATTTTTGCTGTGAACTTTCCAGGGGAAGAATTTTTGCAAGGATGTTTTTAAAAATCTTTTTTAACCCATGCTGAATTTTGCTGAGTAACAACTCTCTAAGCCCCGACAGCATCACCCTTCTAAAATGGTTGCCTGATAACAATCTCACATAAACCATTTCTTAGTTCTTTGAATTCTGAGCCTTCGTTAGTTTTCAACTCTTTTAATTTGAGGTGATATTTACATTTAATCAGAATATCTGTCTCTATTTTCCACGTATTTACATTGAGATTGTGCAATGTACCAATAAACATTGATGCTGTGCCTTAACACTAAGTTTAAAAACTCCTGAAGGGACCATATATTTTTAGTATTTTAATTTTTTTATTTGCTCAGTGTCTAATATGATCAGCACCCCCAGAAGGCATGCAGTGTGTGTTGAAAGATCCTTACTTGTTTGTCAGATTTGCATAACAGGCATAATAAATCTAGAAGATATTATATGTAACTAGAAGAATCATCAATTTAGTTATAAAATGGAATATTGCAATATGGCTTTTTATATTTAAGGACCATAATGCTTTCAAAGGAGTCAATGATTTTATGATGATGAGACATTTTAAATATTTTGAATAAAAATGACATTTCCAGACCCACCACACTGGTCAAATTGCTCAAATTATCTTGTTATTCTGGTCTTATAATTACAGCTTTATTTGGTGAGAAGAATTGTAGTGGTGTACCGAGTTTCAAGAAATTGGACCAGGGTTCAGTAACAGACAATATGAGGAATTTCAGAAAGTCTGAACAGTGAAATTAAGTTTATCAATACATAAGACTAAGGTCCAGACTTATAGGAAGGTTGAATTAGGGAGATCTGACAACAGGTGCTGGAGTTTGGTAAAACGTTTCTAATTTCTTGAAAGATAGAATTATGTGCCAAATGGGCTATCAGTCCAGAAGAAATCACACTCAAAAAGAGAATCAAACCAGGGTTTATTCAGCAGAGACAATACCAGATTTAGGCACTGAGAACCAGGCTACACAATTAATGAAAAGGCTGACATGACTAGCTTTCTTCCTAGAATGCTCGTAGAGTCTAGGGCTGAGGAGCTGTCTACAGATTGGTATTAAATAATATCATGTGGAAAAGAAGAAACAAAATCCAGAAAGAACATTGGGGTTTTATTACATGATTGGCAAATATGATTATTCTACAGAAAAAGTTGTTTGTAAGGCAGAATATAAACAGATTTCTGGGATCTGTATATAATATGTTCCTCAAACTTGTGTCAAAACTTGTCTTTTTCTATCTCCGTTTTATCCATCCCTAAATCCCACAATTCATTCAGAAGACAGAGACAGAATCACTGAATAAAACAATATCAGCAAGCTGGTCATAAATGTGTTTTAGTCCAGAAAGCATTTGAAATGTTTAGCATACCTATGTACATAACTATTAAAATAGCGTTTCTGATCAAAACATTTGCTTTCAGATACGTATAGATTTAGTAAACTTGCTTTAGGCTTCTTGAGAAACTGCAAAATTTATAGGTAACTCTAAATGTTAAGCAGTGCACTAGAAAGTTATTTGCATTAATATACTGAAGCATAAATGTTTCTCTAGTTAAACGTTCATAAGAAAGTGTTGGTAAAGCCTCAACTGACTGACTTCTATATATTTTCTTAAAACATACACTTCATTTGCTCAACTAAAATTTAACTAGAAGATTCTACACAGAAGTGAAGAAATAGGTCTTATTCAGAAATTGTGAAGGGTAAGTGTTTATAATCATTAGATTTTGTTGAGCAGAAATAACTGATATAGGAAAAGGAGGGACTTCCCTGGCCGTCTAGCGGTCGGGGAACTAGGATCCTGCATGCTGGGCACCGTGGCCACAAAAAAAAAAAAAAAAAAAAAAAAAAAGAAAAGGAACCTAAATGTGCCCCTTTTAATTCATTCACTTTAGAAAACATAAAACATATGTACTAAAGTGTGTAAATTAGTTACATTGCACATCAACATAAGGATGATCTGTGAAATTATAGAATTAATTAGAATAATGTTAATTCCATGTGTAAGCATAAGAGTTTTACTTAAAAAGACATATTTTAAAAAGATCATATAGTTCACCAAAGTAACATATCAGTGTATTTTTCTTTATTTCATATAAAAAAATATTTTCCAGAACAGAAAAAATAGGTTTAATATTATTTCATATGGAACATTTTACTAATCTTTCATCAAACCTCAATATATGTTTATACAATATATAAAACCTTCCACTAATTTTAGTCAATTTAAATTTCAAAACAAATATAAAAATCAACCAGGTAGTGCTGACGGTGCACCCCGGTGGTGCAGTGGTTAAGAATCCGCCTGCCAGTGCAGGGAACAGAGGTTCAAGCCCTGGTCTGGGAAGATCCCACATGCCGCGGAGCAGCTAAGTCCATGCGCCAAAACTACAGAGCCTGTGCTCTAGAGCCCACAAGCCACAACTACTGAGCCCATGTGCCACACCTACTGAAGCCTGTTCACCTAGAGCTTGTGCTCTGCAACAAGAGAAGCCACCACAATAAGAAGCCCGCACACCACAATGAAGAGTAGCCCCCACTCGCCGCAACTAGAGAAAGCCCGCATGCAGCAACGAAGACCCAACGCAGCCAAAAATAAAAATTAATTAATTAATTAAAAAAAATCAAACAGGTAAAGTATAAAATGGGGCTAATTATCCAAATAACACATCCATTTCCAACAGATTCTCTTTCACGTGGTTATTATTTTCTGAAATGTGTTCTGTAATTTCCATTGAATCATCCTCCTTAGATTTTCTTAGGTTAGACACTGCCTGAATTACGCAAACAAATGAAACTATGATTTTATTTCTATTATTTACTCAGTAATTTAAAAAAAGAAACTTCCTGAAAAATTTTGAAGGAATAATTTCAAATTTTTAATAATTTTTATTGGTGTATGGTTGATTTACAATGTTGTGTTAGTTTCAGTTGTACAGCAAAGTGAATCAGTTCTACATATACATATATCCATTCTTTTTTATATTATTTTCCTATGTACGTCATTATAGAATATTGAGTAGTGCTATACAGTACTACTGTGCTATACAGTAGGTCCTTATTAGTTATCTGTTTTATGTATAGGAGTGTGTATATATCAATCCCAACCTCCAGATTTATTCCCTGCCTTTCCTCCCTGGTAACCATAAGTTTGTTTTCTACATCTGTGACTTGAGCTGGAAGATAGAGTGGTGGAAATCACTGCCACAAAACAGAATAAAGAAATAAGAATGGGGGCTTCCCTGGTGGCACAGTGGTTGAGAATCCGCCTGCCAATGCAGGGGACACGGGTTCGAGCCCTGGTCTGGCAGGATCCCACATGCCGCGGAGCAACTGGGCCCGTGAGCCATAACTACTGAGCCTGCGCTTCTGGAGACTGTGCTCCACAGCAAGAGAGGCCATGACAGTGAGAGGCCCACGCACCGCGATGAAGAGTGGCCCCCGCTTGCCACAACTAGAGAAAGCCCTCGCACAGAAACGAAGACCCAACACAGCCAAAAATAAATAAATAAATTTATGAAAAAAAAAGAAATAAGAATGGAAAGAAATGAGTACAGTCTCAGAGACCTCTGGGACAACATTAAACACACCAACATTCACATTATAGGGGTCCCAGAAAAAGAAGAGTAAAGGAAAGGGCCTGAGAAAATATCTGAAGAGATTATAGCTGTAAACTTCCTTAAAATGGAGAAGGAAATAGTCACCCAAGTCCAGGAAGCACAGAAAGTCCCATACAGTATAAACTCAAGGATGAACATGCTGAGACACATATTAATCAAACTGACAGAAATTAAATACAAAGAAAAAACATTAAAAGCAACAAGGGAAAAGCAACAAATAACGTACAAGGGAATCTCCATAAGATTATCAATTTTTTTTTTTTTTTTTGCGTTATGTGGGCCTCTCACCGTCGTGGCCTCTCTCGTTGCGGAGCACAGGCTCCGGACGTGCTGGCTCAGCTGTCATGGCTTATGGGCCTAGCCACTCCGCAGCGTGTGGGATCTTCCCGGACCGGGGCACGAACCTGTGTCCCCTGCATCGGCAGGTGGACTCTCAACCACTGCGCCACCAGGGAAGCCCAAGATTATCAATTTTTAAAACTGAAAATAATAACAACAACATACACAAACAGGACAATTACAAATGTTCATCTAACAATCTTACAAACATCTTTATTTTAAAAATGAAAGAACAATGCCATACTGTTATGAAAATTGAGTGTAATGCATCCAAGGACATGATGTTTAGAATAATAACTGCCAACCTAACTACCATATATGGTGAAGAAAATAATCAAAATTCAATAGTTAACATATTAAAAATAAATATTTAAATTTATGCATTAGGATTATTAAATACATAGTTAATTATCAATAATATCAACTAATTGATATTAACTAGTTGAATATAAACTAATCAAAAACAATATGGAGAAATGACCAATAGGGAAAGGTTTGCACATATAATCAGGAATTAAAATATTTTTATATTAAAGATATTAATTAGTGTGCATAGCTGCCACACTTTAATATGATTTACATGTAGTCATTTGAATCAAGCATTTACCAGCAAGATTTTTACCAAATTCTGAGCCTGGATACATCTCTATCCTTTTGAAATCAGGGCAATGCTTAGGGGACCTTATTAAAGAGAATAAAATTGCAAAAATAATTAGCATGCCTGTGTTCATTTTATAAACCGAAATGCCAGGAAGTGTCCTTTAGCTAGAGGCTCTAAAACTTTAAATGCAAAGTAAAATATTTCTAGGTGAAGAGGAAGGATTTTGTAGTAAGTGTGGATTGAGGAAAGGACAAAACTGATAGCTGTTGAAAAGAAATAGGAGAAACTCAATAAACATTTTATGCAGAAATGAGATGAGCTGCTCATGAGATGTGATTACTCTTGACATTCATGTCCTTCTTGTCCTGCCTCAGCATGGTTTATATTTTATTTTATTTTATTTTATTTTTTATATTTTATTCTTTTTGCGGTACGCAGGCCTCTCACTGTTGTGGCCTCTCCCGTTGCGGAGCACAGGCTCAGCGGCCATGGCTCACGGGCCCAGCCGCTCCGCGGCATGTGGGATCCTCCCGGACCGGGGCGCGAACCCACGTCCCCTGCATCGGCAGGCGGACTCTCAACCACTGCGCCACCAGGGAAGCCCAGCATGGTTTATAATATACAGTAACCTACACACATGTCAGAGCTTTCCTGGACTGTTCTACAGCATGGTCCTAAGACTATTTTTCCAGCAGTACCCCAAGTATTACCGTACTTCAATGACCAAGACCAATACTGACCATGACAATTAGCAAGTAAGATGTGATGCACCATTACCACTGTTATTGACAGGGAATTAATAACACTAGTGCCACTGAAAAGGGTTGAGGAGTTTGTCCTTATACCCAGCCAATTCCAAGGGTTAGGTAAGGACAACACAAATGAACTCACTATGAAATGGAAAGTACTTACAAAGGCTACTTAAGCTTTCTAAGTGTCATTCATGTTGTGTATATTTTTACAGTGTCTGTTTCTTTTCTCTCAGTCATTTCCCTGCCTTTAAGAAGACTTGTTTTATTTTCATTATGTGTATGAAATCTTTCTTTGTTATCTTTCATCCCAGACTACCTCTGTTTGCAATTCGGAAACTCAGTTTGTGATGTTTTCCTTCTTCATAAGAGAAATTTAATATCAAACATGAGCTACTGTACATCAACTTAAATTTCAGACTGATTAGTTTAGTTGGGCAGTTGGCCTGACATATTTTGCAATAACATGTTATGATTTATTTAATTAAGTTAATGATATTAAGAGCAAGAGATATCTGTCAATTAATTTTTTTAAAGCTAAGCAAGGCAAAGAGGAAGATGCTAGTATTGTCATGGAAACTAGTAAAGTATAGCAAGGGAAGTGTTTCAAATTCTGTGAAACCAAAACTAAAATATACCATAATTAGAGGGAATAATCAAACTACTTTTAGGAATAAAGCACAAAAACTATTGATAGGAAAAAAGTAAAATTTAAGGGGTAAAAATACAAGGAACCAAACTATTAGATATGAGGCTAAACAATAAGTTGAACACAAACTATTAATGAAATTTTGATCTATAGAAATGTCCAATTTATACTGAAAAAGGAAACATGTATAGATTGCCAAGAATAAAATATTTTGAAAATTAAATGATTCCACATCTTTGAATATTAAATACTGTAATAATGTTACCATATGAGGATGCAATTAACTTCTCTTGATATCAGTGGCAAAGCTTTTTAAGGGATCTGAGGCATGAAAATTGAAATTGAAATTTTAAACATAACCCTAAATAAATTGGGTAGTTTGTATTAATGACATTTAGAAAATAATGTTATTTGTCTAAATATTTCCACTCATTTTGAAAAATATTACAAGTGTATGGACAAATTATCTAAATTACTATCTAAAATACAATATAGAAAAATTATAAAGTGTTCTTTTTATTTGTTTGTTTTCCTCCTTATTCAAGCTAATGTTCCCAGGAAACCTTAAAATCTACTTATCTAGATGTTTAAAACCATCTTCTTACATTGTTTTACATATTTAACATTCCATTTTTATACAACACAATAATTTAATTATCTTACTACGTAATATACACTTCGAATATTTCCTTTAGTCTATGGAGAAAACTATAGAGTTGGAATAAATAGGATAGACTACTATGTTGTTCCAAAGAATTCAAAACGAGATGTTTTGAATAATCTGTTAACTTTCCACAATAAAGCCGTAAGAATAATCCTAAAGAAAAGCTACAGCCACAAAACAAAGATAAATCAAAAACAAGAACCTAAAGTGTTCAATTCTCTCATCCATTTTACATTCATTCTGATTGTGTAAAATTTAAATTCGATTTGTAAGAGATAAACTTTGATCAATTAAGGGAAAATTTTCAACCAAATTATTTAACAAGTACTTATTCAGGCAGTCAGTATCTAATAATGGTTTGTTGGCTTGCTGGCTAATCCTCCCTGTTATTCATACTTTCTAAGCCATGAGGAAATCAAATCTCTTCTCTCTCTCCCTCTCCCCCCCCCACCTCCCTCTCTCTTTTCTTGCTAGAAAGACACTATAAAGATCATATATGCTACCTAATTTAGTGTTCATTTAGAGAAACTAAAGATCCGAGATGTTAAATAACCTCCCCAAAAGTCATACAACTCACTCTCGGATGAATTACATCTAGAACTCAGGGATCTAGACTCCTCTCTGGTGCTAAGTTGCCCTTAATTCCTAAGTATACAGCAATTTCCCAGTAATTTTTAAGTTATGAGCAGATGTCAAATGAGCAATGAACTCTGAAAGCTGTATAAACGTGAATAAAGTTTAGAGTGATAATCAAACAAAACTTACAACAAAGTGTACTTAGCACATGCTTAATGGATACACAATCCGTATCCTGCCACAAGGTAATTGGGGTATAAATAGTAAGCAAAGATCATAAATGAGCACAATTAGTCTTTTAAATGGGCAACTGTATTGTTTTATCTCTTTAATTTTTTATGTTCTAGGTCATTAGTTATCCCTGATTCTAGTTTACCATTAGCTGTGTTTGGTCAAACTCTGCCTGGAAAGATTTCATGAAGCACAAAGGCACACACCTTCAAAATAGCACTTTGAAGGTGTCCTATAGATAAGTCACCCTGGGGGTGGGAAAGGCCTCTGGAAATCCAGGATTGTAAACTAAGTCTTATGAGGGAATTAGAGCAGTTTCCAGCAGTAAAATATTTTCATCAAAAAAGTAGTACAAAAAGTTCCAAACTTGAAAAGTTGCTTGTTGCTTCAAATAACAGAGCTATACCAACTGGGACTGCTGAGCTCAAGGTTAAAGTGAAAGTACAATGATAAGCAGGGCAGGAACAAGGAATTGAACTTGAAAAATGCTGGAGCACAAAGAGGCAGCTAAGGGAGAGGGAGGTTGAACCAGTGTGAATCACACTTGCCTGGCTCGCTGGGTCTTTAGGGGTTGGAGATCAGTGCCGAAATGCATACTCTGCCTGTCTCACTCTTTGATAGCCTTAAGGTTAAAACTTCAGGAAAACAGCAGTTGACAAGTTAGAGGAAGACCACTGCCTAAAACTTGCTTCCCATTACGCTTGCTAATTTTTACATGAGGCAAGGCAATGTTACTATATTAGAAGAAACATCATTTCTTGCAGTTTGTTTACTGCCACTGAACTAACTTGCCTGCTTTTTAGCAAGTGTCCCTGGTTTAAGGAAAAGTTCACCTTAAATAAACAGGGAGCAGCAAAATAAACTATCATAGTACAATTGATGCATAACCCTTAGGGCTTTCATTGAGAGGAAAGATTATTTTAGGAGATTTTGACTTTGATAATCAGAAATGTCAGAAAAAGGTGAAGACAGATATTGAAGATTAAAGATGAGCATTTTAGCAAGATTATTTTAATTTATCAAACTCTTTATGACAATGCTTTTGTAATTGTAACCAATAAATGAGTTATAAAATCATTTTAAGGATACACAACCAGCATTTAAATAATAACTAGAAGAGAACAAAAATATAATAGAAATTATAATAGTGCATGATTTATTGTAAGCATAAGTATCATTTGATGAAATTTTTGTCTCTGTATTGTTTTATGTGTGTGTGTGTGTGTGCATGTGTTCTGGCTCTCTGTGCTACCGATGTGTTTATTATTTGAGTCAAAGAAAACCCAGCAAAACTCTACACCCCTCAAAAACAAAACAAAAAACAAAACATTGAAAATCACTACCCCTTCTCCAAGGTGCAAACTGAAAAGGACTAATACCCTTGACTGTACAAATAATCCTATAGGAGGTAAAGTCACAGTAACCCACAAAATCTTTACTTCTCAAAACCACCTTATTTTCCCTATGTAAAAGTCCTCCTCTCTGAACCTAATTTTATTTTCTCTCACATACACAAACATCACATACAGAGTCACAGCTCACACAAAGAATATCCTACAGAATATTACACTGACAAATGCTAATTAGCTTAAAATTTTTAACAGTTTGCTTTCTTTTTTCTCAAAATTATTTAAAATTGGTACATCTTTTCTTCACAGTTTGTCAGAAGGAACCTGTAAAATGATACAAACTGCCTTCCGCTCACTTTTTCTATTTTGAATTACTACAGCTACATCAAACTCACACATACTTATACACTTACCAACCACAGAAACAACAGGAAATCTTCAGAAAATCATTATTATCAACAGGCTCCAGACCATCCCCCTACCTATTTTCTATTCATAGATAAATGGGCAGAATAACAGCATTCCATCTGGTTTATCCCACTGGGTTTCAAATATGCCATCTGGCCCATTCTCCATAATTATATTCATCTCTTCCAACTACCTAACAAGAATGCAAAAGAAATCCTGAATTTATCTGATTTCATGAGAAGTATTTATTGAACAGTTATTCATTAAGGTTATGTTTTTATGCAATCTTTTTTCCTGACTCAGTGTTATTTTAGGATGTACTCACCTCTGTATCAATTTATTTCATGAAATGAGAGTTACCACTGTTTAACACACATCACATGGAAGACTGGGCTGGCTCCCATCTCTGTGTGATAAACATATGACCAGTACTATGGCCATTAGAGATTGGAAAGTCCTATGTGAGTTTGAGGAGAAAGAAATGGTACAAATATTCACACATATGCAGCTATAAGCCTGTATTTTACAATACAAAATTATCCTATAATAGCATTCAAAACTAGAATTTTTCTAAGATTTCAATATAAAATTTCCAATATGCAATGAACTGTGGCTTTTACAAAGTATAAGCTATTCAGTTTTATTACTGTTTTGGGTTTTTTTTTAAATTCTTTTACTGTTCCAGCTTAATGAGGAAAAGCAATGGTGGAATTTAATAGGTCTTTTGCTAGAAGAGTTTTCTATCTAAATTACTTATGGAGCAGCAAATATGCTATGCGAGGGAAGTGTACAATGTTAAAAGTCAGAGAGCGTAGCTCTGAGAGGCTTAAGTGACTGTGTGACTCAAGATTGGTGTAAGTAATAATATGGGTTAAGGGTAAGGTGCAGGTAGCAAAGGGGGCAGTATGTTTGTTTTCTTTCTAGGTGCTTCAGTACATTAACCTTTCTGAATGACTGATATAAGAACAATAGACTAAATGTAGATATCAGATTACTCAACCATTTCATGCCATGAGCTAAGGATTCATTTATTTAATTATTTGTTTTATGGTGGCAAAATATACATAAAATGAAATTTACCATTTTAACTATTTTTGAGTGTACAGTTCTGTGGCATTAAGTACAATCACGTTGTTGAGCCACCTTCACCACCATCTATCTCCACAAAGTCACAAACTGAAACTCTGTACTCGTTAAACAATAACCTCACACTCCCTCCCAGGTCCTGGCAACCACCAAACTACTTTCTGTATCCATAAATCTGAGTGCTCTAGATACCTTGTATACAAGTATAATCGTACAGTATTTGTCCTTTTGCGACTGGCTTATTTCATGTAGTATATTGTCTTTGAGGTCTACCCATGTCGTAGCATGTATCAGAATTTCCTTCCTTTTTAAGGATGAATACTATTCCATTGGGTTGCTTCCACATTTTGGCTGTTGTAAATAATGATCCTATGAATGTGGAGGTGCAAATATCTGTTTAAGTCCCTGCTTTCAATTGTTTGAGGTATATATAATATCCAGAAGTAGAATTGCTAGATCGTATGGTAATTCCATTCCTAACTGAATTAAATAACAGTGAGAAGTCTGACTCCCAACATATACATTTACTAGCTTATTTATTCAATTCTAATATCCACATATAGTGGTTTAAGAACAGTTGACCAGTACCTTCATGGGAAACAAATTTATCAACAGAGTACAGTGCATCTATAAAGTTCCTTTTGCTTTTAATCTTGTACACTCTGTTCATTTCCAAAGATGCTGAGGTTAACATCTTTATGTTCCTTCAGAGAGGTTGTACACATCTGCAATAGACTTAGGTAGATCCTTTTACTACATTCTGGATTTTGTCCTGGGGTCCGCAGCCTTCAAAAATATTTTTGTTTTAATTCGTATACTTTAAGGTTTCACTTTTGTACTGCAAAGTTCTATATATTTGGATAAATGCATAATGTTATGTATCCAACATTACCATATTGTACAGAATGGATTCTCTGCCCTAAAATATCCCTTATACTTTATCTCCTCAACATCCCCCTCTCTCCCTGAGCTACTGGCAACCAATCATCTGTGTACCATTTCTATAGTTTTGCCGTTTTAGAATGTCGCATGAGTAGTATATACTGTATGTAGGCTGTTCAGGTTGGTAGACTAGTTTGTTTCACTTAGCAATATGCATTTAAGATTAATCTATGTCTTGGCATGGTTTGATAGCTCATCCATTTTTATCATTAAATAAAATGATACTCACAGTTTGTTTTTCTATTTACCTGTTCAAGGGCATCTTGGTTGCTTTCAGTTTGGGGCAATTATGAATAAAGCTTCCATAACATTTGCATGAATGTTTTCATGTGAACATACGCTTTCCAATCATTTGGGTACAAATCTATGAACACAATAGCAGGATCATATGGTAAAACTATGTTTATCTTTGTAAGAAACTGCCAGACTGTCTTCCAGTGTGGCTGTACCATTTTATATTCCCACAGCAATGAATGAGAGTTCCTGTTGAGGTTTGGTTTTTAACCAGCCATTTTGCAAAGGGATAACTGGATGAACTAACAAAACTCTATCACTCATTTAAACAATCTGTTAAATATCCTCAGTGATTTCTTGTATGACACAAAGTTTAGTAATGCTGAAGTAACAAAGGCGAGAGTTTCACAGTCAGGGCGACCTTGTTAACTCACGATATTGCTTTCCACTAAAATTTAGGGCTAATCTCTCTTGACTTTCACTACTTCTCTGTATTTCACTGACTTCCTAGTACCTTCCACGTGGACTTTTCTGAAATAACTTTCATACCACAGTGGCACTGATTCTCCAAGCAGTCAAAAATCCATATGTAACTTATAGTCAGCCCTCTGTATAAGCAGTTCCTCTGTATCCATGCTTCTGCATCCGTGAGTTCAACCAACTTAGAGGATGTTGTAGTACTGTAGTATTTACTATAGAAAAAAAATCCACATATAAGTGGACCCACTCAGTTCAAACCCATGTTGAAAGATTAACTGTATTTTAGTAACAAACCTAACTCTACACCGTTAATTCTTGCTAAATGCTTTGTCCTCCTACTTAGCAGAGTAGATTGAAGAAATGTAACGGTTATTTTATAAAGAAATATATATGTGTGTGTGTATATATATATATAATGTATTAAGTAATGCCACCAGTCTAGGCTGCATCTAATAGAAACACTTGGGATTCTTCTTCTCATGCATGTTTCTTCACAACCAGAGAGAAGCTGACCTCCAATGTACCCAGAAACTGCATGACACTTACCACCTCTCTATTTACTAACTGACTAAGACACTGTCCCTACTGTACCTACACATACATTCACAAACTTACACTCTCATATTTTCCTTGAAATCATTCTTGGTGTTTCTGAGTAGTTTGGGATTGGCACAAAGGAATTAAGAACAATCCATGATTGTTCAGAATCATTTCTTCTGTTTCTCCTCCATTCCTAATAGAGGCTTGAGAAGCCAGGATAGGGATGAAAAAGGAGCCTAGATCTCCTATCCCCCAGCTTCCCTACCCTTACCCTCCACTCTCTGAGAGCCATGCCTCTACAATATTTTCAACTATTTTTCCTTCCTTCCCTGTACTCCCATTCCTGGCAAAGCTATCTCCAGAATTTAAAGTCTCTACCAAAAATTGTGAGCTAGTTATAACTGACTTGGGATTAATACATTTGTAAAAAAAGAGTACTCATTTATGTCTTATCTAATGAAATTTATTGAGCACTTAAGATGTGCCAGAAAAAATATGGTAGCACATTTTACCTCAAAATAACTTCAATATCATCATCATCATCATTATTATCATCATTATCATCTCATCATCACTCCACAAACATTTATTAAAATCCAACTATTGTAGGACTTAGAATACAATGCTAAGAAAAGCACCTCTGGTCCCACACTTGCAATCTGGTGGAATAATAGTAAAGATTTGCACAGTAGATTACAATTTAAAAATACATTCAGTTATACCATGTATTTAGCTTTCTTTTGACTTCCTATCTCATAATTTATCTGGTTTTGTTAACTTAGCTGCTTGAACAATAGTATATATCATTTAACCAGGTGTGAACATAGATGTACCACTTTCAGGGAGGGGATGGATAGGGAGGTTATTTCAGTTTTAAGCATGCTACATTTGCTATGGAGCATTTAGTTATAAATATCCAGTGTGTAGACAGTTTACCTTAGTAGACTGGAACTCAGGAATGAGAGGTGGGCTAAAGATTGGGGATTCACGAGATATACTATTGGCAGATGAGGCCATGGATGAAACCACCCAGGAAGAAAGGTAAATGCGATGAGAACAGGAGAAAGGATTCTAATGTCTTACATCTAAGGTTAGGTTGGTCAGAGAAGCTTGCCTGGGAGACTTATAGGGCCAGTGGAAGATGGGTGAGAAACTAGGAGATTCTGCATAGTAAGAGAGCTTCCAAAAAGAGAGCGTAGTCAAACATGATTAAGATACAAGACTGAAATTTTCAAAGCAGATTCTGCAAATAGGATATGAATGATGAGGAAACCTACATTTGACAAGTAGGTTTAGAGAGCTGAAATGGATATTTTGTGTTTCAAGAGTGAATGTGGTTAAGGAAGTGAAGACAGCCAGGGTAGATGGAGACTGTATGATTAAGGATATTAAGAGCTTTTATTGTTGTTTTATTTTTTGTATTCACACTTCTAAAATCAAATCTTCTCTGTGTTCTCTTGTTTTATCTAATCTCCTCCCCTCCCCTCCTTTCTCCTTCCCGTTATACCAACTCTCCCTACCCTGCCAGTCTCTCTCAACCTCTTTCAAATTCTGTCTTTGGTGCCCTGAGACTACTCACCTACTTTTTCTGACATTGGAATAAGAACTTGGCTGAGAGGAAAAAAGGTTGAAATCATAAAATCCCTTATACAAGTTAGATTTTACTTCTGTAGTGCTGGCTTCAACATGCAGAGGGTGTTAAGGGGGGTTTGCTTTGCCTTGCTGAGCCTCCAATTGTCAGCTGACACTGCAGTTTGGTAAATGTCACTGCTCTCTGGGGTCTTGAATGCCAGGATGCAGATGGTCCATTGGACTGTCTCTGAAGTGATTAAAGAAAGAAAAATCTGATTCATCATGAAGCATTTTTCTAAAGACATTGACCAAATGGAAAATTCTTCACCAAAGTATTTATAGAATAAACTTCCCAGTGCTGAATTTTGACATATTGGACCAACTTAGGGAAAATTTTACTTTTATTTTTACCCTAGGGAAACACCATTCCAAAACTCTTTCCTCTTTCTTTACAACACTACTTGGAATGTATTCTGGAACATGAGTAAAGTGACTATTTCACCCTTCTCTGCATATTTGTTGTAGTTGCCTGAATCTCTCCTTACTTAATGATTTCTCCATATATGAAACTAAACTCACACAACAGTGCCTAACACAGAAGATGCACTCATTAAGTATTAGGTACTTTTGGTGAGAGGCAGAGCTTCTCTTTTACTAGAAACTGAAAATGCCCTGTGATTACATTTTAATCTCCCTTTGCATTTAGTATAAGACACATACCTCGATTTCTTACATCAGAAACACCCTCTGTCGCTTCTGAATTGAAATATACAGAGAGAAGAATGTTAAAGAAACAGGAACAGCAGCCATGGTGGCTGTGGAGCAGACACATACTGATTTCTGGGGGGACAGTAGCCATGTTTCCAGGAGAAGCCTGTAACCATGGAAGCCTCTTCTTGTAGTATGTAGTGCTAGAGGCTTGTTCCCATTCTGTGGCATGATTTTGGGTAAGGTCCTGACTGCAGCCCAGCATCCTTTTTCTCACTCTTTTTCTGTACCTGCTTCTCAGGACTCCTGGTATTCTGTGATCTACTCATTCTAGTTTTAAAAATTTATTTTTTGCTTAAATAATAATCAAAGTCAGATTTTGTTGCCTACAACTAAGAAGCCTGATAGATACAATTGCCATATACATCAGAAGCAGCCACCAAGGATCTTAAATTTAACTCTGACTATATATTATTAATGCCTCAAACATCTCAAGTATGGCAAATCTATGTGAAAATATTTATTCTTCAGATCTGGTAATGAAGTGAGATACTAAGGGTTCGTTACTTAAGGCATGAATTTGGTGAGTGAGGTCATGGCAGGTCAGATTCTGATTGCTGCCTATGGAGACTACTTTCCTAGTTTGCCATATAAAAGCCTAAGCTCCACAAGCTATTTTTCTGACTGATTTCTAGCAATGTTCCCTCAAAAAACAGAATCGATTTTTTAAAATCTACTCAATAATGTCCCAAATAATGGTTTCTGTCACCAAACTCTTCAAGACCTTTTTGTATGGTGACCTTCTAACTTCACCAGTTTAGTGACTTTTGTGACTCAGATTCCTCTTGATGAATCATGGTTCCACCTCAGTCCCTTTGCCCTCCAAGTAGAACTTTTCTAGCTAATTTGGGTGCTCCCCTGAAAATGTCTGCCAGTTTCCTCTTGTTTAGGCCACAAATCTGAGCTGCTTCATAATTCTTTAAAAGGAAATGTTTGTTTCAGGGTTTGGCTCAAAATAAATCTTTGTGTTGAGATGATCATATAGAACATATGTCTCAATATACCAACATACACTCAGGATCAGAAGAATTTTCTCTTGATGGATTTATAATATGGGATAAAATATGAAAGTCTTCTGGAATCCTGTAATTTAAAAGTTTGTCTTGATACTTTGCTAATATCTTTGAATACATAAAGTGCATATACCTCTGCATGGTGGACAGAAAGTTCCTCTGCACTTTATATGCAAATAAAATGTACTTATTTCCTTGAACTGGAAGTAATCTTAGCAGATAAATGACCCCGATATATGCTTGTTACCATAGAGAGTAATTATTTGAGCTAGGTTAATAGATAAACAGATTCTTCAGATAATGGACTTGTTTAATAACATGTAGATACATTTGAAAAATGTATCTTTTAGTGTCCAGCTGAAATAACAAAGGATATCACACCATACCGATGTTGTTTAATTGGCAAGATGGACATTGAATAAAATCCAGTATTATTTGGATAAAACCAATATAGGTATGACATATTGCCTAGAAGTTTGACCCTTAGAGTTGGCAGGTAATCAAACTTATTTTTCTTTTCAGGAAAATCTTGTCCTATTCATGGATGGTCTTTCCATTTGAGTCTTAGCAACTTTCATAAGGGGAAGTGAAGTCCATGTTTAGCTTAGCTGATTATTGAATTATATGCCTCCATTCTTTTCCAGTATAACACAGATCTGCTTTCATGTAGTGTCAAAGAGCATAAATTCAATTCACTGCTATGTAGTACTTATAAAAACTGGGCTGAAATGGATGACATCTGTGGAATATTGAATGAATGATATTTAAACACTCTGCTCATTTATCAATCAACTTACATTAGTGATTTCAGAAAAATTAAGCTCTGGAATACTCTGTTCTAACAAGGCCTTGAGCAAACAGTCACTGTGTAATAGAGATGAAGGTGGGATGGTCTTAGTTGGAGTGTAAGTAGACAGCCTTCATCCCAGCCACCAACAACCTGGATTTCCCTAGATCTAGAGAGCAGTGTTTGAGAAACCTCACTCTGACTGTGTTAATCTGGTTTGATGTATTAAGACATTCCCCCAAAGGATGTGCACCAAGGCCATTCTGTTCAAATCCCCACCACAGGATTTACCTCATTGAATTGAATGTGTTGTTAGGCCATGGATGTGACATAGGCTATGGATGGTGTAAGAAAGAAACGGTCCTTTGAAACTCATCATAGCATCTATTACAATTACAATGTTGACATATTTGCCATACAACTCTTCTTTACTCACAGGAAAACTTTATTTCACATATCACAGCTAGGAATAATTATACTCATGTGAAGTCAGTTTGTGTTCATCTTTGGAACACCGGGACACATGTAATGTGTTCCTAATATTCATTGGTTACTTATAAGCTGACGGACAAATTTGTGGCTAAAATCTAGCAAGTGTACAGTGAACTCTGGCCATATTTTGTGTGTTAGTCTTTGATTTTGTGTGCTCTGGTTGTGTTTTTGTATGTTTACTTGGGGGTTGGTTTTAGACTTTGAGTTTATCTTTAACCTGTTTTGTTTCTCAACCAAAAAAAAGAATCTGATTACAGTATTTGTATTTTTGAGTGCTGCCTGAAATTCATGTTTGAGGGTCTTTGTTTTTGAACAAACAGGATATACATTTGTTAGAATAATTTTAAAATGTATTCTATCTTTTTTCTCATCCATACAAAGTCTTGGGTATGTACATTTAATATGACACCTTCTGAAGCTTTCTTTCTCTCTTCTCAATACTTGTCTTCCATAAATCCACTTAGTCCTAATCTGTTTTTTCACACGCACTATAAATAAGGTACTAACAAGTTTTCAAATATTTGATGTGCTCATAAACAATTAATTGTGGACAGTCCTTTTACTTCAAAAATAATTTAGGTAGAAACATTTGTCTTCTACTTTTAATTCAAAGACCTCCTAGGTTCCCAGTTTGGTACAAAAACTCTAAATTCA
Organism: Leucopleurus acutus; assembly: GCF_964270905.1. Taxonomy (NCBI): domain Eukaryota; kingdom Metazoa; phylum Chordata; class Mammalia; order Artiodactyla; family Delphinidae; genus Leucopleurus; species Leucopleurus acutus. Next base: position 39,486,816 of record NC_139147.1, on the reverse strand, counting down.
AAATGCTTCCAAAATCTTAACAACTGGACAGAGTAATTTGATAATAGAGGCAGCCACTAGTGCCCTTGTACTTCATTAGCAGAAAACTAAATAGCAGAGCTTTTAAGAAATGTTTTTAGAAGCTAAGTGAATACACCAAAGAGAGTTATTATGTGCAGAGATTTCAGACATGTAAATTGAGTTGAACTTTGTTTGCATCCATCAACCTGTCCTCAATGAGGTTAACCAGGAATTTTGTAAAGCTTTGTTACAGTAAATGATATATCTAAAATAATGATAGTCTCCAAAGTATGGTCTATTAGAGGTAGCAACCTTAACATTGGGGAGAACAGAAATTTAACTTTATCGTTTCCAACCATATTTCAGGGTAATAGGGCTGTTTCAGTGACATCAACTGACTGACCAAATTAATAGTTAGTCCTCAGGTGTCCTTAAATAGTTAAATAATTTTATTAAGAAAGACTCTTCTTACAGCATCTGGCTCAACATAACTACCTGACTTAAAATAAATATTTCCCAATGTTAAAAGATTATCTACTTAATTGTCAGAGAGTCTAGCAGATCCCTAGGGATAATTAGACAGAATCACACTATGGAAACTGGGAAGCACATCAAGCATATGATTTCTAACACGTTTTAAACAGTGGCTCTCCACTTTTGCCCTGTAATTATTTCTCACACAATATGATCCATCCCAGGGCAGAATTTCTGGATATAAACATAACTTTCAGTGGGAACGACTAATGAAGGAGCAATGATCAGTGTTATCCAGCACAAGGACATGCATAAATCATAATCTCAAAATGCAAAAAACAGAATGAACTACTCTATTAATCAACAGTTACAGTCCTCAATACATTAGTATCTTCCAAACTAATGACATCAAGTAGACTTTCATTCTAGCTAAAACTTTCTAACCTACAAAAGCAATATGAATATGTTTATTATTTCCAAATTTCCTAATACATTTTCTAATTAACTATAATTTGGGGCAACATATTAATAGCATTTCTATCAAAGCCAGTATTTTAATCAAACCAAATATTCCCAAAAATGTTTTATACATTTAATTTTTTATAAATTAGTCTAATGTTTTATATATAATAATTGTGTTCATCTCTAATTTACTTAAAATTCTGCCACAGGACAAAATCTGTAGACAGATTTTTACAAACTTGAGATCCAACATAATATTTGGAAACCAACCAGACAATGATTGATAAAAAAGAAAATTAATATTTTTTTCTGTTCCACCTAGAGTCAAGACCAAGACAGGAAATTAAACACCTTATTGCTTTCTAGTTTTTTTCTAGGTTTACTCACTGTGGAGTCAAAGAATCCTCTGTGTGTGTGTGTGTGTGTTGACAGTAAGGAGAGGTTCTAACCTCACCTTTCATCCTCCCTTAGACCCAGGATTTTGTCATAGTTCCCATATATGTGCACACCCTGCTAATGCCATATTATAAAGCCCTAGGGTTTGGCAGATGCCATCTAGGTAAATGTTATTCAATATCCCTTCATCCTTCGGAACTCTATTTGTCTCCTCCATTTGTTTTCCTAACTTTCCCTCCAGCTCATTCATTTAAAACAAAAACAGGTCTTATCTTCATGTATTATTTAATATATTTGGTGTTTTGAACTGGGAGAACTGTGCTCTACATCTTACTAATGTAATTCCAAAAACTTCCTTTTAATTATATTTTCTGAACTGCAGCAATTTTTATTATGCTTTAACCTGTTCCCTCTATGGAAGCCTGGATGAGGTGAAGTAGAAGTTACATCTACTTGTCCTTACTGGTTAGACATGTCCGGAGTTATTCTATTTCTCAAAGAAGAGGTTGAGCTAAATAATGTAGGGAATTTTTAAAGCGCTCTTTTATTTTATTGCTGGGTCTAGCTCTTCCAATCAGAATGCAGAATAAACTCTAAGACTAATTACAGGCTTTGTCTGAATTGTGATGATCTGGCCCAGCTTTTGTTGATAGGTATCCAACCACCAGATCTAGTAGCTAGTAGCTTTGTGAAGGGAAACAAGGAAACACAAAACAAACTCAAATGATTAGATTTTTTGTGAAGTTTTTCTCCAAAAGATGTGGCCACTTTGACAAAACAAAGACACGTGGTGTGTAGTTCATTTGTATATTTGCAGCACAATAAAGGAAGAAATTTCCATATATATTATTGAAATGTAATGAACTAGTCAGAGTCAGTGAGGGAATATTATTTTGGAAATATGGCATATATAAACACACTTCAATAATATTTTACAAGTTTGTCCAAAATAATTGCAGAGCAAAATAGTGGACCAATTGAGGAATAGAAATATGAAAACAAACTCACTCTTCATGCCTTTTTGAAACTAATCTTATCACATGAAGCATGTTTTGCTAAGCCTCTCTATTTGATTTAATAATGAAAAAAAGAAGAGTAAATTATCCACTTCCATTTAATTGAATGATGAAACATTTGCAAAACTGTTGTTGGACCTGGTTGACATGAGGAAGAATTGTTTCCCTAAATATACTTGGCCTTCTCTCAGCCCTTTTAACCTCCCTGTTCCTAGATGAATATTGAATGGTTCTAGCTATAAATTTACAAAGAATAACCTGGGCAAGAATAACATGGGCAGCTTTCTCCTCTTCTTCTTGAAAGAATTCCTAGACATCACAAGCTTGGGTTCACAATTCTGCTCCATTCGTTCTCTTCAATTTTATCTTGGCACCGCTTGTTACCTTTCTAAAACCTGATAGGTTAAATTCTAGGATTTATCTAACAAGCCAACCTGTCTCTCAAATCAATTTATGTTTTTCAATCTAACTTCTATCAGAAATAAAGATTATATTTTGGCTTCCATCTTTAACTTTTGTTTTATTTCTTTAAAATTGCTATTTATAAGAGGTCACCCCAGAGATCCCAATAAAACCGTATACATTTTCTATGGTTTCTTATTGAATTATATGTGCTCGATTGCTCCTTCTATATAAATTAAGACATAATTAATATCAAATCCATCTCTACCAGAGTCATAGGAGATGTAAGTGTAAAAGCAATTAGAAGACCTACTTAAGAGAAAATTGTTGGAAACTGTGAAATCTGGTATGTTTTATCAAGCCATATAAATTGATCACCAGGCTGATGCTGACTGAAAGTTTGTATTTTAAAGCATTCAAAATTTCAAATATGCCTAAATATATTCAGTTTCCCTCACGATTATTATATCACATCATTTCTGTAACAGTCTTTCTTTATTTAGAGATTACAAACCACAGGCTCAGACACAATCTTAGGGAGTACCTAATGAACTTGCCTTATGTTCCTATAGAAACCAAAGACTGGAGAAATTGAATTATTTCTTCAAAATCACACAGCTAACCAGAAACAATTCAATTCAGTTTTAGGAAAAAGATCAAACTCTTCAGATATTTAAGTACTTACCCAAAGAGGCATTTACTATTATTTAAATAATATAAAGGCTTACATTTGTTGAACAATTAATATATGCTGAACACTGTTCTTAGCATTTTACATACATTGTCTCATTTCATATCACAAATCTATAGGATATACATATTATTATACTCATGTTCTAGATGATGAAAGTGAGACTTAGAAAGGTAACTTGCCCCCTCCTTGTATGGTGAGTAAATGCGGCAGCTGGGATGTGAAACCAGGCCTGACAAATATGAAGTTAACACTTTACTCTGAAGCTAACCTGTCTCTTAAAGTATAAATGATTACTTATTTTCATCTTAGTTCTACATTTTTTCAGTTTCCAACTTCTTCATCTTATCATTATGGGTAAGTTTTCATTTAAGTTTGTGTTACAAACAAAATAATGCTAAAAGTAAACAATGTTCAAACACAGATATTCAGCAGTTTTCTTTTACTTGTAATATATAAGTATGTTCCCAGAATCTCACACATAGAAAGGAGAACTTAATGTCAATAACCATATTAAAATTTTAATTATCATAGCTTGGCATCATGGCTTCTGTGCATTTTCACAAAATGCTTGACCTATTTTGGAAATCTGTGAAGACAGGTATACATTTATTTATACAAACAAAAGTACATACAAAAAATAATAATAATTAAAATAATAATAATTACTACTTAAGGTACTTGTTACTGCCTAGGCATTTAATAAATATAAACTTGTAGTATAAAGTTTACTTTATACATTTAAGTACTAAGAGATAGATAATATTATTTATTCACCTCATACCCAGTTTACAGGTAAGAAAGCTGGGGGAAGGTAAGTAAACTTTAAGTTATCCAAGTTTACCCAGGTAAATAGTGGATTTAGATCTGAGTAGCCCAGCCACAGAGTCCATGATTCTAACCATTATTTGTTACTGCCTCAGTAGTTTTGGGTCTTACTATACTTAAATTAAAACAATGGGATCTTTTGAAATGCCTAGTTCAACCAATTAAGCTCTATTGCTTAAAAGTTATAGCAGCAAAAGACAAACCCAATGCAAAGTTCATTAGTTGTTAGACCTTATTTATTATGTATAGATCACAGCTATAGAAAATACTATAAATACAGCATTGGATTTTTTCTAGAGCAGCACTGTCCAATAGAACTTTCTGCAATGATGAAAATTTTGATATCTGAGTTGTCCAATACAGTAGTCACTTGTGACTACTGAGCACTTAGGATGTGGCTAGTATGACTGGGGAACCGATTTTTTAATTTTATTTAATTTTAATGAATTTAAATTTAAATAAAAGAGCCCCATGTAGCTAGTAGCTACCATATTGAACAGCTCAGCACTAGAGAATGTCCTAAAATAATGGCTTTCAGTCCTTTATGACTGTGACTAGAGTAAGAAATATATTTTACATCACAATGTCGTATACCATAATTGTGTGATTGTTTCTGTATGCCTATAGCCAAAATGAAATTTTTACAAAATAACACTTACTAACCCACTTTCAGTCTGATATTAGCTTTTCAATTCTATAGTTTAGTGAAAATCGTGACTCACAAATTGATTTTATGGTATATGAACAGTTTGAAATCCATTTCACAACACTTCAGCAAAGAATTTGTAGGTATAAAGGTGTCGTTTTCACTCTCATTTTCTAGAGAGCTGAAAGCCACTCCCAAGCGCCAACACAAGTTGCACTGAACATTTTACTCTTGTACATCTTTTACTGGGGCTAAAAGAAAATAAAAGTGCCTTGAGTCTTGAAAATAGAGAATCTCAGTGGTAGGTTTATTTTCTGTTTTCAGTGGATCTGGTACTGATGATTATAAAGGGTGTTCAGGAATGTTTGAAGATAGAGAACCTCCCCTTTTCAGGCCAAAAGTCTAAGAAGTGTGCTCAGGGATAAGTGAATCTGCAAAGCAGCACAGTGGATCTCAGGAGGAAGGCTGAGGAACTGATCAAAGCTAGAAGGAAATCTAGGAAGGGAGACCGAGGCGAGGAACAAAAGCAAAGTCTTCCCTTTCCTGAGTAGAAGAGTCTGCTGCATGTCTCAGAATCCACTTACACACACCCTCCTTAGTGACTGAATATTCTCATCCTCAAAATAACAAAGGGACATATTAAAACTCTCAGTCACCTTTAGCATATGGCAAATCTAATGTTTATTGATGATGTCTTTTAATAAAAGTTCTTACTTAAACAGTATATAAAAGTACTGACAAGTAGAATGTCAGGCTGTCCTGTGTTATCTCTTGTATCTGCATGAAGGCTATGGATCTCCCCTTTCAACCTATGAATTTGGTCTAGGCTTTTTAATAGTACTATTATAATAATTCAGCTTAATTGATTGCAAACAAAAACATACACAGTAAGTTATTGAAACAATTGTATAATCTTTTACCTTTGTGACAAGGAGTTTAAATTTTTGTTTTTCCTGTCCTTTGTGACAAGGAGTTTAAATTTTTGCTTTTCCTGTTCCACTTATATGTGTTAAAATTAGACTTACTATTAGATGTGTATGAAATCTTATCAGTGTGATCTGAAGTTGGAAAACTGAAAGTCAAACCAACTTTATAATATTTTTCAAAATCAGTGTTAATGCTTTTTCCTTTTTCCTTTCTGAATTGTTCTTTAGGTTATCAAAACACTATCTCCTCTGTTTATTTATCTTCTCAACTCCACTGAAAAGTTATCTATTTTTCTAAAGCCTTATCTTAAATTTGTTCTAAATGCATTGCCTGACCCTGCATTCCAATTTCTAAGCAGTTTGTGGGAAGTTTTTGTAAATTTATTTTACAGTATTCAATATTAGAGATTAGCAAATTTATGTCAAGTGGGTGGATGTCTATACCAGAAAAATACAGATGAAAATGTGTTGTCTCATCCTCCATTAACCTCCATTCTTTTTTTTCACAAATATATTGTAGTTTTAAAAATATTCATAGGATTTTTCTCAGATTAAAATTTACCACAGGCTTATATAAAACAATGCAAAGAGAATATAGAAGAAAAAGAGGATAAAAATGAATTTGGGTGTTATTCTGTACATTTTCTCCCTGTTTTCAATTTTAGTATATGTGCTATGAAGTAAGCATCACATAATGGTTTATAAAGTTTATGATCTTCAAATCAAAGCCAAAGTACCTTTAATGTTAATTTTCTGTGGTATCATGTGTTTGTAACAAATACACTAAAGATTATGTTTTATTTGTTCATTGTGATGGTTTCTTACAATGGTTTTCTTCTAAGAGGAGGAGAAAGTATAGGAATAATTATATTTGGTTGGATACTTTGCTATCTCTTACAAAATCTATTTTTATTTCACTTATTGTGTACAGTTCATAAAAATGTGCTCAAGTGATATAGAGTATTATATTTATGTGTGTATGTGTATGTATAGGTATATGTGTGTGTATATATATGTGTGTGTGTGATCAATGTTAAAATAGGAAACTAGGGAATATAATCTTTCCAGCAAATAAAGATATGATTCTTTCTGTGTTCTATAGAAACCCTGCCTAAAATTTCCAAAGATTCACAAGGTATGCCATTTTGCTAGGCTATAATTATTAAAAAGGTAATTTTTTATACTTAGCCAAACTTTGTTTGGCTATAACTTCCACAACGTAATACTAATTATACTGTAACAAAATAATAGCTGGTCTTCAGAGTGATATATTTTCAACTATAGGTTCCAATCATTAAAAGAGTTTTATTGATTTTTCTGTTAAGAGCATAATAAATTTTATAAATGACATACATTATACTATAAAGTATCTTTAATAAATAAAGTAACAATCATTCATAATCTTACAATCCAGAGGAAAAAACTATTAATATTTTTATATAGGGTATCAGCATTTTAATGAATATATACATAGCCACATCTTAGATAAAATTGTTTTGAACCTACATATAATTTTATGCCTATTGTTCAGTTATGCAATAATATCTTATCATATATGTGTCTGTGTATATATATATAAAATCTAAGTTTTATTGGATGCATGATATTCTATCACTGGAGGATAATATAATTATTTAATCAAATTTTTACTAATGGACATACACATCATTTGCTGCATTTACTTTTCTAAATAATGCTGAAATGAAAGTTATTTTGTGTACAAATTTATGTCCCTGAGGACATCATTCTATTTGTAGTATTTAAGAATTTTATAGTCTTTTCTTAAAATTAATTTCTATAAATTAATTTGCTGGGTCAAGTTACTTTGTATATTTTTAACAACATTGATACATATTACCCTTTATATAGTGTCTGGCTCCTGAGAATGGAGAAATGGATATTTGAAACCAACACCCACTGTGACCAACCAGAAAACCTGAGCAAAGGGCCTTCCCTTTGATATCACTGGAGACTAACAAAGTAGTGTTTCTCATACATTTTAAATGAAATAACACCAAATTCACAACAAATTCAAATTTTCCTTAAATCCAATCCCTAGCTCATTTTACTAAGCCAGAATTTTCTTGATACTAAAATTTGAGAATGATATCACAAGAAAAGGAATATCAGGTCAATCTCACTCTTAAAAGTAAATGCAAAAATGCAAATTATCAAATAAATTGAATTAGAAGTACATTCAAAGTTAATATATCCAGAAATATAGAATTGTTTATAATGTTTGAAAATTGTGATTATCTCCACATATGGAAAAAAACATTTTTTAAACAATTCAATATCAATTTATTATCAAAAATCCTAGCACACTACAACTGAGAGATTTTATTAACCAGTTAAAGGGAATCTACAGGAGGGGACCTTCAAGATGGCGGAGGAGTAAGATGTGGACATCACCTTCCTCCCCACAAATACATCAAAAAAACTCTACATGTGGAACAACTCTTACAGAACACCTACAGAATGCTGGCAGAAGACATCAGTTTTCCCTAAAGGCAAGAAAATCCCCACGTACCTGGGTAGGACAAAAGAAAAAACAGAGACAAAAGAATAGGAACAGGACCTGCACCTCTGGGAGGGAGCCGTGAAGGAGGAAAAGTTTCCACACACTAGGAAGCCCCTTCACTGGTAGAGACAGGTGGTGGGCAGGGGGTAAACTTTGGAGCCATGGAGGAGAGCACAGCTATAGGGGTGAGGACAGAAAACTGGAGAGATTCCCACACAGAGGAATGGTGCCAACCAGCACTCAACAGCCTGAGAGGTTTGTCTGCTCATCTGCTGAGGCAGGTGGAGGCTGGGAGCTGAGGCTTGGGCTTCAGATCCCAGGGAGAGGACTGGGGTTGGCTGCATAAGCATAGCCTGAAGGGGTCTGGTGCACAACAGGTAGCTGGGAGGGAGTCCGGGAAAAAGTCTGGACCTGCCTAAGAGGCAAGAGACTATTATTTTGGGGTGCGTGAGGAGAACGGATTCCTTCCCTGTCTGCCCACAGAAGGCAGAGCACCGCCTAAACAAGCTCCAGAGACAGGTGTGAGCTGCGGCTATCATTTTGGACCCCAGAGACGGCATAAAATGCCAATGCTGCTGCTGCAGCCACCAAGAATCCTGTGTCCAGGCACAGGTCACTATCCACACCACCCCTCCCAGGAGCCTGTGCACCCCGCCATTGACCAGGTCCCATGATCCAGGGCCAACCTCCCCAGGAGAACGCACAGCGTGCCTCAGGCTGTTGCAATGTCATGCTGGCCTCTGCCACCGCAGGCTCATCCCACATCTGTACCCCTCCCTCTCCCCAGCATGAGTGAGCCAGACCACTCTAATCAGCTGCTCCTTTAACCCCATCCTGTCTGGGTGGGAACAGATGCCTGAGGGCAACCTACACACAGAGGTGGGGCTGAAACCAAAACTGAACCCCAGGAGCCATGTGAACAAAGAAGAGAAAGGGAAATATCTCCCAGCAGCCTCAGGAGCAGTGGATTAAATCCCCACAAACAACTTGATGTACCCTGGATCTGTGGAATACCTGAATAGACAATGAATCCTCCAAAAAATGAGGCAGTGGAATTGGGAGCAACTGTAGACTTGAGGTCTGCTGTCTGTGACTGATTTGTTTCTGATTTTTATGTTTTTCTTAGTACAATTTTTAGTGCTTGTTATCATTGGTGGACTTATTTATTGGTTTGGTTGCTGTTTGTTTTATTATTAATATTTTTTCAATTTTTAAAAATATTTTTAAATATTTTATTTTAATAAATTATTTTTCTTCCTTTTTTCTCCCTTTTCTTCTGAGACATGTGGCCAACAGGGTCGTGGTGCTCTGGCCTGTTGTCAGACCTCAGCCTCTGAGGTGGGAGAGCCAAGTTCAGGACATTGCACCACCAGAGACCTGGCCCCATGTAATATCAATCGGGGAGAGCTCTCCCAGAGATCTCCTTCTCAGTGCTAAGGCCCAACTCCACCAAATGGCCAGCAAGTTACTGTGCTGGATGCCCTATGCCAATCAACTAGCAAGAAAAGAACACAACCACACCCATTAGCAGAGAAGCTGCTTAAAATCATACCAAGTTAAGAGACACCCCAAAACACACCACTGGATGCAGCCCTGCCCATCAGAAAGACAAGATCCAGCCCCACCCACCAGAACACAGGCACCAGTCCCCTCCACCAGGAATCATACACAAGCCACTGAACAAAACTCACCCACTGGGAGCAGACACAAAAAACAACAGGAACTATGAGCCTGCAGCCTCTGAAAAGGAGACCCCAAACACAGTAAGTTAAAAAAAAGCGAGAAGACAGAGAAATATGCGGCAGATGAAGGAGCAAGGTAAAAACCCACCAGACCAAACAAATGAAGAGGAAATAGGCAGTCTACCTGAAAAAGAATTCAGAGAAATGATAGTAAATATGATCCAAAATCTTGGACATAGAATGTAGAAAATACAAGAAACATTTAACAAGGACATAGAAGAACTAAAGAGCAAACAAACAATGATGAACAACACAATAAATGAAATTTAAAATTCTTTAGAATGAAACAATAGCAGAATAACAGAGGCAGAAAAACGGATAAGTGACCTGGAAAATAAAAGAGAGGAAATAACTATGAAAGAGGGGAATAAAGGAAAAAGAATGAAAAGAATTGAGGACAGTCTCAGAGTCCTCTGGGACAACATTAAATGCACCAACATTTGAATTATAGGAGTCCAAGAAGAAGAGAAAAAGAAAGAGACTGAGAAAATATTTGAAGAGATTATAGTTGAAAACTTCCCCAATATAGGAAAGGAAATAATCAATCAAGTTGAGGAAGCACAGAGAGTCCCATACAGAATAAATCCAAGGAGAAACATGCCAAGACACATATTAATCAAACTACCAAAAAGTAAATGCAGAGAAAAAATATTAAAAGCAGAAAGAGAAAAGCAACAAATAAGATACAAGGGAATCCCTATAACGTTAACAGCTGATCTTTCAACATAAACTCTGAAAGCCAGAAGGGAATGGCAGGACATATTTAAAGTGATGAAAGGGAAAAACTTACAAACAAGATTACTCTACCCAGGAAGGATCTCATTCAGGTTCGACTGAGAAATTAAAATCTTTACAGACAAGCAAAACTTAAGAGAATTCAGCACCACCAAACCAGCTTTACAACAAATGCTAAAGGCACTTCTCTAGGCAGGAAACACAAGGGAAGGAAAAGACCTACAAAAGTAAACCCAAAACAATTAAGAAAATGGTAATAGGAACATACATATTGATAATTACCTTAAATGTGAATGGATTAAATGCTCCAACACAAAGACAGATTGGCTGAATGGATACAAAAAGAAGACCTATATCGATGCTGTCTACAAGAGACCCACTTCAGACCTAGGGATACATACAGACTGAAAGAGAGGGGAAGGAAAATGTTATTCCATGAAAATGGAAATCAAAAGAAAGCTGGAGTAGCAATTCTCATATCAGAAAAAATAGACTATAAAATAAAGACTATTACAAGAGACAAAGAAGGACACTGCATAATGATTGAAGGATCAATTGAAGAAAAAGATATAACAACTGTAAATATTTATGCACCCAACATAGGAGCACCTCAATACGTAAGGTAAATGATAACAGCCATAAAAGGAGAAATTGACAGTAACACAATCACAGTATGGAACTTTAACACCCCACTTTCACCAATGGACAGATCAACCAAAATGAAAATAAATAAGGAAACATAAGCTTCAAATAACACATTAAATAAGATGGACTTAACTGATATTTATAGGACATTCCACCCAAAAACAACAGAATATACTTTCTTCTTCAGTGCTCATGGAACATTCTCAAGGATAGATCATATCTTGGGTCACAAATCAAGCCTTGGTAAATTTAAGAAAATTGAAGTCATATCAAGTTTCTTTTCTGACCACAATGCAATGAGTCTAGATATAAATTACAGGGAGAAAACCTGTAAAAAAAAATACAAACACATGGAAGCTAAACAATACACTACTAATTAACCAAGAGATTACTGAAGAAATCAAAGAGGAAATCAAAAAATGCCTAGAAACAAATAACAATGAAAACACAATGGCCCAAAACCTATGGGATGCAGCAAGAGCAGTTCTAAGAGGGAAGTTTATAGCTATATAATCCTACTTCAAGAAACAAGAAACATCTCAAATAAACAACCTAATTTTACACCTACAGCAATTAGAGAAAGAAGAAAAACAACAACAACAGAAAAACAAAGTTAGCAGAAGGAAAGAAATCATAATGATCAGATAAGAAATAAATGAAAAAGAAATGAAGGGAACAGTAGCAAAGATCAATAAAACTAAGAGCTGGTTCTTTGAGAAGATAAACAAAATTGATAAACCTTTAGCCAGGCTTATCAAGAAAAAAAGGGAGGAGACTCAAATCAACAGAATGAGAAATGAAAAATAAGTAACAACTGACCCTGCAGAAATACAAAGGATCATGAGAGATTACTACAAGCAGCTCTATACCAAAAAAAATGGACAACCTGGAAGAAATAGACAAATTCGTAGAAAAGCATAACCATCTGAGACTAACCAGGAAGAAATAGATAATATAAACAGACCACTCACAAGCACTGAAATTGAAACTGTGATTTAAAATCTTCCGAAAAACAAAAGCTCAGGATTAGATGGCTTCAGACGCAAATTCTATAAAACTTTTAGAGAAGAGCTAACACCTATCCTTCTCAAAACCTTCCAAAATGTAGCAGAAGGAGGAACACTCCCAAACTCATTCTACAATGCCACCATCACCCTGATAGCAAAACCAGACAAAGATATCAAAAAAGAAAAAGAAAACAACAGGTCAATATCACTGATGAACATAGATGCAAAAATCCTCAACAAAATACTAGCAAAGAGAATCCAACAGCACACTAAAAGGATCACACCATGATCAAGTGAGGTTTATCCCAGGACTGCAAGGATTCCTCAATATACATAAATCAATCAATATGATACACCATATTAACAAATTGAACGGTGAAAACCATATGTTAATCTCAATAGATGCAAAAAAAGCTTTCAACAAAATTCAACACCCATTTATGATAAAAACTCTCCAGAAACTATGCATTAGAGAACCTACCTCACCATAATAAAGGCTATATATGACAAACCCACAACCAACATCATTCTCAATGGTGAAAACCAGAAACTGTTTCCTCTAAGATCAGGAACAAGACAAGATTGTCCACTCTCATCACTATTATTCAACATGGTTTTGGAAGTTTTAGCCACAGATATCAGAGAAGAAAAAGAAATGAAAGGAATCCAAATCGGAAAAGAAGAAATAAAGCTGTCACTGTTTGCAGATGACCTGACACTGTACATAGAGAGTCCTAAAGATGCTACCAGAAAACTACTAGAACTAATCAATGAATTTGGTAAAGTAGCAGGATACAAAATAAATGCACAGAAATCTCTTGTATTCCTATACACTAATGATGAAAAATCTGAAAGAGAAATTAAGGAAACACTCCCATTTACCACTGCAACAAAAAGAATAAAATACCTAGGAATAAACCTACCTAAGGATACAAAAGACCTGTATGCAGAAAACTATAAGGCACTGAGGAGACAAATTAAAAATGATACAAAAAGATGGAGATATACCATGTTCTTGAATTGGAAGAATCAACATTGTGAAAATGACTATACTACCCAAAGCAATATACAGGTTCAGTGCAATCCCTATCAAACTACCATTGTCATTTTTCACAGAATTAGAACAAAAAAATTCACAATTTGTATGGAAACTCAAAAGACCCCAAATAGCCAAAGCAATCTGGAGAAACAAAAATGGAGCTGGAGGAATCAAGCTCCCTGGCTTCAGAGTATACTACAAAGCAGAAAAACAAAAATACAGATCAATGGAACAGGATAGAAAGCCCAGAGATAAACCCACGCACATATGGTCACCTTATCTTTGATAAAGGAGGCAAGAATATACATTGGAGAAAAGACAGCCTCTTCAATAAGTGGTGCTGGGAAAACTGAACAGCTACATGTAAAAAGAATGAAATTAGAACACTCCCTAACACCATACACAAAAATAAACTCAAAATGGATTAAAGACCTAAATGTAAGGCCAGTCAGTGTAAAACTCTTAGAGGATAACATAGGCAGAACATTCTATGACATAAATCACAGCAAGATCCTTTTTGACCCATCTCCTAGAGAAATGGAAATAAAAACAAAACTAAACAAATGTGACCTAATGAAACTTAAAAACTTTTTCACAGCAAAGGAAACCATAAATAAGACAAAAAGGCAACCCTCATAATGGGAGAAAATATTTGCAAATGAAGCAACTGACAAAGGATTAATCTCCAAAATATACCAGCAGCTCATGCAGCTCAGTATCAAAAAAATCAAACAACCCAATCCAAAAATGGGCAGAAGACCTAAATAGACATTTCTCCAAAGAAGATATACAGACTGCCAACAAACACATGAAAGGATGCTCAATATCACTAATCATTAGAGAAATGCAAATCAAAATTACCATGAAGTATCACCTTACACCAGTCAGAATGGCCACCATCAAAAAATCTACAAACAAAAAATGCTGGAGAGGGTGTGGAGAAAAAGGAACCCTCTTGCACTGTTGGTGGGAATGTAAATTGATACAACCAATATGGAGAGCAATATGAGGTTCCTTAAAACACTAAAAATAGAGCTACCATATTACCCAGCAATCTCACTCCTGGGCACATACCCTGAGAAAACCATAATTCAAAAATATACATGTACCACAATATTCATTGTAGCACTATTTACAATAGCCAGGACATGGAAGCAACCCAAGTGTCCATAGACAGATGAATGGATAAAGAATGTGGCACATATATACAATGGAATATTACTCAGCCATACAAAGAAACGAAACTGAGTTATTTGTAGTGAGGTGGATGGACCTAGAGTCTGTCATACAGAGTGAAGTAAGTCAGAAAGAGAAAAACAAATACCATATGCTAACACATATATATGGAATCTAAAAAACAAAAAAAGTCATGAAGAACCTAAGGGCAAGATGGGAATAAAGACACAGACTTACTAGAGAATGGACTTGAGGATATGGGCAGGGGGAAGGGTAAGCTGGGACAAAGTGAGAGAGTGGCATGTACATATATACACTACCAAATGTAAAATAGATTGCTAGTGGGAAGCAGCTCCATAGGACAGGAAGATCAGTTTGGTGCTTTGTGACCACCTAGAGGGGTGAGATATGGAGGGTGGGTGGGAGATGCAAGAGGGAGGGGATATGGGGATATATGTATACATATAGCTAATTCACTTTGTTATACAGCAGAAACTAACACAACATTGTAAAGCAATTATACTCCAACAAAGATGTTAAAAAAAAAAAGTAAAGGGAATCTACAAAACAACAAAAGCAAATATAAAATTTAAGGAAGAAATTTTAAAAGGCATTGGTCTCTAATCTAACAAGATAAATACTTAAATTACTACAACTTCTACTCAGCACTACAAAGGCAATACTTGGTAGTGAAATGTCAAGAAAAAGAAACAGACTTTAAAAAGATTGAAAAAGTAGAATTACAACTTAAAATGCTTAGAAAAATTCATTATATTTATAAAATTTCATACCCTCGGACCAGTTTTTAATTAGGTTGTTTGTTTTTTAATATTGAGTTGTGTGAGTTTTTTTGTATATTTTTGCTATTAACTGCTTATCACGTATACCACTTGCAAATATCTTCTCCCATTCAGTAGGCAGCCTTTTCGTTTTGTTCATAGTTTCTTTTTCTGTGCAAAGTTTGATGTAGTCCCATTCGCTAATTTTTGCTTTTGTTTTCATTGCCTGAGGAGATATATCCAAAAAAAATATTGCTAAATTGATGTCAGAGTGTACTGCCTATGTTTTCTTCTATGAGTTTTATAGTTTCAGGTTTTATATTAAGTCTTTAATCCATTTTGAGTTTATTTTTGTATATAGTGTGAAAGAGTAGTCCAACTTGAATCTTTTGCATGTAGCTGTCTACATTTCCCATTGCTATTTATTGAAGAGGCTGTCTTTTCCCTATTGTAATATTCTGGCCTCCTTTGTCATAGATTAATTTACCATCTAGGTATGGGTTCATTTCTGGGCTCTCTGTTCTGTTGTATTGATATGTGTCTGCTTTTCGTCCAGTACCATACTGTCTTCTACAGTACCATACTGTAGCTTTGTAGTATACTTTGAAATCAGGGAGTGTGATTCCTTCATCTTTGTTCTTTCTTAAGATCATTTTGGCTAATCAGGGTCTTTTGTGTTTTCATACATATCTTAAAATTATTTGTTCTCGTTATGTGAGTGATGACATTGGTATTTTGTCATCAGTTGCATTGAATCTGTAGTTTGCCTTAGGTAGGATGACCATTTTAACAATATTAATTCTTGTAATCTGTGAGCACAGTATATCTTTCCATTTGTTACTCTTGTCTTCAATTCATTTCATCAGTTCTTATAGTTTTAAGAGTACAACTGTTTTACCACCTGAGATTAATTGCTAAATATTTTATTCCTTTTGATGTGATGGTAAATAGGACTGTTTTCTTAATATCTCTTTTTGATAATTCACTGATAGTTCATTGCTCGAATATAAAAACACAACAGATTTGTGTCTATTAATTTTGTATCCTACAAATGAATAGAGTTCATCATTAGTAGGTTTTTGGTGGTATCTTTAGGATTTTCTATGTCTGCAAACAGTGACAGTTTTACTTCTTCCTTTCCAATTTGGATTCCCATTATTTATTTTTCTTGTCTGATTCCTGTGGCTAGTACTTTCAATACAATGTTGAATAAAAGTGATGAGAGTGAACTTCCTTATCTTGTTTCTGATCTTAAAGGAAGTGCTTTCATCTTTTCACCATTGAATATCATGTTAGCTGTGGGTTTGTCATATATGGCAGTTATTATGTTGTGGTATGTTTCCTCTATGCCCACTTCACTGAGAGCTTTTATCATAAATCAATGTTAAATTTTGTCATAAGATTTTTCTGCATCAATTGAAATGATTGTATGATTTTATTCTTCAAAATTTTAATGTGGTATATCACATTAATTGATTTGGGAATATTGAACCATCCTTGCATCCCTGTGATAAATTCCATTTGTTCATGATGTATGTCTTTATAATGTATTATTGAATTTGGTTTGAAATTTTTAATCAAAATTTTATCAATATTCATCTATTAATAATAGATAATATTAATATAAATAATATTCAATTAATAATATAAATTGATAATATAGATAGTATCAATATCTAAGTTCATCAGTGATATTGGTCTATAATTTTCTTTTTTCTTCTGATATCTTTGTCTGATTTTGGTATCAAGGTCATGGTGGCCTCATGGAATGAGTTTGGAAGCATCCCTTTCTCTGCAATATTTTAGAATAGTTTGTGAAGGATGGATATTAACTCTTCTTTAAATGTTTGATAGAATTCACCTCTGAAGTGCAAAGCCATCTGGCCTTGGACTTTTGTTGGGAGTTTGTTTGTTTGCTTGTTTGTTTGTTTAATTACTGATTCAATTTCATTACTGGTAAGTGGTGTGTTCATATTTTCTGTTTCTTCCAGATTCAGTGTAAAATTGGGAGATTGTACATTTCTTGGAGTTTGTTCATTTCTTCTAGGTTTCCCATTTTATTAGCATATAATTGCAGCAAATTCTTATGATCCTTTGTATTTATGTAGTGTCAGCTGTAACTTCTTTTTCATTTCTGATTTTATTTTGGCCCTCTCTCTTTTCTTCTTGATGAGTCTGGCTATAGGTTTATGGATTTTGTTTATCTATTCAAAGAACTAACTCTTAGTTTTATTGATCTTTTCTGTTGTTTTTCTGGTCTCTATTTCATTCATTTATGCTCTGGTCTTTATTATTTCTTCCCTTCTACTAACTTTATGGTTTGTTTGTTCATCCTTTTCTGGTTCCTTTAGGTGTGAAGTTAGGTTGTTTATTTGAGATTTTAGTTTGTTTTCTGAAGTAGGCTTGTTTTACTATAAACTTCCCTCTTAGAACTGCTTTTTTTTTTTTTTGAGTCCCATAGATTTTGGATTTTTTTTTGAATTTGTCTCCAGTAATTTTGTTTTCCTCTTTCATTTCTTCAGTGACCTTTAGTACCTCTTTTTTCTCAAATGCATCCTGATTGGACGATAAATTGTATGGTCACTCTAATCATAGATTTTTATTTCCACTGCTTTAAATAAAAGTTAGCCTCTTGCAAGCAGACCTCCCTTTTGCAGTTTCCCCTCTGTAAATGTGAATCTTAATGTATTTGTTGATGTTACTATGACATATCACTATTAAAAAAAATGTTTTCAGATATTTGTTTATATTTTCCAAGCAATACTAAAATAATAATGAATATTAGATTAGCCTGATATTTATAATAAGGAAACTGATACTCAGACTTAAAAATCTCACATGATGAGCCATGGATACACTCGGCTGCCTCAGCCATAATGCCACTGGAAAATTTATTCTATTATCATAGATTTTATATTAGTATTAATAAAGTGTACATATAAATTACTTCCTTTTAGGAGCTAGATCACACTTTTGAGAACTTTTTCATAACAATGACCCTGTCTAATTTGTAGATATTGTCATTCTTTTTTGTATTGTTGCTCTGACTTCTTGTGGTATCACAAGGAAATTCTGTCATTTGCCCCAAGTATTTTAAGAGCACAGGTTTAGTTGTCTTTATAGTTATTATTATTATTTTGTCAGCTCATTTCAGGCTAGAGAACTCCAAGGCTTTATTATTTTTTACAGATCTTTGCTTTTTGAAATGTATTAGCTTTGAGTTATAGTTTCTCTTCCCATCTTATTTTTTCCCATTAAAAAATAATACTTTTTAATCTAAAATTGCATAATGAGTTGAAAATTAGAACTTCGTCTTGGATGTTACTTGTATGCCTACCCCAAACTATAAATTGCCACTGTGTCTGTGTGATTGACTTTCAAGCTAAATAAACTCAGTGAGATTTGTTCTGTTATCATTATTCAGTCTCTTATTGAAATTGTAGTCTATTCATTCTTGCCTAAAGTGACTTTAGATCTTGCTGATTCTTCCATAATCTTCCAAAAATACAATTAAAATTATTATTTATGAATGGTCATT
Source organism: Leucopleurus acutus (assembly GCF_964270905.1). Taxonomy (NCBI): domain Eukaryota; kingdom Metazoa; phylum Chordata; class Mammalia; order Artiodactyla; family Delphinidae; genus Leucopleurus; species Leucopleurus acutus. Next base: position 39,467,793 of record NC_139147.1, on the reverse strand, counting down.
ATTTATTGAAAAGTCCTATGTATTTTGTAATTTCTATCTGTGAGTTTGACTGTGAAAATGTAAATAAGTGCAGCAATTCCTAATCCATTCTGCTTTGAATAAAATGCATCAATGTCATTTTTTTAGGTACAGGAACATAATAAAATGAAGTATTTTTATATGAACAAAGTCTGCATTTCTTTACCAGTGTTATAGGAGAAATTAAAGAGGTTTCAAAAGTCATTTATTATTTGACTTTAAGGTTACTGCTAGTCTTATTTTTTTCAAGTATTTATAATCCTCCTCTTCTAGTTAGTTAAATAATGCATTTTTGCTAATATATGAAAAAATAAACAATTGAAGCTTAAAATGTCTCCCACATTGCATCACTTACATTTTATTCTTCAGTATATTACAAAATATGAGCAAACCATTGTTCACTTATCAATTATGAAAGTGAAAATTTGCTTTATTATTATATGATGAAACCAAAATTTCTTCAGATGAATATTTCCTTTCTTTAAATTCTTACAAAGAATGTGAAACATAAACTAACCTGTGTCACAAAGGATTCTGCTACTTAAATATTTTATTAAAGGGATTCTTTCTACTATATAAACAACAATTTGCTTTCTTGTTTCTAATGAGTTTCACCTTGATATAAATGTGAACCCCCAAATCTATTTCCTTCCTGATTCTGCCTTCTGGAAGATCTTATTCAGGCATAAGTCTTCATAACTCTGTGCTTGGGTCATTTCTGTGGAAATATAAAGTAAAATGAGATAGTTAACCAATTTAAGGTACTCTATAACTTGTGCAATGTGTGCAATATTTACAGAGATGAAGAGAGTTAAAGAAAAGCTATTGGTTTCAAATGGTCTTCAGGGAGAAGAAATAGCAATGACATACTTGGCCTTGAGTGTGATTCTGAAAGTTTTATGATAATGTGCTGTCTACCAACTTGCCACACATGTCAGTTAATCAACTAGAAGAATAAAGGTGCCAGGGTAGACAGTTCCCATCAAGATGAATTCTTATATGCAGCGACCCACTAGCATCATATTTCATATTTTGAAGCTTCCCTTATTATCATTTCATCTTTTATTTAATATTTGAACTCTATGGTTTCTGCCATGCCCTTGTTTTTACTACACATATTAATAAAAATTCATGCAGCATCACATTTTAAAAAGTATCTTGTCATAAAGAAAATCAAGAAAATCTTGTGACTTCTCTGAACTCTGGGCAAGAAAGGAATTTTAAGCATAAGTCTAAAAAGAAAAAAGGATTGAATGATAAATAAGAGAAGTCAGTTTTAGGCAAAATATTAATTTTTATTATGCAAAAAGTTATAATCAAAGCTTGAAAGTCCAACAGAAAAATGCTAACACATATAAACATATAATCTGCCATAAATGACAAAAAATTAGTAATTAATAAGATGCAAAGAAAAATAATTCAAGACTGTCATTTGGCTTCTCAAATTAACAGAGATTCAAATACAGTTAGAGGTCTGGAATGAAGATGGAAGAGAGAGAGACAGAGAGATATAGATATATTCTGGGTTGGAGAGGTGCAGAGAAAAGATTCAGATTACTCGCCCACATTTAGAAATTTATCAGGAAGTATTCAGCATCAGGAAGGAAGTATTCAGTGATGTACACAGATATTAATCTTCATTATAGCCTTGCTTTTAAAAGCAAACTAAATATTAAAAAAAATAAAGGTCCAAGAAACAAATTATTTTGCATATACCTGGAGAAATATTTCATTTAACCTTTTTTTCCTGTGCCTAATATTCTAGGAATTGTGTTCATTATATATTATTAATGAAATAAAAAACAACTTTTACTTTCTCTATCTCTGTATATGCTATATGATCCTAATGGTTAATTTGGTTAATTCCTGCAAAATAAAATTATTAATGCTTTTTACATTATTTATATATTTCTATATTTTCTAGTCTCCAGAATTTATGTATTACTTTCCTAATGAGAAAGGATTTTAAAGTAATACTATAACTTTATTGACATACCATTAACTGATTATTTTCTTTAGCTACTATGTGAATTTATCCTTTCTATAACTACGTGTACTTTTTAAGAAAGGAATTATTTGTCTCTGGAAAGGTATTTTGTGTGAAAGTCCATAAAGATTATCTCATTATTAAGTAATTTGGAAATACTCTCTTATAATTCATAAGCTAATATGCAGGAAATTTATTGAGACTTAACTGGACTGTATCAGGTTTATAAAACTGTTGGCTCATCTAGAGAATATGGAGACCAATTAAAATTTTGGATATCTGTTTTTTTAATTCAGTCAAATAAACACTTCTGTTCACCCTACCAAATAGTTAAAGGATAATTTGAATATTTATTTCATTCAAATATAATTATTTATTTATAATTTATTTCATTCAGTTTTCAGATTCATCCCTGTAAGCTATATGCAGCCCCTAAGCAAGACTAATTCTATGTAGTCAGACCCTAGCCATCCTGTCAGCTAGCTGACCAAGATGCTTGAGCAGGCCCAGCTTAAATCAACAGAGGATGTCCTGGATCAATAGAGTTGCCCAGATAACTTGTAGACTCATGAGAAATAATAAAGGATTTTTTTTGTTTTAAGCTATTAAAGTTTTAAGTGAGTTTTTATAGAGCAGTAGCTATCTGATAGCTGTATTAAATAAAGCACATGTTTCTAAATTCTTTAAATTATCATATTTAATTATCTTTCTGATTTTAATTCACTACAGTTATAAGATTTACTACAAACTTTTGAGAATCTGTTCTCAGATCCAGCCTTTAATAAGCTATTTTAAATATCTTAGTATTAGGTTCTGAGAGTATGATTTGGACCTATATAACACAGTCATTTTTAGTTATAATAACTACATAATCACAAATATAGGAAAAGTAAAAATAAAGAATATTTGCTTTTGAGGAATCTAATAAACTATAGACAATATTTCATTATTCAGAAAAGAGTCAAATAAGGTTTAACCCTGGATTTGTCCATCTCCCTACTAATGTCAACTGGTTATTGGCTAGGTGAGTGTAGGAAAAGCACAGACATTATCTTTCATTTCCCCTTTCCTTCCCTACCCTTAGTGCCTACTGTCACTCTTCCCAGATCAACAGGGTCTTTCAACAAACTCTGAGTCCCCAGTTAATGATTTCAATCTAGGAGATGAATATGTTCCATGTCTTAACTATGATTTTACTCATTTTTCTGACCCTGAAAAACTAGGCTGACATTATAAATATAACAAGTAGAATATTTGGAGAATAAAAGTTTTCTTTTGTTGAGAATAACAACTACAATGAAAAAGCTTAATTTTGTATCCTCAGCACTTTATCCATTGATATTTTAGAACATCCTAATACTATGTTATCTACTTAATCATTAGATAGAAGCCTATTGACTTTATTCATTAAGTGAAAGCAGATGGCCCCAAATTAACTAGTGAATAAGTTCACAAATATTAAAAATTATCAATATATCAAGAAATGCTTCTAATGAACATATGTGGGAACTTCTTATTTCCCAAGGCTGCCTTCTGAAAATGTGAATGTAGAAGCAGTAAACTTTAGAAAGGAGATGAGGTAGACTACTGCACTAGACAGCAGTGAGACCTATATTGGGTGAGGTACCTGTATTTTTCAGCATGATGATTGCCTACCATAGCATTCAACTCTTGCAGTCTGTCATGTGGCTGATATGGTGAGTATTAGAGCAGTTTATCTGGGTCAGAGTGTTTACTGAAACTCATTAAAATGTAAATATATTACTTGAGAAAGGTAACACTGTAAGTCACAGAATGTATTAATAATTTAACATGTATTATATTATTCTAAAGTTCTAATAATTGATCTGTTGACAAAGAACTTAGAAGATACATTCACTTGCATTTTTAATAATAGGCTTCTCAAACTAAAGATTATTTGAACTCAATTCTTGATTTCCACCATCTGTATAGTCCCCCCACCTGTTATTGACTGAATGTGCCCCCTATCATCATATACTGAAGACTTTATTCCCAATGTGATTGTACTAGGAAGTGAGAGCTCAGGAGGTAATTAGGTTTAGATGAGGTCATGAGGGTGGATCCCCCCACCCCACCCCCATGATGGAATTAGTGCCCTTATAAGAAGAAGAAGAAGAGACACCAAATCATCCTCTTTCTACCATGTGAGGACAGAGCCCTCACAGCTATGAGTATACAGAAGGAAGATTCTGTTGGAATTCAGGCAAAGGACACCCACTAGAACCAACCCATGCTGGTACCCTGATCTCAGACTTTCAGCCTCTAGAACCCTGAGAAAATACATTTCTGTTGTTTAAGCCATCCAATCTATACCATTTCATTATAGCAGTCTGAGCTGATTAGACACCACCCACTCAAACAGCTTCTCAATCTGAGAACCTGAGAATCAACTTTTGTTCATTTATGGTCTCCATATCTCATATCTAAACCAGCAGCAAGTTCTTTGGACTATTTTATTATGTTTTCCTGATGAAAATCTTCCAATGGCTGGTCCTGCAATAATAATGCAATCTAAACTACTCATTTTAACCCATATTTAACTCTCCAACCCTTCCCTTACCACTCTCCTCTTGATTTACACACTTCAGTCACATTAATCTTTCTGTTACATGCATCACAAAGTCCATTCCCAACTAAGACTCCGTACACCCTCTTGCTTTGCCTGGAAGCCTCTTCTTTAATACCTTCTTGTGGCTATCTCATCTTGTCATTCATTTCTCAGTGTATGGTCCTGCTGCCCAAAGAGCCCTTTTCTGACCATGCTTGCTAAAGTAGCTCCCAATACCACACTTGTCATATTCTATTTCCTTCTGGGAATTTATCACTGTTTGAGTGATTATTACTTTTTTGTTTCTTTGCATGTCTTATTTCTGTCTCACTTTATAAAATAAATCCAATAAGATATGAATGTTATTTATCTTATGACTTGCTATATCCTCAATGTGTACAACAACACCTAAATATATCAAAAATGACTCAGGAAGGTACTTTAAGCAGCATGTTAAGGTATGTTAATACATTTAATTATATAACACAATCTAAAGAAATTTTGTTTACCAAATATATATATGATATGCAGTACAAAATCATAATTCCAGTCAAATGTTTGAATCAGAAAAGAAACTTTTAAATAAAGCATAACAAGATCGTAGCAGGATTTGTCCTTAAAATATATTTATAACTTGTTCAGTCTCTTTGGTATTTTCTGAACAGAAGCAAAGTAGTAATATTTATAAAATATACCATAAAATAATTTTTCAGTTTGCTATATTTTTCAGTAAAACATGTTTACTAATATAACTGTGACAAATTTAAAAATAGAGGAAATTATATTCATTAATAACTCCTCCTCCCACACACACAGATTAGGAAAATACAATTACCATTCAATATCAGTTAAGTTATCCAATCATGCATTCCTTTCATAAGCATATATAAGTTAATGACTATGTATGAGGGTAAGATTGGCTTTCATATTAGAAAGCAAAGATATTTGTAAATGATACAGTCCTGTCCTCAAGGAAATTCATTTAGGTAAAGAGACAGACATGAAAATAAATGGCTAAAATGTAATGGAGTTATACAGTCAAAAATAGACATGTACCTAGGCTAACATGGAATCATAGCGGAGGAGTTTTGCAATAGTTGAAACACTGTGGAGAGAGGGAGGAGGTGGTTCTGAGCTGAATCTTAAAAGGTGACTAGATGTTAGGAAGACAAAGGAAGAGGGAGTGAGTCTATGTAGGGGGCTATGTGAGAGGCAAAAAATAAAAGTATAAGAGATGAAAAAAAAGCAGGTAGGACTCATTAGCTAGTGCTTTGTCTTCTCACTTCTTTGTTTATCGATCTTCCATTTATTCCCTAAACAAATATTTGAGTAGCTTGTATTAGGTGCCATGCATGTACCATGCAGGACACTTCATAGTAAAGGTTTGAAATTTGTACTATAAGTGAGAACAATAGATTTTATGATGGCTTATATATTAGGATACATTACTCTGGCATTTCAGTGGAGAGATAAGTTGAAGGGTTTAGGACTGCAGACAGGAAGGCTGTTGTAATAATCCATGCAAAAGTTGATAATAGTCTACATTAGGGCAGTGGTAATAGAGTAGAGAGAATGAGACAGATTGAAGAAATATTTAAGAGAATACATTAGCATATTTTACAAGTGAGAGAGAGAATTGTCAGCCACATGAAGTGAGCAAGGAGAGTTGATTAACCTTTGTCTTTTATCAGTTCCTTAATAGCTTGAAAGGCAAAGGTTTTGGCATGATCTGTCTAGTCTAGGTGCTCCAGCTAAACTCTCTTAACAAGGAGAAAAGAAGTCGTACCTTTTCCTTCTTTCCATGTTGCCCTTGCACTGGTGTCAGAGCCTTACAGGCTTCTCTCCCTGAAGGAAGAAGTCTGTAAGACACTGCAGGTCAGAGGAGAGACAAGAACTCCCACTCCAATCCTGTCATTGTTCTTTAGTCTGTTCCTCTCTTAGTAGATATACCATGAAACTAAATGAGAAAAGAAGAGATATCTGAGTATTTTGCATGTGCACAGCTTAGATTTCTACATACTGCCCTTACTAAATAAGAACCAGGAAGGGGCTATTTAATTGACCCTCTGCCCTTGCGTTGAATTCCAACTAAAGATTTCAGTACAGCCTAGGCTTTTCATTTACAATCACCAAGACAGAAAACAGTATAATCATTGTTTTACAGTATGATTTTTAATTACCAGCCTATTTTTAATATTTATGTAAGCAAACTTGCTTTCTTTATAAAGATGGATACAAATTTCCAAAACACTGAACTTAAAAAAAAAACTAGTTCAATTCTTAAACAGAAAATTTCAATAAAATTTTTCTAATAAAAAGTATCTCACCAGACTATTATAAAAATTGGATTAATTTCTGATTAATGAATTATTCTAATTTATCTATAAGTCCAGATAAGATTGTATTTGCAAGTTAAAAAATATCTTGTCTCCTTTATTTATAAATATACTACTACTCATATATAAAAATATATTTCAATTCTTAATGAATATTTATTTCTAACTATAATTTAAAGAAATGAACAGGTAAAAAATGTAAAATAGATAGCTAGTGGGAAGCAGCTGCATAGCACAGGGAGAGCAGCTCAGTGCTTTGTGACCACCTAGAGGGGTGGGATAGGGAGGGTGGGAGGGAGGGTGCAAGAGGGAGGGGATATCGGGATATATGTATACGTATAGCTGGTTCACTTTGTTACACAGCAAAAACTAATACAACATTGTAAAACAATTATACTCCAATAAAGATGTTAAAAAAAGAAAAAGAAATAGACAGGTAGAAAAATGTAAGTTGTGCACAGTGGGTAAATTATGTATTTTTTCTCTTCTACTCTAATAACATTGAGTGTTACTCATTATTTCGTTTTCATTTAACAACATTCTGGAAAAACTCTTACTTAATCTAATTTAAGTATTTCCTTTCTAAAGGACATTACATTATGCAGTTAGACAATCTTGAGTGTGTCTTTAATAAAAATCTGTGGAGATCTTAAATAATTCCAAAGGTTTTCTGTTGGCTAAAATGAAACTGGAAAACTTTAATATTTGTATATTATACCAAAATCTATGTTTGATATTCCCATCAATTATAAATTAAAATATTTTATTCTTAAAGTGCATTTAATCACATGATTGAGAGTACAACTTAGGCATTGAAACAACAGAGTGATTGCAATAACTTTTGGTACTTTTTTAACTAGTATATTAAAATTAATTACATTTATTTTATCCTTAAAATGATAAGAAATTGACTAGAGTAGCTAGTACAAAAGTGAACTAAAATAGTAATGGCAAAGATTGAGTGAACTCTAGGTCATAAGTGGGCTGCAGGCTCTTTCATTATACTTAAAAATTAAGCAGCATTAAGAATTTTTAGACTACAGTCCAGCAGGATTTAAAATATAGAAATATGTCATTTTACTTTAGGTGCCTCCAGATAGATAGGTAGATAAGTATAGATATAAACCTTTATATCTATATATAGGTATAGATATCCTATCTGTACAGTTTGAGTTTTAATTGATATTTAGTATGCAGAAGTGGATAGGCATCTATGCTTATATGATGCCTCAATTTTTCAACAACATTCAGTCAACTTGTGTACTTTGCTTTGTGTAAAGGTCATATTTGGGTGCCTGACCTCCTCCGTAGCATGGAGTAGGAAGCTTGGGAATAACAGACCTGCCTGCTTTTACATATACCCACCACCACCAGCAGCCTGACAGAATGTCTGAAATTCCCTGAATGTCTGAAATTATGTAGGATATTATGTGACTATATTAACTGTGATGGATAATGCAAAAAGTTAAGTGTTTTGTAAAGTATACAGAGCTATAAAATGTGTAAGCTATTATCAGCACACAAGTTATACTTTGTCATTATTGTTTTTATCGTGTCCACTAAAAAAAAGAATCTATCATTTATCTAAAAAGGCATTAAAAAAAGGTCTATTTGAACACATAAAAGCCATCTCTAATAATGAAATGTTACAAATATCAAAAAGAATCTATTTAAATAAATATTTTGTCAATAAATATTAATCTATTTAAATATCTTATCAGTAAAGATTGTTACATATATTTTTGTTAGTTTTCCAATAGAATTTCAATATGTCATAATTTAGTAAATTTCAGTGAGTTTGGATACTAAATTATACTAAATTATATTCTTAATTTTCTCTGTGTTTTAAATGTAAATGTAATACCAGTATGCTAAAACTTATTTTACTTAGGCATATTCTTAATAATTAAAGGCATTCAACAACCATAAGCTTGAAGTATTTAACAGATTACTATTCTATGAAGAACAGTATGATCTCTTGGGCAGTCTTTCTGTGTGGAGTTTTATCGATAATACATTTCAGGACACTGTAATATAAAAATTAACAAAGAAAAAATATTTCATCATCTCTTGGGTATTGTCCAATGCAAATTTTACCAGTTCTTTTCTAAGGCAAAACACAAACCTCTCACCTATTAAACATGATAAATTAACATAAAAGATACACTGGAGTCCAAAGACAAAATGAAAGAGATAGTTTTACTCACTGGGAAGTCCAAACACAATGGAAGAACTTGAATTATTTTTACTTTGAGCAACTAAAGAGCCATGAAAGGCATTGTGAATTCACCAAGCATTGTCTTCTTATTTGTACTTTCTATCTGAGAAAAAGTATTCTTTAGTAATTAAATAACTATATTCCACCCCAAATAGTAAAATTCTATTTATTGAGCCCATTTTCTATTAACATTTAATACACATTTGAAAGTTATTTCATTCAGAAAAATGTTCCAAAATAACAAACTTGGAAATATAATATCTAAATTAAAAAAGAAGGCAAGAGTGACAATTAGAAGATAAATGGCTTTTTACAATGTCAAGGAAGGGAAAATTAGTTCGGTTTTGGTCCAAGGGGAAGAAAATTGTTTCATTAAGAAGAAATGTATTCCAATAGAGGTCTCAAATTTCTGTAATTGAAAATTTCAACTAAGTTTATGCTCTAATTCAATCATCCATCTCAAAAGATCTCTATACTTGAGACAATCATGTTTCTACTTTAAACAGACTACACATCATGATAAAACTTTCCAATGTGGGATACAAATTCTGCTGGATAAAATTCAAAAATTTATCCCTAAAAAATGTGCTGCTAAAGAAATAAGCAAATTGTAAGAATCTCCAAAAAGACAAGAAATGCAACCCAAGAGATTAAAAAACAAAAACAATAAAAACACTAAATTGCCTTAGGAACATCTGTTGAACCTTGGTCTAAGGTAGCCTGAAGATTTTGTTTTAACTGGCTGAGCACCATAAATGGGGCAAAGCCTGAATAGTAGGTTAAATCAGAAAACTTCATAAAGATGGAACTCTGGAAAAAGTATTATTTTCAGTGGGGTAAAACTCAAAAAATACTAAAATTCAGAAGATGTTTGGGGCACTTTTATTTTGCCTAAAGAATCCAAATCTCTCCTGAGATTTTCTAAACATAGTCTGTTGTCAAATATACTTGACATCAAAATTGACTATCATGTAGTGCTCAAACTATAAGCTGAAGATTTAAAGTTGTCCTAGGTAGGTCCTTGCCCCTACTTACCTAAGAGAAGCAACACAAATAGTCCCAGAAAACAAGAACTTTAAGTAAAGACTTCAAAAAATCTCCAAGATTTATTTTTAAGAATAGAAGATTATCAAAAATGATAAGTAGATAATTGTTATCCTGAGTGAAAGTTAACTGAAACAAAAATTTTATAATCAGGATTTAAAAGTCTATAATTATTGAAATTATCAGAAACATAATATAAAAATTATATATTTAATATGCTTAGAGAAACAAAACATAGAATTCAAAATATGAGAAAACAAAGAGATTATCAAAAAGATCAAGGTAGGGTTGAAAAATAAGCTAACATATAAATAAACATGTTTATATATATATTAAATGCAATGTAAATATATACATATGAATAAAAATTCAATGCAAGATTTCTTGTCTGATATTTATAAGCCAAATTAGCACAACCAACTCAAAACTATGACTCATAAGTATAACATTAACAAAATATTTCTTTAAAATAATTGAAGATTTGACAAGATCACAAGATGAAGTCAAACTCAAAACCCAGAGAAATAAATATGTAAGAAAATTTCTTTCTTTAAGAATAACTGCTGAGATTTGCAAATTTGAATATGGTGTTGGGGTAATAAAATAAAACCACACTGCTTACAGAATACAGGAATTCTTTAACGATAACCATCTCCTTCATAGGGTTAGGATCAACTGAGGTTGACCAACATTAATTTGGAACTGACAGCCCAAATGTAACTCAACTGGATCTTCTGAGAAACCTCAAGCCTCAAATTTAGTTTAAGGTTGTCTTACACTAGTAGCAACCACAGTCAACTGGCAAACAAAGACATCTTTTTCTTTAGGCTTCAATTATGCTTTCATGTACTTTTTTTTTTGTACAATGGCATGCACACAGTCAAAGCAATCAAGGCACTCAAGAAAACAATTCAGTGTAAGTTTAACTACAGAAACAGACAAGGAACAGACACAAAATGATTTTGATATTAAACATTGGACTCCAAATATAAAATAACTAATATATATATATAGTGCATATACATATAAAGTTTATATATAAAACTATTTTAAAATATATAAGCCAGAGGAAGCTCTAAAAAATGATAGTGAATAAAAAAATCAAATCAAAATAAATCTAGAAGTAAAAAACACATTAACTAAAATTAAAATACTATATATAAATAGTATTTATAGTACCATAAATACTATATGGTTTTATAACTATTTAGACTAAACTAAAAACATAATTGGTAGACTGGAAGAGAGGTCAGAAAAATTACCCAGACTTGAAAACACAGATTTATATCTATGAAAAATACAATGGGAATAGAAGATGAACCCTTAAGGTCTAATATTCATTTAAATATAAACTCAGAAGAAAGGATAGGAAAGACACAAAATGTGAACAGTAATCACTAAGAATTTTTAAAACTGATTAAAATCATCAAGCTATAGAATCAAAGAGCCCAATTTATTTTAAAAAGAATAAATAAAAAGAAATTCACACACAGATACATGATAATAATACTTCAGAAAAAAAATACAACAAATTCTTGAAAGAGCAGAGGAGGAGGGAAGACAGATCATCAGTAATGAACAGTGAGTGGACCAGCCTCAGACCAGAGAGCACATTTCGAATGGTAGTAGAACTCTATATAAAACACACCACACACACACACAGCCACACACACACACTACAATTTAATTTTCTAAAATTTTGTTTAATAAGATGTTTAGCAAGGTTTCTAGTTGTAAGGTCAATGAGCAGAGGTCAACTGCATTTTTTTAAATAAAAAGTTGAACATTTAAAATAATACATTATTTGTAATATTTAAAAAATAAACACTGTCTAGAAATAAATCTAACAAAAGTTACAGAAGAGCTATATTATAATACATTAAATATATAAACCATTGAAAAACTCAGTATTATGAAGATATCTGTATTCCACATATTGACTTGGGGATTCAGTTCAGTGTCAATGAAATCATAACCAGCTATTTTGTGGAAATTTATAGGCTGATTCTAAATTTTAATATTAGAACAAAGAGCCAAGTGTAAGCAAAATTTTCCTATAAAAGAAGTCCATGGAGGGAGAGGATGTATTATATAGTTTTATTAAATAAAGCATTATGGTATTAGTGCTCATGTATAAATAAATGGACCAATATATTTATGAAAATATAACAGAAATGGCATTACAGATCATAAAGAAGAAGATGGGCTATTCTAGTATTTCTTGTTCCAATATAAGATTCAGCTGTCAGACTTAGTTTTGCTTTTGTGTTCTGTGGTGGGTTTTAACATTTTCCATCCCTTTACTCTGGTTTTCAACAAAATTACTATGCTTCATCTAGGTGTGGTTTGTTTTGCATTCATCTAAATTTGAGTTCATTGTGATTGGTATCACTCAACAAAATTTTGATAATTCTCAGTCATTATTTTTTATTATTTTGAATTTTTTTCAATGCAGCACATTCTTATTAGTTATCTATTTTATATATATTGTTGTATATGTGTCAATACCAATCTCCCAAATCATCCCACCACCACCACACCCACCCCCGCCCCACTTCCCCCCTTGGTGTCCATATGTTTGTTATCTACATCTTTGTCTCTATTTCTGCCTTGCAAACCAATTAATCTGTACCATTTTTCTAGATTCCACATATATGCATTAATATACGACATTTGTTTTTCTCTTTCTGACTTACTTCACTCTGTATGACAGTCTCTAGGTCCATCCACATCTCTACAAATAACCCAGTTTCATTCCTTTTAATGGCTGAGTAATATTCAATTGTATATATGTACCACATCTTCTTTATCCATTCATCTTTTGATGGACATTTAGGTCACTTCCATGATCTGGCTATTGTAAACAGTGCTGCAATGAACATTGGGGTGCATGGGTCTTTTTGAATTATGGTTTTCTCTGGGTATATGCCCAGTAGTGGGGTTGCTGGTCCTATGATAATTCTATTTTTAGTTTTTTAAGAAACCTCCATACTGTTCTCCATAATGACTGTATCAATTTACATTCCCACCAAGAGGGCAAGAGGGTTCCCTTTACTCCACACCCTCTCCAGCATTTGTTGTTTGTAGATTTCCTGATAATGGCCATTCTGACTGGTGTGAGTTTATGCCTCATTGTAGTTTTGATATGCATTTCTCTAGTAATTATTGATGTTGAGCAGCTTTTCACGTGCCTCTTGGCCATCTGTATGTCTTCTTTGGAGAAATGTCTATTTAGATCTTCTGCCCATTTTTGGATTGGATTGTTTGTTTTTTTTAATATTGACCTGCATGAGCTGTTTATGTATTTTGAAAATTAATCCTTTGTCCAATGATTCATTTGCAAATATTTTCTCCCATTCTGAGGGTTGTCTTTTCATCTTCTTTATAGTTTCCTTTGTTGTGCAAAAGCTTTTAAGTTTCATTAGGTCCCATTTGTTTATTCTTGTTTTTATTTCCATTACTCTAGGAGGTGGGTCAAAAAAGATCTTGCTGTGATTTATGTCAGAGTGTTCTTCCTACATTTTCCTCTAAGAGTTTTATAGTGTCCAGTCTTACATTTAGGTCTTTAATCCATTTTGAGCTTATTTTTGTGTATGGTGTTAGGGAGTGTTCATTCTTTTACATGTAGCTATCCAGTTTTCCCAGCACCACTTATTGAAGAGGCTGTCTTTTCTCCATTGTACATCCTTGCCTCCTTTGCCATAGATTAGTTGACCATATGTGTGTGGGTTTATCTCTGGGCTTCCTATCCTGTTCCATTGACCTACATTTCTGTTTTTTGTACCATTACCAGACTCTCTTGATTGCTGCAGCTTTGTAGTATAGGCTGAGGTCAGGGAGTCTGATTCCTCCAGATCCATATTATTCCCTCAAGATTGATTTGACTATTGGGGGTCTTTTTTGTCTCCATACAAATTTTAAGATTTTTTGTTCAGGTTCTGTAAAAAATGCATTGGTAATTTGATAGGGATTACATTGAATCTGTAGGTTGCTTTGGGTAGTATGGTCATTTTCACAATATTGATTCTTCCAATCAAAGAACATGGTATATCTCTCTATCTGTTTGTGTCATCTTTGACTTCTTTCATCAGTGTCTTATAGTTTTCTGATATATATATATGCACGTAGCTGCATATATTACAACATATATATTTTAATATATATTTTCTAGATTTTCTGTTTGTTCTCATTATATGGATTTCTTCATTACCTAATTCATTGTTACAGGGACAAGAACTCTGGTAACTTTTTTTTTTTGAACCTGAAAACTAGACACTGCTCCTAACATTTCACTACAGTTGAACTCTGTTTTACGTAACTATATTTTAAGACTATAAATGTCTGTAGGCTAAAATTTTCCATATTTTTACTCTGTTTATTTTTATTGTTACATGGGCATCCAAACAATATTGTCACTAATATAAATTGATGACTCAGCTGAAACAGGGACAAGTTCTATTAACTTTAACCATTAACATTGCTGCCCAGGTCTACTGAATTGTTTCAACAGAAAAATGTGTGCTCCAACATCTTCTGCTGACTTTTCCATTTTCTTAAAAACCAATTTACTTGCAGATTGGGACAGAAAAGCAGGGTATGCATACTGGTGAGAATTATGAAACAAAGATTAATGAATGGTGCTTGTCAAAGATTTGCTGAAGTTATGTATTTTGCACAGGTTTCCTGATACAGCAGTCATGCATTCATTCAGTCTATAGAGTTTAGGACATAAAAATGGAATCATGTCAGATGAGTGAGCTAAGGAAATGTGAGCACTTGAATGGTAGCAATGCATTCCACATACTTCACCTTAATAAAGCCTGGCAAGTCACCCTTCCTAGACCTCATTTTTCCCTCTGTTATCTGAATATGGGTAACAGTTCTGAGAGATAAAGGATAGGAATGGTATGCAAAATACTTCAATTCTTAATATACTCTCAAAGCTCTGTTTGACTTTTCATCATGCCTGCTATGGTACCAACAGGTAATTTAAGAGAAATTAATCTGCATTTAAAAAGCTAACTATAGATACATTTAAAATGATCATATAAGCTGTAGTTATAATTCATAGTACCAGTATAATAGACTCTTAGTGTTTGTTGATATCAGATGAATAATTTTGAAAATATTGGAAGCAAGATTTAAGTTTTCATTGTAGCACGCTGTTCTCTTTACTTACATTTAGTGAACGGTATCATAATTAGCTTCTAACTAAACTATTAGTAGCTTACTTTGGATGTCAAGCCAACTATACATCAATGACAAATTATTACTCCAATATTCAAACCTTGAAAGATTCATAATACATCCTGTAATATCATTTCCTTTCCTTGGTCAAAAGGACTAACAAGAATATTGGGCAGTGACAAAAATCTTTCTTTATAGAGCAAGACACTTGTTTATCTAGAATGGAAATCACAGTTTCAAGATAAATCCAGATCTCCATCTAAATATTACCTCTATTTTAGGGTTATTTCGTTTCAAAATATTTATTCACCATTTGGTTACAGGGGAGGGGAGTTGGAAAGTGGGTAAAATGAGTAAAGGTGGTCAAGAGGTACAAACATCCAGTTATAAAATAAATAAGTCATGGGATGTAATGTACAGCATGGTGACTATAGTCAACAATATTGTATTTCATATTTGAAAGTAGCTAAGAGAGTAAATCTTAAAAGTTCTCATCACACACACAAAAATTGTAACTTTATATGGTGATGGATGGTAACTAGACTTATTGGGGTGATCATTTCACAGGATATACAAATATAGAATTATTATAATGTATACATGAAACTACTCTAATGTTATTGTCAATTATACCTCAGTATAAGAAATAATACTAAAATAAAGAACAAACAGCAATCTACTAACCAAAAAGAAACAAATATTTTGTATTAATAAAAAAGTATCATGTTCTTAAATAAAACTTTATACCTCATAATTTTTATGATAAATTGACATTTTGTTTTTATCAATATCTTATTAGACAATTAAAGATTTAAATTTAAATCAAGTTAGAAGTATTTATGATAAGATGAGAATAAAATTTTAACTCTCTCTGAGACAATTTAAAACCACTATTTACATATTTTTAGAATTAAAAAAAACATTTATGTTAGAGGTTGATGAAGTGATGACAAATTCAGTGAAGTTAGAAAACAAACAATAAAATGTAAAAATAAGAAAATCACATTAGCTGTTAAAGCAATAGGGCCACTGAGCTATTTGTGAGTCATAGCTGCTGAGGGACTAGATATTTGATAGAGCCACACAGGAAGTTTTCTGACAGTTATTTTTCTACATGACAAGAAAAAACTTTTACCTTGGACTCTAAGAAATAGCTATCTCACTAATAATAATAATACAATAATTATAATTTAACTTCCCTCCCTTTTCCCAGCCACGCTTACAGCTTACTTTAGCAAGAAGAAAGTTGACCTGAAGAAGAGAATGTAGCTACCACCACACAGGGTGATAGTGACATGTTAATAGGTGAATGAGATAAAAGGGCTGATGGTTACAATCAAGCTTAAGTGTTTTTTTTGTTGTTGTTTTTTAAATGTTTTTACTGTAGAACTTCTTAAAGCATGTACTGAAGACATGTGTGTAGATTATGAATCTCTGGGAGAAAATACAGGATACAAACAATATTTATTAGATTTTTATGACCACATGTGGTTAGAAGATTTCTAAAATGGCCCCCCAAGATTCCAAGGTCCCTAATAACACATGTCCCCTGTCATTAAATCAAACCCCAACTTTGGTTCTGCTATGAAAGTCTTCTGAAGCTGTAATTAAGTTTCCAAATCAATTGTCTTTAAGGTAGGGAGATAATCCAAGGGGCCTGATTTGATAGGTGAGGACTTTAAAAAGAGAGAGTTTTCTTTAGTTCATTGCAGGAAAGAAAATCAGAGATTTGAAGTACAAGAAAAATATAATGTTTTATTGCTGACTTGAAGATAGATGTGGCCACATGACAAGGAATGCATGTGACTTCTAGAAGCTGAAGTAGCCCCTGGCTGACAGCCATCAAGTAAACAGGGGTCTCTCAGTCCTTCAACCACAGGGAACTGAATTCTGGCAACAAGAATGACTTGGAAGCAAAATTTTCCCCAGAGTCTGTGGATGAGAATTCAGACTGGCCAATGACTTTATTCCTTCTTGCAGTACCATGAGCAGAGAACCAAGCCACCATGCTGGATTTCTGACTTAGAGAACTGTGAGCTAATAAACGGGTGTTGTTTTAAGCCATTGTGGCAATGGTAGTTTATTTTGCAGCAAAAGAAAACTAACACACACAGAAATCATACCTCACTTTTTTTTTTAATTTAAGGAATGTATTAACTTATGTATTTTATTTCCCCAAAGTCTAATTTATTTATTACCTATAAAGAAAATGTGGACATGCAGTATCACAGACCAATACCTAGCAGTTGACATTTTAACCCTCTAAGGTCCTTCATTTCTGGACTCATCTAATTCCTTTCCCTTTGGCCAATTCTTGCCAGAGTTCATTTCTTCTGATTGATGTATTATAAAGACAGAAAATAATCAGGAACACAACTAACACTACTGGTCTTTCCAACTGTTTCCCTTAGAGCCACAATTCAGTAGGCACACGATGTGCCTTCCAATTTATTGCAGAAGATAATTTTATCAAATGTTTTACAAAGTAATAACAGGGTGCCATAGTCTTCCAACTTACTGTGTTTGTTTTTTCTCTGCCCATCAATTGACAGCTAATCCAGAGACAAGTTAGAGACTTTACGACAGTACTCAATTAAAGGTACCAATTACTTTAAAATGAGGCTAATTGCAAAAATAAGAAAATTCTAAAATCTCAATGGCCTAACACAGTAAAAGTTTATTTTGTGCTCATTTAATGATTCAGTGCAGGGTCAGATTAACAAAATTAAGTGTGAGGGAGGTTGTTGGAGGTATAAATATGTTCCACACAATGTTTCAGGGACCGAAGCTGCTAGACACTGTGCCATCTCCAGCAGTTATACTCCATGGTTTACTTGAGTGTCAATATCCAGCTGGTGGATGAGGGGAAGCATGTAATGGGATTATACGGGAAACATTTTATGGGGTAGGCCATATAAGTGGTGCAATTCTGTTTGCCAACATTCTTTTGCCAGACAGTGTAACCAAGCAGTGGGTTCATCAAGAAGAGGAAACAATTTGAGGAATGCGACAGACATTTCCATCTCAGTATAACTTTCCATCTGTTCAAGTTTTTATTGAGTTGTTAATTATCTTTAAGTTGTTAAATACCTTAATTCTCTTCATATCCTTAAAAATTACAGATATATGTTACCTAAAATTTTTGTATAGAATCTATATGTAATAGCCTGATTGCTTCTAAAATGATTCCCCATGGTTATATATACATTTATGGATAATATGTTGATAATTGAACTGTGGATTTTTAACATAAATTTTTAAAGCCTCCTTAGCAGTACATAATAATTAATATCTCCACAATGACATCTTTAGTTTACTAATTCATATCTATTATCAAAAGTCTATTTTATAAACTAGACCATAGATAAAAGAATATTTGAAGAAATATGAGTGATATTCCATTCTAACCATATACTTTAGTTTTTAAATTTTTTCATAGCATAAGTTTTTGCATTAATTTTTATTTTATATTGGAGTATAGTTGATTAACAATGTTGTGTTAGTTTCAGGTGTACAACAAAGTGATTCAGTTATATATATATTGAATACATGTATATATTATTTTTCAAATTATTTCCACATTTAGATTATTGTATTGAGCAGACTTCCCTGTGCTATACAGTAGGTTCTTACTGGTTATCTATTTTAAATATAGTAGTTTGTACAATCCCAAACTCCCAATCTATCCCTCCCTCCCACCTTTTCCCCTGGTAACCCTAAGTTCATTCTCTAAGTCTGTGAGTCTGTTTTGTAAATAAGTTCATTTGAATCATGTTTTTTTTAGGTTCTGCATATAAGTAATATCATATGATATTTGCCTTCCTTTGTCTGACTTACTTCACTTAGTGTGATAATCTCCAGGTCCATCCATGCTGCTGCAAATGGCAGTATTTCATTCTTTTCAATGGTTGAGTAATATTCCATTGTATATATATCTTTGTACCACATCTTTTTCCTTTCATCTATTGATGGACATTTAGGCTGCTTCCATGTCTTGGCTATTGTAAACAGTGCTGCCATGAATATTGGGGTGCATATATCCTTTCGAACCATGTTTTTCTTGGATATATGCCCAGGAGTGGGATTGCTGGATCACATGGTAGCTCTATTTTAGTTTCTTAAGGAACCTTCATACTGTTCTTCATAGAGGCTGTACCAATTTACATTCCAACCAACAGTGTAGGAGGATTCCCTTTTCTCCACACCTTCTCCAGCATCTATTGTTTGTAGACTTTTTGATGATGGCTATTCGGACTGGTGTGAGGTGATATCTCATTGTAGTTTTGATTTTCATTTCTCTGATAATTAGCTATGCTGAGCATTTTTTCATGTGCCTCTTGACCATCTGTATGTCTTCTTTGGAGAAATATCTATTTAGGTCTCCTGCCCATCCATTTTCTGATTTTCTTTTGTTTGTTTGTTTTATTGAGCCATATGAGTGAGCTGTTTGTAAATTTTTGAGATTAATCCCTTGTCGGTCACATTGTTTGCAAATATTTTCTCCCAATCGGTGGGTTGTCTTTTCATTTTGTTTATGGTTTTCTTTGCTGTGCAAAAGCTTTTGAGTTTAATTAGGTTCCATTTGTTTATTTTTCTTTTGATTTTCATTATTCTAGGAGACAGACCATGAAAGATATTGCTGTGATTTATGTCAAAGTGTGTTCTGCCTATATTTTCCTCTAAGAGTTTTATAATATCTGGTCTTACATTTAGGTCCTTAATCCATTTTGAGTTTATTTTTGTGTATAGTGTTAACGAATGCCCTAATTTCATTTTTTTTTTCAATATAGCTGTCCAGATTTCTTAGCACCATTTATTGAAGAGACTGTCATTCCTCCATTGTATAGTCTTGCCTTCTTTGTTGTAGATTAATTGACCATAGGTGCATGGGTTTATTTCTGGGTTTTCTATCCTGTACCATAGATCTATATTTCTGTATTTGTGCCAGTTCCACACTGTTTTTATGACTATAGCTTTGTAGCATAGTCTGAAGTCAGAGAGCCTGATTCCTCCAACTCCATTTTTCTTTCTCAAGATGGCTTTGACTATTCAGGGTCTTTTGTGTCTCTATAGAAATTTAAATTTTTTTTGTTATAGTTCTGTGGAAAATGCCATTGGTAATTTGATACAGATTGCATTGGGTCTGTGAATTACCTTGTGTAGTATAGTCATTTTGACAATTTTGATTCTTCCCATCCAAGAGCATGGTATATCTTTCTATCTGTTTTTGTTATCTTCTATTACTTTCATCAGCATCTTATAGTTTTCAGACTGCAGGTTTTTTGTTTCCTGAGGTAGGTTTATTCCTAGGTATTCTATTCTTTTTGATGTGATCATAAAAGTGATTGTTTCTTGAATTTCTCTTTCTGATATTTCATTGTTAGTGTATAGAATTGCAAAAGATTTTTGTGTATTAATGTTCTATCCTGCAAATTTACCAAATTCATTGATGAGTTCTAGCAGTTTTCTGGTAGCATCTTTAGGATTTTCTGTGTATAGTATCAAGTCATCTGCAAATAGTGACAGTTTTACTTCTTCTTTTCCAATTTGGATTCCCTTTATTTCTTTTTCTTCTCTCATTACTGTGTCTAGGACTTCCACAACTATGTTGATAAAAGTGGTGGGAGTGCACATCCTTGTCTTGTTCCTGATCTTAGAGGAAATGCTTTCATATTTTCACTGTTGAGTATGATGTTAGACGTAGGTTTGTCATATGTGGCCTTTCTTATGTTGAGGTATGTTCCCTCTATGCCCACTTTCTGGAGAGTTTTCATCATAAATGGGTGTTTAATTTTGTCAAAAGCTTTTTCTGCATCTATTGAGATGATCATATGGGTTTTATTCTTCAATTTGTTAAGGTGGTGTATATCACTGATTGATTTGTGGATATTGAAAAATCCTTGCATCTCTGGGATAAATCCCAGTTGATTATGGTGTATAATCCTTTTAAGGTATTGTTGGATTCAGTGTGTTAGTATTTTGTTGAGGATTTTTGTGTCTAGTTCATCAGTGATATTGGGCTATAATTTTCTTTTCTTGTAGTACCTTTGTCTGGTTTTGGTTTCAGGGTGATGGCCTCATAGAATGAGTTTGGAAGTGTTCCTTCCTTTATAATTTTTTTTGGGAATAGTTTCAGAAGAATAGGTGTTATCTCCTCTCTAAATGTTTGATAGAATTTACCTGTGAAGCCATCTGGTCCTGGACGTTTGTTTGTTGGGAGTTTTTTCATCACTGTTTCAATTTCAGTACTTGTGATTGGTCTGTTCATATTTTCTATTTCTTCCTGGTTCAGTCTTGGGAGATTGCACCTTTCTAAGAATTTGTCCATTTTTTCTGTTTGTCCATTTTTTTTTGGCATATAGTTGCTTGTAATAGTCTCTTATGATCCTTTGTACTTCTGTGGTGTCTGTTATATATTCTCCATTTTCATTTCTAATTTTATTGATTTGAGCCCTCCCCTTCTTCTTTTTGATGAGCCTAGCTAAACATTTATCAAATCTGTTTATCTTTTCAAAGAACAAACTTTTTGTTTCATTGATCTTTGCTATTGTTTTCTTCATTTCTATTTCATTTATTTCTGCTCTGATATTTATGGTTACTTTCCTTCTACTAATTTTGGATTTTGTTTGTTCTTCTTTCTCTAGTTGCTTTAGGTGTAAGTTTAGTTTGTTTATTTAAGATATTTCTTGTTTCCTGAAGTAAGATTGGATTGCTATAATCTTCCCTCTTAGAACAGCTTTTGCTGCATCCCATAGGTTTTGGATCATCATGCTTTGGTTTTCATTTGTCTCTAGGTATTTTTTGATTTCCTCTCTGATTTCTTCAGTGGTCCATTGGTTGTTCAGTAGTATAGTGTTTAGCCTCCACGTGTTTGTGTTTTTTACAGTTATTTTCTTGTAGTTGATTTCTAATCTCATAGTGTTGTGGTCAGAAAAGATGCTTGATATGATTTCAATTTTCTTAAATTTACTGAGACTCGCTTTGTGACCCAGCCTGTGATCAATCCTGGAGAATGTTCCATGTGCATTTGAGAAGAGAGTGTATTCTACTGCTTTGGGGTGGAATGTTCTCTACATATCAATTAAGGCCATCTGGTCTAATGTGTCATTTTAGGCCTGTGTTTCCTTATTGATCTTCTATCGGGATGATCTGTCCATTGATGAGAGTGGGTTGTTAAAGTCCCCCACTAATATTGTGTTACTGTTGATTTCTCCTTCAACGGCTGTTAGTATTTGCCTTATATATTGAGGTGCTTCAATGATGGGTGCATAAATATTTACAATTGTTATATCTTCTTCTTGGATTGATCCCTTGATCATTATGTAGTGTCATTCTTTGTCTCTTGTAATAGTCTTTATTTTAAAGTCTATTTTGTCTGATATGAGTATTGCTACTCCAGCTTTCTTTTGATTTTCATTTGCATAGAATACCTTTTCTCCATCCCCTCACTTTCAGCCTGTATGTGTCCCTAGATCTGAAGACAGCATATATATGGGTCTTGTTTTTCTATCTAGTCAGCCAGTCTATATCTTTTGGTTGGAACATTTAATCCATTTACCTTTAAGGTAATTACTGATATGTTTGTTCTTATTTCCATTTTGTTAATTGTTTTGGATTTGTTTTTGTAGGTGTTTTTTTCTTCTCTTCCTCTTTTGGTCTCTTCTCTTGTATTTGATGACTAACTTTAGTATGTGCTTGGATTCCTTTTCTTTTGTGTGTGTGTATCTATTGTAGATTTTTGGTTTTCAGTTACCATGAGTTTTGATATAGTAGTCTATATATAAACAAGATTGTTTTAAGTTGCTAGTCTTTTCATTTCAAATGCATTTCCAGTATCCTGCAATTTGTGCTCTCCTCTTCTCACAGTTGCTGGTTTTGATATCATATTTGTGTGCAGATGATTTCCTACTTTTATTTATGTTTGCCTTTACCAATGAGCTTTTCCATTCATAATTTTCTTGGTTCTTGTTGTAACCTTTTCTTTTCTGCCTAGAGAAGTTTCTTTAGCAATTGTTGTAATTCTGGTCTAGTGGTGCTGAATTCTCTTAGGTTTTACTTGTCTGTAAAGCTTTTGATTTCTCCATTGAATCTGAATGAGAGACTGTCTGGGTATAGTATTCTTGGTTGTAGGTTCTTCCCTTTCATCACTTTAAGTACATTGTCCCACTCTCTTCTGGCCTGCAGAGTTTCTGCTGAGAAATCAGTTGATAATCTTATGGGAGTTCCTTTATATGTTATTTGTTGCTTTCCCTTTGTTGCTTTTAATAATTTCTCTTTGTATTTAATTTTTGTCAGTTTGATTACTGTGTGTCTCAATGTGTTCTTTCTTGGGTTTATCCTGCCTGGGACTTTCTATGATTCCTGAACTTGGGTGACTGTTTCCTTTCCCATGTTAAGGAAGTTTTCAGCTATTATCTCTTCAAATATTTTCTCAGGTCTTTTCTCTCTCTCTTCCCCTTCTGGGACCCCTATAATGTGAATGTTGGTGTTATTTAATGTTGTCCCTGAGGTCTCTTAGACTATGCTTATTTTTTTCATTCTTTTTTCTTTATTCTGTTCTGTGGCAGTAATTTACACCATTCTCTCTTCCAGCTCACTTAACCATTCTTCTGCCTCAGTTATTCTGCTATTGATTCTTTCTAGTGTATTTTTCATTTCAGTTATTGTATTGTTCATTTCCATCTGTTGGTTCTTTATTTCTTCTAGGTCTTTGTTAAACATTTCTTGTCTCTTCTTGATCTGTGCCTCCATTCTTTTTCTGAGATCCTGGATCACCTTTACTATCATTACTCTGAGTTCGTTTTCAGGTACATTGCCTATCTCCATTTCACTTAGTTGTTCTTCTCAGGTTTTATCTTCTTCCTTCATCTGGGACAAATTCCTCTGCCATCTCATTTTGTCTAAATTTCTGTGATTGCATTTTGCATTCCACAGGCTGCATGGTCATAGTTCTTCTTGCCTCTGCTGTCTGCTCTCTGGTTGATGAGGCTGTCTAAGAGGCTTGTGAAGGCTTCCTGATGGGAGGGACTGGTACCTGCTTACTGGTGTTTGGGGTGGGTTTTGTCCCTCTGGTGGGCAGGGTTGTGTCAGGTGGTGGGTTTTTTTTGTTTGTTTGTTTTTGTTTTGTGTGTGTGGTACACGGGCCTCTCACTGTTGTGGCCTCTCCTGTTGCGAAGCACAGGCTCCAGACGTGCAGGCTCAGCAGCCATGGCTCATGGGCCTAGCCGCTCCATGGCATGTGGGATCTTCCCAGACCGGGGCATGAACCCACGTCCCCTGCATTGGCAGGTGGACTCTCAACCACTGCACCACCAGGGAAGCCCCAGGTGGTATATTTGAGGCAGCTGTTTACTCATCAAGACTTTAAGCAGCCTGTCTGCTGATGAGTGGGTCTGTGTTCCTGCCCTTTTTGTTGTTTGGCCTGAGGCATCTCACCACTGAAGCCTACAGGTTTTGGGGAAGGACCACATCTTGATGAGAAAATGGTGGCCTCCAGGAGGGCTCATGCCAATGAGTACTTGCCAAGAGTGCCAGAGTCACCCCCCTGCCTCTGCTGGAGACCCTCCAATACTAGCATGTAAGTCTAGCACAGTCTCTTATGAGATCACCACTTTTTACCTGGGTCCTCGTGTGCACCCGCCAAGAGTGGAGTTTCTTTTTCCCCCAGTCCTGTGAATTCCTGCAATTAAACCCACTGGTCTTCAAAGCCAGATTCTCTGGGGGCTTCTCCTCTCATTGCCAGACACCTAGGCTGGGTAGCCTGACGTGGAGCTCAGAACTTTCACTGCTGTGGGAAAACATCTATGGTATAATTATTTTCCAGTTTGTGGGTCACCAACCTGGCATGTTTGGGATTTGATTTTATCACTATTGTGCCCCTCCTACCATCTCCTTGTGGCTTCTTCTTTGTCTTTGGATGAATGGTATCTTTTTCGGTAGGTTCCATTGTTTTATTGTTAGTGATTGTTCCACAGTTAGTTGTGACTTTGGTGTTTCCATAAGAAGGGGTGTGCTTATGTCCTTCTATATAACATCTTGTCTCCTCCTCCCCTCTCTAAGCATATATTTTAAACAAATAGATTTCCAAAGGTGTATGTAAAGACTTTTTAGATAAACATTTTAAAATATTTCCTTTCGAAAATAAAGATATACAAAAGTAGAAGGAATAGTACTATGAACCACCACCTACTCATCACTTATTCAGCCATTATTAACTCATGGCCAATATAGAAGTGTATTTTTTTTTTTTTTTGCTGTATGCGGGCCTCTCACTGTTGTGGCCTCTGCCATTGTGGAGCACAGGCTCCAGACGCACAGGCTCAGTGGCCATGGCTCACGGGCCCAGCCACTCTGCGGCATGTGGGATCTTCCTGGACCGGGGCACGAGCCTGCGTCCCCTGCATCGGCAGGCGGACTCTCAACCACTGTGCCACCAGGGAAGCCCAGAAGTGTATTTTGAGTGAATGATAATACTCCATTTTTGTAAGGTATTGCAATTTTGGAATAATATTTTATTTAGTCAAGGGGGGATTATTTAATAATCATAAATGTGTTGTTATTGGATACGTGTTTTAAAATTTGATGCTATAATAATTCAATGTGTAAATTATGAGATAAGAGATTACCTACCAATCCAATGTGCACAAGACATAAAAGTGACTCAACCTTTTATGTAAATTTGTAAGAGATACTTTGAACTATACTATTATTTTCAGTGCTCTTTGGTTTGCCTGGGAGTTTTAGTAATTTTAAAAGCCAAAGTCCACACATCACCTCAAAGGAAGGCATTTTTCTAATATCAACAGAGAAGATACAGTTGAATGTGATGCTGTCTTAACTCTCAAGAACTGTACTAATGAGATAATATAGATATATAAAACATAACAGAAAATATTATAAATTCAGTGGGAGAGGTACCAAGCTTATGGAAATCAGAGGAGTAACAGAATATACACTGAAGTGAGGAATGGCTGTAAAAAGTACCATTTGATATGGGCTTCAAAGATTTGGTAAATATGCAACCATATGAAATTAGAAAATATTATAACAAGAAATATACATACACATAATTTCTATTGGATTGTCCCTAAGTAAGGTATTGAATGGAAAATTCTTAATAATCAGATTTTCTGGGGATGAACATTGGACTGACAAGTTATTTTAAATTTCATAAATATTTTGGAATATAGGAACCTTAAATTTACTAAATCTACTAATGACAGAGTTTGTAATTTAGTGACATGACACAGAGATGGCAGTAAACATCACTACAAAGCTATGTGATGGGACAGAAAATACTGGCAATAAAGTTCAGTATAGACAACACAGCTGATGATGGAGCCTCTATTCTAATCTGACAGGAAGCCAAGATATGTTGCCAAATATTTAATAAAACACCTAGTTAGCAATATTTTAAATAAAGAAGTGTAAATGTACAGAGCATGTTTACATTTATGTTGATTCATTCATTTAGTCAATAGTCAATTGCTAATGCCTACCATCTGAGAAAGAGCCTCATATGGATTAGAAAGAAGCAAATTTCAAATCCCAGGAATGGGATTTGAATGTATTTCAAATCCCAGGAATGAAATTAAAAGTGATTTTTTTTTTTTATTTCAAAGAATGTGAAAACAGGGAAGGGAATTGCTTTTATTCCTTATCTCATTTAATGGTAATACTGTTCATCAAGCCTTTCAACTATAATCTTATCAAATGTACCCTAGGTGTGTCTCTAAAAATCTGTTCTCTCCTCTTTCCTTTTGTTGTTGCTGCCTCAGTTCAGGCCCTCATATCTGCCACTTAAACTATTTTAAAACAAACTTCTAGCTGGTTTATATACAACCAGTTTATCTGGTTCCATTTGACTTGTCATGTTGCCACTCCAGTTATGCTTAAAATGCAAATAAATCATCCACTGACCAGTCTTAAAATTGTGTTGGCACCCTGAGCATATAGAATAAAATGTAGGCATAAATTTTTCAGCATAAACCTGATCTACATATTTCAACTTCATTTGCTTCAAATCTCTCCAATCTTCCTACCCCATATCTTACATTGTGGTCTATGAAACTTTTTACCATACCCTAGACACATTAGGCTCTTTTATAATCTACGGCTTGGCACAATTTGCCCCTCACTGCCTACACTTATTTCCCTTTTTTTTTTTTTTTTTGTATTGAAGTTCTGTTGTAATTGAAGACCCAGCTCAGATATCAGTTCCTCATTATGACATTCTTTGAAATACCCAAGAAAAACTAATTGTTTTATTCTCTGTGCACCCTTCGAACTGTATAAGCATCCAAATAAAACCATTTGTTTTTACCTTGTATTATAATTTGTTGGCTTCTTGGTCTTCTATGTTACTCTAATAAGTGAAATAAGTTCAATGGACATTTCCATCTGTTTGTTTGTTTGTTTTGTTTTCTTAAAATCTTACATAGTGCCTAGCATAAAAGAAGTAGTGGCAAATCTTAAGTAAATGAATAAATGTACTGAAAACAATGGTATAGTGAAACAGTTTTTATTTGTGAATTATAGAATTTATATTTGCTACTTTTTACTAATCAAGTTTATTTCCTTATTCTAGTGTTAAGTACAGTAGCAAGGAGAAAAAGACCAAATTTCGTGAGTAAAATTCATTGACAGTCATATATTTTCTTAACCATGGATGGAATTTTGCCTGTTGAAGTAAATACTCCCTCCTTTCCCACCAATTGTGATTTGTGCCTTCTTAGTATGCCAATATAAGGGCAAGGTTTAAAATATATGTTCTATATTTTTACCCTTGGATACAGTAATTGAAAAAACCTGAAGTGTTCTTATTGAAAAGTCTCCACAGAAGATCAAAATAAACTCAGAAATTGGTCAAGTATGGGGATATTAAATGTATTTTTTTCTAGAGTAGCTTTCAGACTTTAGAAACTTTCATAATTAGAAACTTTTTATAGCTTTTGCCATTCATTTTATATGATACATTTGAAGGCTTAGATTTCTTTGTCTTTTGGACAGTGAAAGAGAGACTTATTCCAGATGGGTGAAAAACTGCACAATTTATTATAATATTTCTGGAATTCATTCTTATTAGTATCAGCATTTCTCAGCAAAGTTCTAGAAATATAATTGGTGCCCCTCACCCCCCATCCCCAACAAAAAATTTCCTATAGTTTCTTTACTCTTCAGCTCTAAGGATTCACATAAAAAGACTGAGAGGTCATACTGTAAACATGTAATGTGGTGGTTGATGGAGTGGAGAAGGCCAAGTGTAAGTCTTCCCTACCTGCCGAACTCTTACTTCTAAACCAAATCTGCTAAATTATGGAGCTAGGAAAGAAAAGTTAGGAAACACAGAACAGTGGTAAGATGAGATAAATGGTATGAGAATTTATGTAGCCTATTCTAGAGTAGTCGTGTAACCTCAGTATTAGAATAAAAAAAATATATTTCTAAAACTATCCAGAGTCCTCTTGAAAGCCATTCCATTATGACTCAAACATCTTATTAGTTGTCTTTTGTTATTGGTTCCAGAAGTGTTTGGGATAGTCATTATAGTTTATTCAATGAATACTCAATTACATATATTATTAACCATTATAAATATCAGTTTGCAATTTTTTATCCCCTATATTTCTAAATGATAGTGCATATTTCTTTCAAATGCTGGCATAGTGTACAGAATACAAAAGTGTATCTATAAGACTAAACAGATTTTACATTATACCAATTAGTCTTTCTAAAATTAAATGTTAATGAATAAAACTCTTTAATAACCTTTAAACATTAATCAATTTTTAGAAAATATTACTGAAAAATAAAATAGCATTAGCTAAAACTTTCAAGAAAATGCTATAATTCAATTTTTTTAATGAAATAATGACTTTCAGGTATACCTACTTCTTTTCAGTTCTTACCCATATATGAATGTACATTGTCATAAGTATAACAATACTGTAAATTTTGTTTGTTTAACTTAGCATTATATAGCATGCATTTTCCATTTTGCCATGCATGATGAGTCATTTATTTGATATATTGTGATTTAAATATTCTTCTCAATGAAATTTTATTTCAATTTTCAAATATTATAGATAATTCTTCATAAATGTAGAATTTTTGCTTGGAAAAATTCACTAATCCCTAAAGTTAAGTTGGAAGAAAAAATAATAAAATACCTATGAATAGAGTATATTTCAAATATATATGTTTGGTTTCAAGAGAATTTTTAAAATATATGAACTAAAAATAAGTTATAAATAATATGCATAGCTCTTGATATATTAAATCAAGGTATATTAATTTATTTTGTTATATTATTACAATTTGTTTATTATTTTAAGCAACCTATTATATTAGTTTTATAACTAACATCAAAAAGTATATATTTATTATTTTGAAAAAATAATTATATAAAGCCACAAATAACTTTTTCTGATATTTAGTTGAGTTATTTAGGCTCTCTGAAACTTTGTGATTTCCTTTAAACATATGAATGGCGATGTCTACTTTGCAGAGTTTTTGTTTGTTTGTTTGCTTGTTTGTTTGTTTTAAGGATTAAGTATTTTTTAAAAAGTATAGAAAGACCCTACTCTACTGCCTAGTATGTAATATAAGATCAAGACACATTAAAAATATGGGCACAATTGAGACACTTTTATATATAGAAATCAATTATACCCTACCTTTTTCCAAATTTCACTTAACTGGTAAACAATTATTACTTTTAATCTCCCTCTGCATTTCTAAAACTTATCCATTTTTATTTGTAGAACAACCCAGTAGTTTAGCTTTTATAAATAAGATATATTGATGTTTCAGTTCAGATATGGGTTAGTTTCCACTCTTGTTGAAGTATGAACTTTAAAAATTTAAGGCAGAAACAGGATGACTTTCTCATCTCTAAAATAATGAGAGTAATTATTATCCATAACTTTTTATCTTTTAATTTTGAAATAATTACAGATTCATAATAATAGTACAGAAATGAAAAGATAGTACAGAGATATCCCAAGTAGCCTTCACCTAATTTCCCTTCATTAGTTACATTTTGCATATTATAATACAAAATAAAAATGGGAAATTGACCTAATAGTAAGATGTCATTTTCTCACGTGTAAATTGATGTAACCACCACTAGTCAAGGTGTAGAACTCTTATATCATCTCAAAGATTTCCTTGTCCTACCTTGTTATGGTCACAGCCATCATTTCCTTGCCCACTATCCATAACTCCTGGCAACCACTAATCTGCTCTACATATCCATACTTTGTCATTTCAAAAATAGTTTATTAATCAAATCATACAGATTGAAGCCTTTTAGGATTCTGGATTATTACTCAGCATAATGCCTTTGAAATCTGTCCAAGTTGTGGCATGCATCAATAATTCATTCTTTTTTATTCCTGAGTGTATTTCATTGTGTATATATACCACAGTTTATTCACCTATTAAAGGCCATCTGGGTTGTTTCCAGCTTTTGACTGTTATATAGTTGCTATGCACAATTGTGTGCATTTTTGTGTGGCCATAAGTTTATACATCTCTGGGATAAATACTCAGAAACACAATTACTGGTCATGTGGTAAAGGTATGCAGGTTTCCCAGAATGGATGTACCATTTTACATTCTCATCAGCAACTTATGAAAGATACAGTTTCTCCACATCCTTGAAAGAATTTATCACTGTCACTATTTTTTAGCTATTCTAAATAGGTATGTAGTTGTCCAGAATTAATATAGCAGGCCTAAGATGGCTATCATTATAAAGGCCTGCTTGTAAGGTTTGCTCTTGGCTGGCATTTTGGAGCTTGGATTTAGAAAGGGTTCCCATTATTCTCTGATAAGGATGGCTCACAGTACCTTTGTATCAACACTTTGTACAATTTGGTTTACATTAACCACTTGCTCTCCTTCTGGGAGTTTGGAATGTTGATATACATTAGGCAAAGAGTGCCAACATGACCAGCTCCCAATTAAAACCCTGGGCACTGAGTCTTTAATGAACCTCCCTGATAACATTTCACCTGTGTTGTCACACCTCATTGCCAGAGGAAGTGTGTCCTGTGTGGCTACACTGGGGAAGGAGCATTGTAGACTTACACCCGATTTCCACTGGGATTCTCCCCGAGCACATTTTCCCTTTGCTGATTGTGCTTTGTTCAATTTCACTGTAGTAAATCACAGCTCTAAGTATGACTATATGCTGAGTCCTGTGAGTACTCCTAGCGAATCAGCAACCTGGGGTTGTCTTGTGAACCCCAACACAGTAGTATATAGCTCCTTAGTCTCAATTTGTTTCCCTACTGACTAGTGATATTGAACATCTCTCATGTGCTTATTTGCCATTTGTATATCATCTTTAGTAAAATGTCTCTTGTTTATTCTTTAACTGTACTGTATTTTTTGTTGCAATTGAGTTATGCAAGTTCTTTACATATTCTACATATGAGTCTCTTATCAGGTATATGGTTTGCAAATATTCCCTATCAATATGGAATTTTTCATTTCATCCTCTTAATGTGGCAAAAGTTTTAATTTTGATGAAACCCAATTTATTACTTTTCTGTTTTTGGATCATGCCTTTGAGGTATATCTAAGAACACCTTACCAAAGCCTATGACCAAGAATGTTTTCATATGTTTTCTTCTAAAAATTTTATAGTTTACCATTTTACATTTAAATCTATGATCTTTTCAGGTAATTTTTGCATAAAATGTAAGACTTACATAAGTCTTAATGTAGGTAGAGTGATTTATCCCACTTTATTCTCCTTTTTCAAAATTATTTTAGCTATTCTAATTCCTTTGCCTTGGAACATAACTTTTAGAATTATCCTGCCAAATCTACAAAAAGTCTTGCTGAAGATTTTGATAAGAATTGTGTTCAACCTGTATAATTGGCATCTTTGCTATATATAGTTTTCCAGTATATGGACAAATATGTCTCTCCATTTATTTATACCTTCTTTGATTTATTTTATTAGGATTTTATAGTTTTCAATGTGTGAGTTCAAGGCATGTTCTTTTGGGTCTATACCTCAGTATTTCTCTCTTTTTTTGAATGATTGTAAATTGTATTATATTTTAAAATTTTGATATCTATATATTCACTGCTAGTATATAGAAATATAATTGATTTTTTATATATTTATCTTATATGCTGAAAACTTTCTGTACCCCTAATTAGTTCTAGGAATTATTTTTGTAGATTGCTTGGGATTTTCTCAAAGCCATTATGCCATCTGCAAAGAGGGACAGTTTTATTTCTTTTTTCTGATCTGGGTTTCTTATTTTCCTTTACCTCCTGCTTTCAATTTTTTTTCTGTGTCTTTAATTTTCAGACTTCTGACTATGATGTATCTTGGCATGGATTTCTTTAGTTTTATACTGTTTGGGGTTTGCTCAACTTCTTGAATCTGTTGGTTCATATCTTTTAAAAATTGTTTTAAATTAAGTTATACTTGAAATACAATATTACATAAGTTTCAGGTGTATAATATAGTGATTCAATATTTTTATATTTTTTGAAATACTCACCACATTAGGTCCAATTACCATTATTGCAATACAAAGTTGTTATAAAATTATTGACTATATTTCCTGTGTGTACATTACGTTCCCATAACTTTTCTTTTATCTTTTTTTTTCTTAATGAGATCTCTTTGTTATTTTTTTAAAATTTTTATTAGGGTATAGTTGATTTGCAATGTTGTGTTAGTTTCAGGTGTATGGCAAAGTGAGTCTGTTATACATATACATATACATATATCCACTCTTCTCTAGATTCTTTTCCCATATAGGCCATTACAGATTATTGAGTAGAGTTCCCTGTGTCATACAGTAGGTCCTTATTAGTTATCTATTTTATATATAGTATTGTATATGTGTCAATCCCAATCTTTCATTTGTGCCTTTTAATCCCCTTCACCAATTTCATCTGTTGTTGGTTTATGTCTTTTGCCAAATTTGGAATATTTTCAACTACTATTTCTCTGAAAAATTTTTCAGCCTCACCCTCTCTTTCTTATGAACTATTATCACATGACTGTCATGTCTTTTTCTTTGTTCCACAAGTTCCTGAGGCCCTGTTTGTTATAATTCAAGCCGTTTTTTGTCTAAGGTTAAGATGGAGTGGTTTCTATTGTTCTAATCTTCAAGTTCACTGATTCTTTTCTCTGCCCCCTCTATTCTGTTGTTAAACCCATTATTGTTGGCTCTTTGTTTTTGCTGTTACTACATTGTCTAGTTATAGAATTTATATTTGGTTCTTCTTTATATCTTTTATTTTCTTGCTGGTATTTTCCATTTCTTTGAGGATATATTTTTATTAGTTTTAAACATTTTTATAATTGCTAGTTGAAATATTTTTATGATGGCTTTCCAATTCTTGTCAGATGATTCCACCCTATCTGTCATGTATGCTGTTGTTGATTTCTGTTGATTGACTTTTTTTATTCAAGTTGAAATTTTCTTTGTTCCTTGTATGACAAGTGATTATCAGTTGAAAACTGTACATTTTGAGTATTATATTATGAGACTCTGTATCTTATTTAACTTTGTAATTTGTTTGTTTGTGTTAACTAGTTTTTTGACATCACTCCAGAAGGGGAAGGAGGGTAGGTATTACCTCCTTACTTCCAGGTAGTTGTGGAATTCCAAGTTCCCTTATTGGCCTCCACTGACTGGGGAGAGGGTTCCTCATTATTGGGTGAAGTTTTCAGCTGCTAATGTGCCTCTGGGAGAACCAAGATGGCCTGAAGAGGCAAGAATGCCTTGTTACTCCTCCCCACATGACTTCCACTGTCCTGTTGGAAGAGGGAGGGCTCATTAATGTTGACCAGTGATGAAAACTTGTCTCTTCATAAGGCCTTTTCTTATGTCATCCCAGTAAGGAGGGATGCCTCATTTTCACAGGGCAAGGGTGGAATACAGTCTCCCCATCTGGTCTCCATTCACACTGAGAGACAGGATGAAATTCTGGCTTCTTACTCAGGCTTTTCTGTTGTAACCCTAGTCTTGGCTCCCCACTCAGCCTTTTCTACTGAGGTGGAGAAAGGGCCACAGTTTATTCTGTGGTGTTTGCTTGAAACAGACAGTTTTTGACTCAAATATTTCTGTCTTATTAAACTGCCCTTTTTTCCTGGTCTTTGGTTGTGGAGAGCCACATTTTGTTTGTTGTTTTTTGTTTGTTTGTTTTGTCTATGGCTATTGACATTTCTGGGTTGCTAGCTTCTCCAGCACCAAGTCTAGGGAAAATGGGACAAAATGAAAAAATTTTGTTCTCACCAATGTGTCATTCCTTGAGTCCCAAAACTCCTAGCTGGTCTGTCTTCTCTCCACATTAAAGAGTTTGTTTTCTATAAAGTATCTAGAGCTTTTAGTTCTTTCTAGTGGGAGGAATAGGATAAAAGTACCTACACTCCATCTTTCCAGAAGTGGAAATACCAAATCTATAGGATTTCAGTAAAGAGTAAATGAGATAAATTTTATCAAGTGTCTAGAACAGTAACTATTATTTAGGAACATTTAATAATTGTTAGTATCCAACTCCTATATCTGCATAAATATTCTGAAAATTAATTGAAAGAGTAATTACATAAAATGAGAAATTAACTTTCCTCATTGAGGATATGATATATATTAAATTTACACATTAGTTAATCATCTTCTATCAAAAGTTGCATAGTTTGTCAGAAAGTGAAGATTTTTAGAATATGATCTACTAAATGAAAGTCACATTTCTTCTGTACAGCACTTGTATAGATTTAATTATTTTGAAATCTTTGGTACAAGCTCCCAATTTATATTTCTTAAGCATAATTACTAAAAAGGAATTGCATCAACTGGTCTCACTGCCTTATTGCTTTCCCATCTATCTGTTCTTGACATTTAAATGGATTTTCTGAGGATGAAAGAACATAATAAAAAAGAAAAAGAGAGAAAGTGATCAGAGAGTTAATAGAAAGAGGTCAGACTGCTGAATTCTCTCTTCCATTTAGCAGCTTGAGACCTTAGAGAGTCTACAGTTGTAGATAGTACACTTGCTAGTTAAGCTGTTCCACATTGTTTTATTCATAAATATTTATTCATAAATAAATATTATTTTATTTGTTAAAAAATTAAAAAAAAGATAGTGGATAAAGCACAATCAATTTAACAGAGTCTTTATCCCTTTTTTTCTTTATGTGTAGACTCATGAATTATTACATGTACTATCTTTTTAGGGATTTGGCAGAAACACCCTTTACTGAGAACTTGAAAATTTTCTGTTACCTAGTTTTCTTACTGTTTCATCCCAACCCTCCTGCTTACACAGCACCTTCTCATTTTTTATGTGTGTCTTTTCACTTTTATTACATTAAATGTTACTCTTTCCAAAACCTTTTCATGGAGCTCTGTGTTCTTAGGAGGAAAAGCACAGTATAAACCTAATAAGCAAAGCCAAGTTTGAAATCCAATAAAGAAGAACCTCTAGAAATTATTAAAGACTTCACTGACAGAGAAATTACACCATGATATCCCATTTCCTCATCTTTTCACTGCAGTAGAATCAGTGAAATCAATATATCTGAAATGAACTGCATACAGTTCATTCAGAAGAATGGCTCTGGCACAAAAGTGAGCAGCTTCTAAAAATTGTCAAGACTGCTTATTCCTTGAAACAGTATGCACAGAGTTTTAGTAAGGTTGCTTTCTTTTTTAAATTTATCTAAATTGAAAAAAGTGAATGCCAGTGCTTTTGATGGGTCCACAGATAGATGCTAATGGACCCCAATATTAAAAATTGAAAATCCCATAACACAGTCACAATATTATAAAAAGGTCATGCCTGTTTCACATTTGGAACTCAGGAGCATGAGGATTAACAAGTGTTTATAAATACGGCAGGTAAACAAATAGTTTATTTGGAATTTAGTTTGGAAGCACCAGTATCTAATCTCTCAGAGAAAGAGTATAAACAACATCTAGATCAGCTGAGCACAGGAAATATAACCATCCAAGAGATAACACACAATAGTACACACAGATGGTTTAGAGACCCTTATATTTCTTCTATTCTGTCCACACTATTTGTTTAAGTTTAAGGAATAAATATATGTTAATGTATACTTATTCCTAAATGTAAGTGACAAACCAAAGATAAAATCATTAAAGAATAATACACCAAACACATGTCAGGTACCACATCAGGCATTTTTGCATGCATTTCATTTACTACCCCAAATTCCCCTGCAAGTTAGGATGTAATAGCTTATTCTAAACTTGTAAGTTACAGTTCCTGATATACTCCCAAGTTCTTGAGAGATGTTCCATCTACAGGCCTCATTAAAAATATGGCCTTAGTGCAGAGCAGCTAAGCCTGTGCACCAAAACTACTGAATCTGTGCTCTAGAGCCTGCGAGCCACAACTACTGAGCCCGTGTGTCACAACTACTGAAGCCCATGCACCTAGAGCCCATGCTCTGCAACAAGAGAAGCCACCACAATGAGAAACCCACACACTACAGAGAAGAGTAGCTCCCACTTGCTGCAACTAGAGAAAGCCCGCCCACAACAATGAAGACCCGATACAGCCAAAAATAAATAAATAAAATAAATAAATAAATAAAAAATATATGGCCTTAGGTGGTCATGAGTTGTACTGGGTGATTTTCACTGTATTACACTCATTTATATGAGTTTTGTTCAGGTGTAGGCCCCTCATCCAAGATCAGTCAAAATGTGGGCTGCCAGCAGAAAAATATATTCTAGGCCAAAAAAAATTTCTTCTTATGGGAATTTCAGTGTACAAACGGAAACAATCTATCAGTGGGTAGCTGTATCAGTCAAGGTCCAGTCAGAAGAGATAACCACACCAGATATTTGAATAGAGGAAATTTAAATAGAGATTTTGTACATAGGTAACTTAAAAGGCAGGAAGAAACGTTGTTTATCACCCCTAAAGTGAAACACCTACCGCCCCTAAGACTGGAGAATAAAAGGAAGAGGTTTGAATTATTAAGACAGAAGCTTAGACAAGAGACCCCGCAGAGCTGAAACTCTGGCTTCTGAGGAGGAGGTGTTGGCCAACGTTACTGAAGTTCCTGAAACATAATTGTCTGATACCCAGGGCAGACTTTTAAGAAGGGGGCGCTGGCCTCTGGTATTGGTGTCTCAAAGTGGGGCACAGTCAAGCTGAGCCTGCACATGTGGAGAAAACTGCAAACTTGATTCATCTCCCATAGAAAGGAACTGTGTCTTTTGAGTTAAGAGTAGCTAGGGTAATGCTCACAGAAACAAGTAGACAGAAAGCAACCAAGAAGGAGCAATTCTTTTCTTCCTCCTCTAGCCTTCCACTCTTCCAACACTCCCTATTGACAGAGGACAACAAAGAGCCAGCAAAACAGATACATGGTTTGCAGAATCCCAGCACCAGCATCACAAAGAAAATCATAAGAGGATGGGTTTGAATCTGAGAAAGAAAACCTTAATAACTATTATATTCTGTTCCTTTGGCCACTCAGCTTTCACACATGCTTTTTTTATACATATTTTAACTTCCATAAGACAACAAAGCAATTTATGTTTTCACTGAATAAGTTGCAACTATCTTTTATTTAAGTGAAGACATTCTTACACTCTGCTGAAATAAAAAGGTATAAAATTCCAACAGTTATAGTAACTGAGTCTGGGAGACTGTCACATTACCTATCTTTGATCTATGTTAATTTATCCTCAAACTCAATTACAGTCACATCTGCATATTTTGTTCCCTGAATTATAAATCCCCTTACCTGAGTGGCCAATTCTGATACTGAGTTATAAATTTAACCTTCTACAAAGTTTGGATAAAGTAGTGATGGGAAGAAAGAGAGAGAAGAAATTATACACATACACGTGCACACACACATACGTTCAACAAACAAGGAATAAAATATATAAATATAAATACCAATATAAATATATAAAGCAAGGAATTCCTCACTTCTGTAACTGATCTTGAGGGCATAATTGATATCTATAACTTCAGTCTTACATTATTTATTCCATTTTTCTTTTGTCTTTAAGCATAGGCTTTAGGCCACAATTGATATTTATAACTTCCTTTTTCCAGAACTTCTGTTTTCTTTGTCTTAAGCTAATCTGGTCATGTTTCTTTTCTAATGGTGGTTCTTCTAACTTTCATTCTTGAAGGCTCTAAAACCTTAGTGGTTTTTATTTTTTTCATTGCTGTATTTTTCCATTAACTTACATTATCAGACATTAAAGTATTATGAGATGGCCCAAGGCATTCTCTAAGTTCCAAATATAAACTTTCCTGCCCCCATTTTGTAGCAGCAACCAACTTCTCCCTTGGTAATCTGTGTCAGTCACCCCAGTGAGTAGAGTAACCACCTGGTTTTCCTGTTGGTTCAGTGGCATGGAAAGCAGAAAAGGGCCAGGTGAACTCTCAAGTTGCAATTGAATAGAACCAAGGCTGTACCTTTGGTGGAAACCTTCCTTCCTTGGAGGTACCTCCAACAGAGCAGAGATCAAAGTTGAGAGTGTGAAAAAATAAAAACTCTGTGATTTAAGCTATTTTAGTAGCAAGAGTCGTTCCCACTTCCTCTCTTTGATTCCCAGGCCTGTGTACTCTGGATATAGGAGAGAGCAAATATGTTGGTCAGTGATTAAAACATATGCTGTGCCCTAAAATATAAAACCCCACTCTTTCAAATGTTTGTGATTTTCCCCCTAAATTGGCAGGCCTTTCCATCAGTGGATTAGGACAGCTGCTGCTAAGACCAATGAATTCCATGAGCAAAAGCCCTTTACTGCTCTTATTTTGCTATGAAATAAGTTTCTTGACCAGTATCAGTGTTGTACAAAATGTCATAATGATGTATAGGCTATAATATAAATCTTTGGATGGTGATGTTGGCAGAAGCACTAAGGGCAGAGAAGGCAAATCCATATCCAGAATACATGTCTATTCTAGTGAGGACAAATCTCTGTCCCCTCCTTGATGTAAGTGGTCCAATGTGATAAACCTGCCATCAAGTGGTTGTTTGGTCACCTCAGAGAATGGTTCCATTCCAGAGTTCATTGTTGGTCTCTGCTGTTGCCAGGTAAGGAACTCAGCAGCAGCTGGGTAGTTTAACATTGGAGAAGGACATACATGTGGATAAGTCCTATAAATAGTCTCCATCCCTGCCATTGTGGCTACCATGGATGCATTGAGCAAGAATTTCATGGCTGAAAAAGAGGCTGACTAAAGTCCATAGAATGTATCATTTTGTCAACCTAAGAAGCTCTTCTGCAGTGGATGAATTTTGGGGAACATTCAAATAGGACATAATTATTTTCAGACTCTACCCACTCTGACCGATCCATCCATACATCTCTTACCCAGGCTTCACAGTCACCAGTTTTTCAATCCTGTTCTTTTTGAGTTCCTATCTATCCAGGAAAATCATTAGCATCTACCGGTGAATTAATGTCGACTTGGTCTTTTGGCCATCACTTGGCCTAGACAAAGTAAACAGCCAAATATTACACATGAAGTTCTGAATACTAGAATATTTTCCTTCCAGCTTTTCTTTATGGCCACCTCTGAGTAAAGCTATAATGGCTGGTCGGTTAATTAGGCCTGAATGTTTTATTCTTTAGACAATTGTTCATAGGGAATTTCCAAAAGAGCCATAGGTACAAACTGAGAAAAAGAGGCACTATAAAAGAAATTATCATCAAAGAAGTTTGAGCCATATACCTATTCAATTTATGTGTGCTTCCCAGAACTTCTCAGGCTCTAGTTTTTATACATCCTCTTGCTGATTGATTGCTGCTGCAAGTGCCCAAACTTATTGGTCACTCAGATAACATCATTTTGTAATAAGAAGCATAGGTAAATAGTCATTTCTCCCATAGTTAAGTGTTCAGTGTCTTTTAGGGCTCAGTAGCAAGCAAGGAAGTGTGTCTCAAAGGGGTAAATAGCTGTTTGCAAAGGAGAGCAAGGATTTCTCAAAAACACCACAGAACTTCACTGTGATTCTTCTATTAGTCTTGCTAGGTGTCTCATACAACATCCCTAGTTGCCACAGACAATTTGAAAAATATTGGATCTTTTATTCATAAGGCAAAGTGGAAGAGTAACTGGGACTTCAACTTAGAATTTCTGCTAAGACATTTCTTGCTCTGGTTCTCACTAAAAGCTGGCAGACTTATAGGTTACCTTAGGTATATGATGCTCCCAAACCCAAAAAGGCCCATCAAGTATTGAGGTTTTTTCTGATGGTTCTTTTCCTGAAGCTTGCCTTTCAATGTGAAGGAAATATCATTACATGTTCCAGATCTTTGTATTCTTAGAAACTTCCTTGAGTTAGCAGGCCCCTGAGTATTCTTGGGGTTTCTATACCATTGTCTGTGTCACATAGATCTTTCTAAGGAATCTAAAGTTCTTGTTACTTCCTGTTCACAAAGTCCAATAAGTCATAATATTAGTGGAATGATGTGCATTATTCAAGTCAATAGCTGCATATAAAGTGCCCAGAAATGTGTCAGTTTGCTCCATAAAATAAACTATGCCTGGAACAGTGGAAGCAACTGTAGTCTCTCTGCCTGACTCAGATACAATAATTCATATTCTCCAAGATTCACCCACCCTCTGCACAGCTAAAAGAGGCAAGTAAAATAGTGCTACTATAGGAATGATCACATATCTTTCTAGATTTTGACGTTTACCCTAATAGCTACAGTACTCCAAGAATGAGATGCTGTTTCTAGTCTACTATGTTGGAAGAAAAGGAAGTTCTAGGGTCTTCCACTTCATCTTTCCTACTATAATAGCTCTATATCATTGGTTAGATGTCAAATGTGGGGTTTCCACCAGTTGCCAATTATAACTATTTCTATTATATATCGAGGAACTGAAGAAATAGGAAGAGACCTCAAACATATTGGACTCAATGTGATATAAACTTAGGTTAAAATCTTATTTATCATCTGAATTAAATAAAATATTATTTTGGCTGGTTGACCATGAACAATTAGAGGATTTTGTACTCTCATGATTTGCTACAATTCAGAGAAAGCATTCAGTAATTTCCCAAAGGTCTAGATATTTATGTTTTCACAGTGTGCAATCGCTCTATTAAATGCAATCCTCTTTGAGGGTATGCTTGAAAGAAGGATATACTTTGAGTAAATACTTGTGGCAGTGTTGCTGTGTCCTTCCTCAAGGGAATCTAGGTTTGCCTTCAATCCACATAATTTAGGCCTATGAACGAGCTTAGTCCTAGAAACTGGATGAACAAAAATGATTTATTATTGTGGTGAATCAATTTAGGTTTCTGGCCACCAGATTTGGAGTCTTGTTGTTGTTGTTATATAGATCAAGTAAATTTTTAGTAACCAGAGTATATATTCATTGGTAGAGATACCATGATCAATTAACCACCAACAACATCCCTGTGAATCAAAACTTTCTAAATGCCACTTTATCCTTTATCCCTGCTGTTGTCTTCAGTGAAAACAGGTTAAGCACTGCCACCTAGCATCTATATTTCTGGTATTCAGTTATCTCTATTAAAATAGAAGGTTCATTTCTATTGCATCATCTCTATCATCATACCTGTTCTACAAAGAATAACTAACACAGCATATTTCAAGGATACTGATGTTTCACCTACTAATATATTTCTTGATATCTTAATGGAGAATTCTCTGGGTCCTATGAGGGTATGTACTGAGAGAGTAGAAATGTATATTGCATATGAAAACTCCACAACAATATTCCTTACTCTTTAATTATTTGGATTTCTTTCCCTTAATTATTTCAGGGAAGTTTCAGTGAGTTAGCATCTCAACCTCATTTAAATACAAATCATGGTTAAGTTCACACTTTAGTCAATCAACTAAGTA
Source organism: Leucopleurus acutus (assembly GCF_964270905.1). NCBI lineage: Eukaryota > Metazoa > Chordata > Mammalia > Artiodactyla > Delphinidae > Leucopleurus > Leucopleurus acutus. The sequence goes on along the minus strand of NC_139147.1, from coordinate 39,425,564 downwards.
AACTATCACAGCCATTTTCAGGTGTACAAGTTAATGCATTAATCCAGAATCTCTGGTAAGCTCATTCATATCAATAAATTCAACTTGATTCAGTGTTTTATCCCACCTTAATTCATCTAACATTCTTAGAATATATTTCCACACATATTTCACTGTTTCTTTGGATATGAATTAACAAAATCTTGAAATTATTTTGCCACATAAACTATTTCCTCCTGGTGTAACGTGCAGTAGCTATCTGGTCTGCTGAGACACTTTCTTCAGTAAGCATTTCAAGGCAGACATGTAATAATGAGTTTAACTGATGATAATGCATGTCAGAGGTTGCTAGCATTCTGTTTTCCATTGCCAAAATACATGTCACTGCATTAAAGACCAATAATGTGACCAATACAATTCCCAAATAATATCTGATGGTTTCTTTGCTGTAACAAATTTATTAGTTCGGGTCTAGTCAGGAGACAGAAACCACACCAGTTATTTGAATAGAAGTTAATCTAAGAAAATTTTAACTAGGTATAAATTTTGATTAGTTAACTAAAAAAAAAAAATACTAAGTTTTCACAGAGGTTACAATTGTAGGAAGTAACTGCTATCTAGGACTGCAAGAATATAAGGAAGAGGCTGTAATTATTAAAGTTAGAAGCTTAGAGGAGAGGCCTCATGGATATGAGACCCATGTCCCTAAGGAGGTAATGCCAACTTCTTGGGTACTGTTGTCTTTGGTGGGGGAGCAATTAAACTGGTTATGCAAGTATTGGAAAATCTGCACACTGGATTCATTGCTGCTAAAGGAAAGAACTGTAGGCCTGGTGAATAAGAATAGATCGGCTGACACTAACAGGAGCAGAAAGTAGACAGGGAGAAAGCAGGAAATAAAAAGGAAGGAGCAAGTCTCTTCCTCCTTGTCCAGCCTTGTTATCTCATTCTAATGTCTTCTACTGACACAGCCTTTTAAGAACTAAGTGGCAAAGAATAAAAGTAGTTTACAGAATTTAAGCCTGAGTATCACAAAATAGATAAGTAAGTGGATATTTGGAGTTGAGTTACAATAAATTTAAAAGTTGCACAATAACTAAAGAGAAAGAATCCATTGGGAGAACAGCCAAATTAATGGTATAACATTACAGGGTAGATGTTGGACTCTTTCTACAATTGATCATTTCCCTGGGTCAAATTGTACATATTTTGTTAATGTTATAAGTGTGTGCATCCTTATACCAATTCCTGTTCCCATATTTAAGATATTTGAGTGAGTCCATTCCTTCTAACCAAATAAAATATACCTAAACAACCCTTCAATTTAAAGATGACAAGACAAAAAAGACTAAGCTCACAGCTAATTCAGCAAAATTAACAGTTTAATCCAGTCTAGATATGTAATTCTAGAAAATAGACATCCACTTATAATTATTATTTTTAAAATTTTGTCAACTACTACAAATAGATTTTCTTTGGTAGTTCTGAAAGTTTGTATGCAATAAATTCAAATGTGGTCAGAATCCACTTTCTGATCAAATTATTCATACATATAGCAATTTCACTGCTTTTTTGTTTTTCAGTTTTATTTCTAATGTATGGAATGGAGATTTTGAGACCAAAGCCTCCTAACTAATCCAAAATAATTGTATTGGATAATTCCTTTTGGGAATTTGGAGAATTACATTTTACCTGAGGCAGGTATAACTGTCATTAGAAATTAATTGACTTTAGCTACAAAACTTTTTATTGTGAATTTGGTTTCTTTAAGTATGTCTGCTAAGAACTGATTATCTTAGGATTTGTTGGCAACTAAGCTTTCTGAATCATAGGATAAGAACCCAAATCTTTGAAAAGAAGTGATCAACCTGAGGCAGAATGTCATTCTGAAAAACCCATCACTATTCCTGACAAGCAACTATAGCTTCATTCTATTTACAGCAAAGTATTAGTGTGGTAATAAGGCAGAATTTCAGATGCTTTAGTTTTTAATGTTTAACTATATGTTTTGTTTACTACAGTGAAATTATTATAGATTCTATATACACCATTATGCCTTTAAATTTTTAAAAGCAAGAATTGCATTTAATTGCATGCTGGCATTGCACAATATATTCAATATTAATATTGCTAAATAAATGATTTTACAAAAACTTATAAAATAATTGTATAGTTTCTCTAGTAATCATCTATAACACTTTATGCTAGTGTCATTATTTTATCCCCAAAAGCAACTCTTCCATCATCATTATAATAAAAATTATATCTAAGCAGTGCATTTGCTTTACTTACCTGTCACACATTCTTGATTTATCTAAACTATACCAAGAAATTTTTCAATAAATTAATGTACCATAAACTCTATTACTGCCTAGAGGGATCAAACCTTCTTAAAAGATATGGGAATATTATAATGCAGTTATTTCTCCACAATTTCTTAATTTTTAGGCTGACCTACCTAAAAGTAGCATTCTATACAACTGTGAATATTATATATGCATGCATATATATATGTGAAGTTACATGCAATATATCTGTAGCAAAGAGCTAAAAATTATAAAATAATAGTCATTTATATCAACCTCTATATAGAATTTATTAAAAAATAAATAGTATAAAGAAAAGATTTGTAATATAGGTCTAAGGCCACTCTATGTTCTATATAAATAGGGCTAATTTTGACTGCTACTGGTTATCTAATTCACTATGTTTATTCTTACAATGAAATAAAATCCTGTAATCTTAAATTTGTCACTCTAATATGTGTACATTTATAGTGCCAATCCTATATCTGAATATATCAGATGGGAAATATTTTCATTCTTCCAGGAAGTTATTCCTTACCTTACCACATTCTGAGAAAATTACTCTAAAGTTTCTATAAGAGTGACAAGCTAAACCATAGAGCAGCTAGAATTTTAACAGAGAAGTAGGGAAAGAAAATTAGTTCTACTGAGGTTGGAACAAGTCTCAAAGTCTGGCCTCAAAGACTATTCTTGCAAAGAGAGTAAGATTTAATTGGATCAAACTGTGGGACAATTCATGTCCCAGAGCCCCATGGAAAATAACAGATCAATTAGCTGGCAATTAGTAGAGGCTAACAAGCTGTGATGCAAGTGGATGCAAATGATTTAAGAGAGATCAAGGAAACAATCAAAGAGAACCCTGCAAAAACCATTGTCTCCCAGGGCGATTGTGAACATGGTCAAGGCTGTGCCCTATGAAGGGTGACATCAGATGCTGCACACTATGGGGGAAATAAACTTTACTGAAATAGTTCAGCCAGTTCACTAAACAAATAGTCAAGCTAACAGTAACAACAATAAATCCTGGAGAGGGAGGCTCTATCAGTATCCAGAATTACCACAATATATTATCTAAAATATCCAGCTTTCAATAACAATAACAAAAAAATATGATACATGCAAAGAAATAGAAAAGTGTAACACGTACACTGGAGGAAAAATCAGGCAACAGAAACTGCTTTCTGAGAGGGACTGAATGTCAGACTTAGCAGACTAAAACTTCAAAGCAACTATTATAAATAAGCTCAGAAAACTAAAGTAAAGTCATACTTAAAAAATAAAGAGTTAGATGACAAGTTCTCATCAAATTGAGAATATCTGTAAAGAGACAGAAAGTATTAAAATGAGTCAAATGGAAATTCTGGAGGTGAAAAGTACGATAACCAAAGTGAAAAATTCACTAAAGGATCTCAATAGTAGTTTTAAGCTGGAAGGATCAAAAATAAACTAGCTTGGGCTTCCCTGGTTGTGCAGTGGTTGAGAGTCTGCCTGCTGATACAGGGGACACGGGTTCGTGCCCCGGTCCGGGAAGATCCCACATGCCGCGGAGCGGCTGGGCCCGTGAGCCATGGCTGCTGAGCCTATACGTCCAGAGCCTGTGTTCCCCAATGGGAGAGGTCACAACAGTGAGAGGCCCGCATACCGCAAAAAAATAAGTAAATAAATTAATAAACTAGCTTGAAAATAGATTGATATATATATTATGGAACATGAAGAATAATATGAGAGAAAAACATATGAAGAAAAGTGAACAGGATCTTAGAGATCTGTGGGATACCATCAAGAATAACAAAATATGCATAATGAGAGCACCAGAAGAAGAAGAATGAGAGAAAGCAGAAAAAAAAAAAGAAAAAAGAAGAAAGTAATGACTGAAAAAAATCTTCTCTTTGTCAAATGGTGCCTGGGCAACTGATATCCACATGCAAAAGAAAGAAATTGAATCCCTTCTTTATACAAAAAATTAACTCCACGTGCATCACAGAACATAGAAAACATAACAGTAAATCTTTGTGACTGTGAGTTAAGAAAAGCTTCTTAGATATAGCACTGAAAGCACAAGTGACAAAAGGCAGAAAAAATTGTACCTCATCAAAATTAAAAACACATGTGCTTCAAAGGATACCATCAAGAAAGTGAAGAGATATTTGACAGAACTGGAGAAAATATTTGCACAGCATGTATCTGACAAGGGACTTGGATCCAGAATATATAAAGAATTCTTAACCACTCAGTAATAAAATGCCAGGTAGGGCAATTAAAAAATGGGCAAAAAATCTGAATAAACATTTTTCCCAAAGATATACAAATAATATATAAGCACGAGATTAGGTGCTATTTTCTAATGACATCATTAGTCATTAGAAAAATACAACCAATACCGCAATAAGATATCACTTCACACCCACTAGGGAAACTGTAATACAAAAGACAGATAATACCAAGTGTTGACAAGGATATAGAGAAATTGAAATCCTTATACATTGTTGGTTGGACTAAAAAAAAGCTGTAGCTACTTTGGGGATTTTAGCAGTTCCTCAAAATTTGAAACATATGAGTTACCATATGACTCAGTAATTTCACTACTAGGTAGGTGTATATCTCACAGAAATTAAAACATACATCCAGGGCTTCCCTGGTGGCGCAGTGGTTGAGAGTCCGCCTGCCGATGCAAGGGACACGGGTTCGTGCCCCGGTCCAGGAAGATCCCACATGCCCCAGAGCGGCTGGGCCCGTGAGCCATGGCCTCTGGGCCTGCGTGTCCGGAGCCTGTGCTCCGCAATGGGAGAGACCACGACAGTGAGAGGCCCGCGTACCACAAAAAAACAAAACTAAACTAAACAAAACAAAAAACATACATTCACACAAAAACATGTACACAAATGTTCATAGCAACATAATTCATAATAGTAAAAGAATAGAAACAATCCAAATGTCCATCAACTGATGAATAGATAAACAAAATGTGGTATATCATTCAATGGAGTATTATTTGGCAATGAAAATAAATACAGGAGCATCCTACAACATGAATGAATCTTGAAATTATAGTATGTGAAAGAGACCGGAGGTAAAAGTCCACATATTATGATTTCATATATGTAAAATTTTCAGAATAGACAAATAAAGGCTGAAATTAGACTAGTGTTTGCCTAGGACTGGAGAAATTGGTGGAAATGGGGAGAGACTGGTAATGTGTTCAGAGTTTCTTTTCTTGGTGATGGTTGTCCAACTCTGTATTTATAAAAAACACTAAATCATATACATTAAGTAGGTGAAATGTATGGCATATGGATTATATCTTAATTAAGCTGTTAAAAATTATATCTACCCTAATTACAGAATGATAAAAATATCACTTCAGTTCTCCAAATAACATAAGTGTACAAACTTTTTAGACTATGAGATTAATAAATAAAAAGTAACTAGTATTGTATGGTTTCAGTTTTAAGTATTACATTTCTAGGATAGCTGAACTATCTTTCTGCCTAAAACCAGAAATAAAGAGATTCTCTTGTGACCCCTTCAGGCATTAGATTAATTTGCTCTACTCTTAAATATAGTTATATTAAGAAGATATTGATATTTTGATTCAGTAGCCTTGAATCTCTAATATTTTGAAGTATATTATAATTAAAGTTTAAAGTTTTACAGAGGGTGTTTCAAAACTTAAATTAGCATCATGTCTAAATATTACTAATATTAGAAACAGTTTATTATTAATGTTCTAGATCTGTCAAAATTTAAACTATGACTCGCATTGAATCCACTTCAGAAGTCAACATAGTTATATATTAAAATGTTTAAAATTGTATAATGATATTTTGCTTTGAAAGGCATACTTGCAATTTTAAATATCTTCTAATAGTACCATTGATACTGCAAATCTTTTGTGACATCTGGAAGGCAAAATAGATGCTAATGATTAGATGTTTGAAACTATTAAATTAAGAAAATTAATTTTGTCTTAAAAAGAAGAGTGCTTATGATTCTTCCATTCAGCTTAAAAACATAATATTCAGATCTTTTATAAATAGCCAAAATTCATTCACATGGAAAATGCCGAATGATAAGATGATGTTTCTGAAATATAACTTTGTTTCTTATTAAAAAGAAAAATTCATAATATACTGGTTTACAGGTGACTATGAGTCAATAAGGATAATTATCATCTTCCTTTGAATGCTACATTTAAAATTAAAGTTCATTTAATATTCAAAGTGATTAAAGGAGATACAGAGTAAATATAATTTTATTCTGCAAAAAGGCGATGTTCAGAAATAGAACTCTATAAATCAATTGCTTAACTAGAATTAATTATTTTGAATTATTTCAATTATCCTAAAATGGAATAGGATTTAAATAAAACCAATATATTTTCTACAACCACCAAAAATTTATCTAGTAACAGTGACAGTTTTAGGATTCAATGTAAATTTGGATTAAGTTTTTAAAAGAAGGGGTCTTCCAAATTTGTTTATATAATCAAACTTTAGAGAATAATTAATTCATTGTTAAAAGTACTGTGTCCTGAAAATTATAAGGGATATACAGTTTATAAAATTTATATAAATTGTCCAAACTGAAAACCACCTTTAAAATGTCTCACTAAAGTCAAAATTATTCAAAGGTTAAATTTTTGAGTAACTAGAAAGCAATATTCATCATTGAATAATTAATAGAAATGATAATAAATTTAAGTATATGTAAAATATGATACTTATATATATGAAATATAAAATGTACATGTTAAAATGTATTGACATAATGTTGGACAGGATTGTTTAAATCTTAACTTTGACTTTCAAATGTTTTACATTAGAATAACATCTGGTTTATATATTATATATCCACATTCACCTTTTTAAAAGTAAATATGTGTGTATGTATATATATATATATACACATATATGTATATATATACATATATGTGTATATATATATATATGGGACAGATACCCTCAAGCCTGTGAAACAAAAAGAAATACTATGGGAAATAGAGGTGATTTCCTTAAAAACACAATGTAAGGTTTCTTCCATTTTAGCCATGTCAGAGCAATGGATACTACACTCACCTTCTCACTGTGAGCAACTATAACCTGAATAAAATATAGAAAGCATTTCCTTTTATATGCTGGGTGACACAGATCCAGGACTATGATCCTTGAGGCAAGGATATCACAGAATGAGTTCTAAGATCATGCTAGCTTTATTCTATGGGTCATTTTTTTTTAATTAGTAAAATGATTTTTATTTTTCACTGAAGATTATTTCATGACATCTAAACATGCCTTTGATAATATTTAACAGATGGTTTTACAATGTAAAAATTTTTGTCCAGTGTTATTAAGGAATAAATGATAAATATAATTGTATTTAAGATATATAATATGATGATTTTATATACATTGCGAATGATGATCAAGATCAAGATAATTAACACAGCCATGAACTCACATAGATAGCTCATTTTTGTGTGTGGTGAGAATGTTTTAGATTTACTCTTAGCATATTTCAAGTATACAATATGGTATTATTAACATAGTCATCATGCTACACATTAGATTCTCAGAACTTATTCATATTATAACTGAATGTACCCTTTGACCTACATCTCCCCATTTTCCCCTCTCCACTCCAGGTCCTGGCAACTGCCATTCTAGTCTGTTTCTATGAGATCAGCATTTTTCTTTTTTTTTTTCAGATTTCACATATAAGAGATATCATATATTATTAGTCTTTCCATAGCGATTATTTTGCTCAGCATAATGCCCTTAAGTTTCATACATGTTGCAACAAATGACCTGCAGAACAAGGGGGTGGAGCTGGGAGAGCTGGGAGCCAAACCATAATTTTGGTTGTCACACGTTACTGGATGATGTTCCAAACAATAGATTGGAGAGACTGCACTGAGCACATGAGACGTTCAATTAAGATGCCAGAAAGGCTGTATTTTAGCAATAGCACCCTGACATCAGGGCTACCATAGACCTACTCTGAAAAAACATTGAAAGAATAAAAAAACAAAGCCACCAAAGGACCCAGATGACCCACCTGCTTACTAAAACAAAAGCCAAATTCTTTAGAGGAAGACATCAATATAGAGACTCTCAACAATTAAACATCCACAATAGCCAGCATAAAGTTATTACACATGTGAAGTAGGAAGAGAATATTACCTAGGGGACAGGTAGTTAGCAACAGTTCTAGAGATGACAAAAATATTGAAATGAACAAACAAGAAGCTTTTATATTTGGGGACAGAAAAGTAAATGTAGTTGATTTTTTTTTCAAAATAAAAGTCTATCCCTCAGTTGCAAAGACTCCAAAAACTTTAAGAAAGATAAACAAACACAAAGAATCTACACATAAGAACACCACAGTTAAGTTCCTTAAGAGAACAAATAATGTGTGAGAGGGAAGAGAAACAGAGAGAGAGAGAGAGAGAGAGAGAGACTTCAAAGGATCCATAAAAAAGAAATATATTACATAAAGGGAAATAAACACTATTGAATTCTGATCGAAAAAATGCAATTGGGAAATCAACGCAAAACTATTTTTTAAATGCTGAAAAAAAGAAAAACCTGTCAAACTTGAATTCTATGCTCAGCAAAAGTATACTTTAAAATTAAGGCAAAATAAAAATGATTTATATAAGCAAAGGCTAAGATATCTACCACCAGTAGATGTGTGCTGAGAAATTGTGGAAGTTCTTTGGGCTGAAGGAACATGACTGTAGATAAAACTTGTGATGGCTAATTTTATTAGCAAATTGACTAGGCTATGATGCCCAGCTGGTTAGTCACATACTAGTCTGGATGTTACTATGAGTGTATTTTTATATTTTATTAGCAATTATAATCAGTTGACTTTAAGTAGAGTTCATTAACCTCCATAACGTGGGTAAGCCTCATCGAATCACTTGAAAGTCTTAAGAGAAAAAAATGAGGTTTCCCAAAGAATAAAGTATCTGTGTCAAGACTGTGACATAGGAATCCTGCCTCAGTTTCCAGCCTGCTGGCCTATCCTACAGATTTTAAACTTTGCTAGCCCCATAATCACAGGAGCCAATTCTTTAAAATCTCTGTGTCTCTGTCTTTCTCTCTCTTTATATATATATCTATGTACCTCAATAGATATCTATATCATTGATTCTGTTTCTCTGGAGAACTTCAACTGATACAAAGCTCTTACATATATGAAAAAAATGAATGCCACAAATGGTAAATACTTGGATAAGTGTAAAATGTTTCTCCTCTCTTTTTATATTTAAAATATGTGCACTGTTGGCTAGTTCTATTTCAGTTTTAGCTGAGTAAGCCTCTCGAAGACTGATGCTCATCAGATAATAACTCTAACCAAATAACAAACAGACATAAAAAAAAAGGAAACTTCTTAAAACCTTCAAAAAAGATAAAGAAAGCAGACAGATTATAGAGAGATGACAAAATCTGGAAATAGAAGTTATCCTATAGGGTGAGTTCCCTGTTTTTAACACTTTTAGCTGAAGGGTCAAACCTGGGTTTTAAAATCTGTGGTGTTTGTGGTCTGAAAAACCTACAGAGTTCTAGGCAAATACAGCAATTATAGAATGTAGGATAATCATAATAAGATATCACCTCACACATGTAGGGGTGTTTATTCTCAAAAAAAACTTCATATTAATTATGTTAATGACTTTGTAATCAATGGATTCTACTCTTTTAAAAAGATACTAATAGGTCATATTATAGTTTCTAAAATGACTCAATTGAAAGTGGAGGAATTTCTTTGATAATTAGGTCTGGCACTGATGATATAGTTTCTCTGCTGCTGGAAGATTGTTGTAGAATCATGTGCAAACTGTTTATGATATATAAACAGACACCAAACACTTCATTAATTTATTAAACAGATATTTATTAAATAGCCATTAAAAGCTTGACAAAAACCTATGGATCAGAATACAGAGATCCACAAAGCATTGCCCTCTAAGAATTGCTGCCATCAGTGTTAAATAAAATAGGGCACGCAAACTCTCCTTATTATTGCATTTAACATCCTATATGTACTTGATTTAATTACATGTAAAACAAAAGGTTTTTACTTCTTTTGCTCATTTTAAGAATTTGATAAACGCTATAGAAACATATTCAGGAAAAATAGGCATACAATATTTTCCATACAATTTTAGGGAATTTACAGTCTTCTAAAGTTGTTTGACAAGGCCAAGAGGGGTCTTAGATGATTCTGATTATGTGGGAGACATGTGAACAAGCAATGTATGTGTACGAACTTTCTAAACAATGGTGTATTGGGCCATTTTAAGGAAGCAGCTGATTAAGAGAAATATTTTCAGAAAGAGAAAGGTCCCTGCTACATGGATTAGATGGTCAAAATCAGCTTCAACTTACTTATTGCTAAATCTGGATTGATTGGTATAAGAAGTATTTTGTTTGAATAAAAATATGGAAGTTTTTGTTGTTGCAGTTCTTTTGAGAAGTAGCATAACATATTGGATTCTGAAGTTAGACTCTTTTGGTTTTAAATCCTGGTTTTTAATAATTACTAGCTCTAAGTCCTGAGTTTTATGTTGTTTTGTTTGTGTAAAATGGGGCTAATAATAGCACCTACCTCTTGGTGATTTTTGAGGTTTAAGTTAGCTAGTGTTTGTAAAGAGCTAAGAATGACATATGGAAATACTAAAGAGTATAAAAATGAATGTTAAATAGCATTTCACTGACTTTTGAACTATATAAAGAAGTCCTGAGATGTAAGGATATCATTAAAAGAGAGTGAAAGGAATTGGGTAAAATTATTGAGAAAGGCAAGAGAGTACATGACAAATTAATTTCCAGATACTATTTTTAGAGCCACAAAAAATTATTTTAACAAACTATCAAAAGTAAAAGGATAATCTTAGAAAATCTTTTTGTATTCAAATCCCTATACTTTTACTTCCACAACTAATATGTGTACTACTAAAAAACACACATATTTTTAGAGTAGCTTTCTAGATGCATTTTATAATGCCTAAGTTATAAAAGATACACAAGTGTAGGGAGAAATTATATGAGTTCATTGTTAGACTATGGTAAGGCTATAAGAGGACAACAGAATGGAGACTGAAAAAAGAAATAGGAAAAAAAAAGAAAAAAATAAAGCAAGTAAACAAAAAACAATAAAAGAAAAAGCCTGGAAGGCAATATCAATATGGTCGAGTAGGAGGACCCTGAACTCACCTCCCTTCAGGAACACATCAAAACAACAACTACGTATAGAGCAACTTTTGCTGAAATCGACCTGAAGACTAGCAGAATGACTCTTCTATAACCAACACTGTAAAGAAAGATCCACATAGAGTTTGGTAGGAAGAGAGGAGAAGCAAGTTAGTCAGGACCTGCGCCCCCTAGCGGGTGACCCAGAAGAGGAGGGAGATATCACAAGTTTGGGGATCCTCCATGGGATCTGAAACTTGGAATATGAGACTCTGAAGCTGGCTTAAAATCCAGTGGGGCTTACTGAAGGGCTGTAAGGAACCGAAACTTCACCCTGAAGAGCACAAGCACAGATTTCCTTTCTCCCAATCACAGCACAGCGGCAGCAGATTGAAAACTGCCTGGTGCTCTGGCTGGCTTTCCAGGATCGCCTTAGTGTTCAGCCTTCACTGGGCTCTTGCTCTCACCCCTCTTGCTCTTGCACTGGTCCCACTAAGGTGGAGACTTCCATTGCCAATGACAATGTGCACACTAAGAAGGAGCAGAGCCAGCTCTGACCCCAGCCCTACTTCTGACTAGGCAGAGGCAGCCATTGGCAGCATGTTCCTCTATGCACATGCTTGGGAGGGAGTAATAACAGCTCCAGGATGGAAACCACCATTTCAGACATGCACGTCCACATGCAGACTTGGGAAGGCAGAACCAGCTCAGTAGCACAGCTCCAACACCTTCTGCACAGACCCAGCCTCTAACTAAGGCACACACACCAGTGAATAGGTGTAACCAGAACAGAAGTGCAACACCAAACGCTTAGGCCCTAACCATGCCCCAACCCAAGGCTGAAATAGCCAACACACCTGGGAGAAATGCAACTCCCGAAGGGCTTCTGCTCTAGCTACTTGAGCTCCAGTCCCACCCCTCTCCCCATAGGACAGTGACTGCCATTGAGCATAGCAGAAGCCCAGCTCACACCTACCTGGATCTGGCTTTAGCCCCTTCAGTTCCAGCCATACCTCCCAACAAAGCACTGGCTGCCAGTGCACCCTAGGGGACGATGCAGCCCATGATCTCTTCAGATCCAGCTCTCCAACCAAAGCCAATGGGCATATGCAGACTGCATAGGGACACTCCTACGTAAGTACACACCTTCAAGACTGGATACATTATGGTTTCATCTAATTTCATAGAGGCAGAGAAAGTTAAACAAAATGAGGAGACAAATGAATATGTTTCAAATAAAAGAACAAGAAAGAAAACCTGAAAAAAATTCTAATGAAATAGAGATAATTTATTTGATAAAAAGTTCAAAGCAATAGTAATAAGAATGCTAACTGAACTTAGGCAAAGAATAGACAAACACAGTGAGAATTTTCACAAAGAATTAGAAAATATAAAAAAGAACCAGTCAGAGTTGAAGAATAAAATAGCTGAAATGAAAAATTATCTAGAAGGAATTAACAGCAGATTAGGTGATAGAGAACACATAAGGACAACATCTATAGGACAACACCAAGCACATTAATATTTGCATTAAAGGAGTCCCAGAAGAGAAAGAGAGAATTGTTGAAAATGTATTCAATGAAATTATAGCTGAAACTTCCTGAACCTGAAGGAAGCAGATGTCCAGGTACAGAGAGTCTCTAGATGAACCCGAAGAGACCCACACCAAGACATTAAAATGGCAAAAGTTAAAGATAAAGAGAGAATTTTAAAGGCAGCAAGAGAAAAACAGAGAGTCACATACAAGGGAACCCCCATAATACTATAAGCTGATTTTTCAGCAGAAACTTTGAAGACCAGAAGGGAGAGACTTGATATATTTAAAGTGCTGAAAGAAAAAAAAAAAAAGCCTACAACCAAGATATTCTACCTGGCAAAGTTAGAAGGAGAGATAAAGAGTTTCCCAGACTAGCAGAAATTAAGAGTTCATCACCACTAAACTGGCCTTACAAGAAATGTTAAAGGGTCTTCTGTAATCAAAAAAAAAAGGCCATAATAAGAAATAAAAAATATATGAAGAAAAAAATCCTATTTAGTAAAGGATAATATATGGTAAAATAAGTGTATCGGCAACCTAAAAAGCTAGTAAGAAGCTTAAAAGACAAATGTTGGAAACTACTCTAACTATAATAAAGAGTTAAGGGATACACATGAAGATGTAAAATATTACATCAAAAACACAAAATGTGTGTGGGGGAGATAAAAATGTAGATCTTGGGGCTTCCCTGGTGGTGCAGTGGTTGAGAGTCCGTCTGCTGATGCAGGGGACATGGGTTCATGCCCCGGTCCGGGAAGATCCCACATGCCACAGAGCGGCTAGGCCCGTGAACAATGGCCGCTGAGCCTGCGCGTCCGGAGCCTGTGCTCCGCAACGGGAGAGGCCACAACAGTGAGAGGCCTGCATACCACAAAAAAAAAAAAAAAAAAAAAAAAATTGTAGATCTTTTAGAACATTTTGAATATAAATGACTGCCAGTTTAAAACAGGTAGTTATACATATTGGTGAACATATATAAACTCCTTGGTCACCACAAATCAAAAATGTACAATAGATACACAAAAATTAGAGAGAAAGGAATATAAGCATAACATGAAAGAAAATCATCAAGCCACAAGGGACGAGATTAAAAGAAGAAAAAAACAGAGAACTAGAAAAACAACCAGAAAACAAGTAACAAAATGGTGGTAAGTACATACCTATCAATAATCACTTTGAATGTCAATGGATTAAATGTTCTAATCAAAAGACAGGGTGGTTGGTTGGATAAAAAACAAGACC